>NC_140586.1:820160215-820607715 GCF_964204655.1 Triturus cristatus | reverse complement strand
GCTTTGCCTGCCCACAAGCGGTGTCTTGCTTGTTGCAATCAATGTTTTGCATGCCTACAAGCAGTGTCTTGCTTGTTGCAATCAATGGTGTGCATGCCTACAAGCAGTGTCTTGCTTGTTGCAATCAATGCTTCCCATGCCCACAACCAGTGTCTTGCTTGTTGCAATCAATCCTTTGCATGCCCACAAGCAGAGTCTGACTTTTTGTAATCAATGCTTTGCATGCCCACAACCAGTGTCTTCCTTGTTGTAATCAATGCTGTGCATGCCAACAAGCAGTGTCTGACTTGTTGTAACACGGCTGTGCATGCTCACAAGCAGTGTCTTGCTTGCTGTAATCAATGCTTTGCATGCTCACAAGCAGTGTCTTGCTTGTTTTACTCAATGCTGTGCATGCCCACAAGCAGTGTCTGGCTTGCTGTAATCATTGCTGTGCATGCTCACAGCAGTGTCTGTCTTGTTGTAATCAATGCACTGCATGCCTACAAGCAGTATCTTGCTTGTTGCAATCAATGCTGTGCATGCCTACAAGCAGTGTCTGACTTGATGTAACATGGCTGTGTATGCTCACAAACAGTGTCTGACTTGCTCTCAAGCAGTATCTTGCTTGTTGTAATCAATGCTGTGCATGCCCACAATCAATGTCTTGCATGTTGTAATCAATGCTGTGCATGCACAGAAGCAGTGTCTTGCTTGTTGTAATCAATACTGTGCATGCCCACAAGCAGTGTCTTGCTTGTTGTAATCAATGCTGTGCATGCTCACAAGCAGTGTTTTTCTTTTTGTAATCAATGCTTTGCATGCTCACAGCAGTGTCTGACTTGTTGTAACAGGGCTGTGAATGCTCAGAGCAGTGTCTGGCTTGTTGCAATCAATGCTTTGCATGCCTACAAGCAGTGTCTGGCTTGCTGTAATCATTGCTGTGCATGCTCACAGCAGTGTCTGGCTTGTTGTAATCAATGCACTGCATGCCTACAAGCAGTATCTTGCTTGTTGCAATCAATGCTGTGCATGCCTACAAGCAGTGTCTGACTTGATGTAACATGGCTGTGCATGCTCACAAACAGTGTCTGACTTGCTCACAAGCAGTATCTTGCTTGTTGTAATCAATGCTTTGCATGCCCACAATCAATGTCTTGCATGTTGTAATCAATGCTGTGCATGCACAGAAGCAGTGTCTTGCTTGTTGTAATCAATACTGTGCATGCCCACAAGCAGTGTCTTGCTTGTTGTAATCAATGCTGTGCATGCTCACAAGCAGTGTTTTTAGGTCTCGCCTGACCCAGCGCATGCGCTGGTCTGGCGAGACTTATTGAGAGGGCTCCAAAAAGTGCTACCCGGCAAGCCTAGAGCTACAGTGCATGTGCACGGGCGCGCGCGCCCCGCTTTACCGCGATTACTTTCACTTTCGCGGCCGCTTTGAGGTTTGATTGCGATCACTTTCACGGCCGCTTGGCATAGCCAGTAGGTCTCGCTTTTGGGACCTTATAAGTATTTAGTTATGCAACTGTTGCGTGGCTAAACACTTATAAGGTCCCAAAGGCGAGACCTATTGGCTATGCCAATGCTTGTTCTTTTTGTAATCAATGCTTTGCATGCTCACAGCAGTGTCTGACTTGTTGTAACAGGGCTGTGAATGCTCAGAGCAGTGTCTGGCTTGTTGCAATCAATGCTTTGCATGCCTACAAGCAGTGTCTTGCTTGTTGCAATCAATGCTGTGCATGCCTACAAGAAGTGTCTTGCTTGTTGTAATCAATGTTGTGCATGCCACAAGCAGTGTCTTGCTTGTTGTAATCAATGCTTTGCAATTCTACAAGCAGTGTCTTGCGTGTTGTAATCAATGCTGTGCATGCCACAAGCAGTGTCTTGCTTGTTGCAATCAATGCTTTGCATGCCTATAAGCAGTGTTTTGCTTGTTGTAATCAATGCTGTGCATGCCTCAAGCAGTGTCTTGCTTGTTGCAATCAATGCTTCTCATGCCCACAACCAGTGTCTTGCTTGTTGCAATCAATCCTTTGCATGCCCACAAGCAGAGTCTGGCTTGTTGTAATCAATGCTTTGCATGCCCACAAGCAGTGTCTTCCTTGTTGTAATCAATGCTGTGCATGCCAACAAGCAGTGTCTGACTTGTTGTAACACGGCTGTGCATGCTCACAAGCAGTGTCTTGCTTGTTTTAATCAATGCTGTGCATGGCCACAAGCAGTGTCTGGCTTGCTGTAATCATTGCTGTGCATGCTCACAGCAGTGTCTGGCTCGTTGTAATCAATGCATTGCATGCCTACAAGCAGTATCTTGCTTGTTGCAATCAATGCTGTGTATGCCCACAAGCAGTGTCTGATTTGTTGTAACAGTGCTGTGCTTGCCCACAAGCAGTGTCTTGCTTGTTGTAATCAATGCTTCCCATGCCCACAACCAGTGTCTTGCTTGTTGCAATCAATCCTTTGCATGCCCACAAGCAGAGTCTGGCTTGTTGTAATCAATGCTGTGCATGCCCACAAGCAGAGTCTGGCTTGTTGTAATCAATGCTTTGCATGCCTACAAGGAGTGTCTTCCTTGTTGTAATCAATGCTGTGCATGACTACAGCAGTGTCTGGCTTGTTGTAATCAGTGCTGTGCATGCCCACAAGCAGTGTCTTCCTTGTTCTAACACGGCTGTGAATGCTCACAAGCAGTGTCTGACTTGCTGACAAGCAGTGTCTTGCTTGTTGTAATCAATGCTTTGCATGCCCACAATCAATGTCTTGCATGTTGTAATCAATGCTGTGCATGCACACAAGCAGTGTTTTGCTTGTTGTAATCAATAGTGTGCATGCCCACAAGCAGTGTCTTGCTTGTTGCAATCAATGCTTTGCATGCTCACAGCAGTGTCTGACTTGTTGTAACAGGGCTGTGCATGCTCAGAGCAGTGTCTGGCTTGTTGCAATCAATGCCTTGCATGCCCACAAGCAGTGGCTCGCTTGTAGCAATCAATGTTGTGCATGCCTAGAAGAAGTGTCTTGCTTGTTGCAATTAATGCTTTGCATGCCTGCAAGTAGTGTCTTTCTTGTTGTAATCAATGCTTTGCAATGCTACAAGCAGTGTCTTGCATGTTGTAATCAATGCTGTGCATGCCACAAGCAGTGTCTTGCTTGTTGTAATCAATGCTGTGCATGCCACAAGCAGTGTCTTTCTTGTTGTAATCAATGCTCTGCATGCCTACAAGCAGTGTCTTGCTTGTTGTAATCAATGCTGTGCATGCCCACAAGTGGTGTCTTGCTTGTTGCAATCAATGTTGTGCATGCCTACAAGCAGTGTCTTGCTTGTTGCAATCAATGCTGTGCATGCCTACAAGCAGTGTCTGACTTGCTGTAACAGGGCCGTGCATCCCCACAAGCAGTGTCTGACT
The DNA here is from genome assembly GCF_964204655.1 of Triturus cristatus. NCBI lineage: Eukaryota > Metazoa > Chordata > Amphibia > Caudata > Salamandridae > Triturus > Triturus cristatus. The sequence goes on along the minus strand of NC_140586.1, from coordinate 820,604,329 downwards.
TGTTGCAATCAATGCTTTGCCTGCCCACAAGCGGTGTCTTGCTTGTTGCAATCAATGTTTTGCATGCCTACAAGCAGTGTCTTGCTTGTTGCAATCAATGGTGTGCATGCCTACAAGCAGTGTCTTGCTTGTTGCAATCAATGCTTCCCATGCCCACAACCAGTGTCTTGCTTGTTGCAATCAATCCTTTGCATGCCCACAAGCAGAGTCTGACTTGTTGTAATCAATGCTTTGCATGCCCACAAGCAGTGTCTTCCTTGTTGTAATCAATGCTGTGCATGCCAACAAGCAGTGTCTGACTTGTTGTAACACGGCTGTGCATGCTCACAAGCAGTGTCTTGCTTGCTGTAATCAATGCTTTGCATGCTTACACGCAGTGTCTTGCTTGTTTTAATCAATGCGGTGCATGCCCACAAGCAGTGTCTGGCTTGTTGTAATCAATGCATTGCATGCCTACAAGCAGTATCTTGCTTGTTGCAATCAATGCTGTGTATGCCCATAAGCAGTGTCTGGCTTTCTGCAATCAATGCGTGCATGCCAACAAGCAGTGTCTGACTTGTTGTAACAGCGCTGTGCTTGCCCACAAGCAGTGTCTGACTTGTCGCAATCAATGCTGTGCATGCCTACAAGCAGTGTCTGACTTGTTGTAACAGCGCTGTGCTTGCCCACAAGCAGTGTCTTGCTTGTTGCAATCAATGCTTCCCATGCCCACAACCAGTGTCTTGCTTGTTGTAATCAATGCTTTGCATGCTCACAGCAGTGTCTGACTTGTTGTAACAGGGCTGTGCATGCTCAGAGCAGTGTCTGGCTTGTTGCAATCAATGCTTTGCATGCCCACAAGCAGTTGCTCGCTTGTAGCAATCAATGCTGTGCATGCCTACATGCAGTGTCTTGCTTGTTGCAATTAATGCTTTGCATGCCTGCAAGCAGTGTCTTGTTTATTGCAATCAATGCTGTGCATGCCTACAAGGAGTGTCTTGCTTGTTGTAATCAATGTTGTGCATGCCTATAAGCAGTGTTTTGCTTGTTGTAATCAATGCTGTGCATGCCTCAAGCAGTGCCTTGCTTGTTGTAATCAATGCTGTGCATGCCACAAGCAGTGTCTTGCTTGTTGTAATCAATGCTGTGCATGCCACAAGCAGTGTCTTTCTTGTTGTAATCAATGCTGTGCATGCCCACAAGCAGTGTCTGGCTTGTTGTAACCAATGCATTGCATGCCTACAAGCAGTATCTTGCTTGTTGCAATCAATGCTGTGTATGCCCACAAGCAGTGTCTGGTTTTCTGCAATCAATGCGTGCATGCCAACAAGCAGTGTCTGACTTGTTGTAACAGCGCTGTGCTTGCCCACAAGCAGTGTCTGACTTGTCGCAATCAATGCTGTGCATGCCTACAAGCAGTGTCTGACTTGTTGTAACACGGCTGTGCATGCTCACAAGCAGTGTCTGACTTGCTCACAAGCAGTGTCTTGCTTGTTGTAATCAATGCTTTGCATGCCCACAATCAATGTCTTGCTTGTTGTAATCAATGCTTTGCATGCTCACAGCAGTGTCTGACTTGTTGTAACAGGGCTGTGCATGCTCAGAGCAGTGTCTGGCTTGTTGCAATTAATGCTTTGCATGCCTGCAAGCAGTGTCTTGTTTGTTGCAATCAATGCTGTGCATGCCTACAAGGAGTGTCTTGCTTGTTGTAATCAATGTTGTGCATGCCTATAAGCAGTGTTTTGCTTGTTGTAATCAATGCTGTGCATGCCTCAAGCAGTGTCTTGCTTGTTGTAATCAATGCTGTGCATGCCACAAGCAGTGTCTTTCTTGTTGTAATCAATGCTGTGCATGCCTACAAGCAGTGTCTGGCTTGCTGTAATCATTGCTGTGCATGCTCACAGCAGTGTCTTGCTTGTTGCAATCAATGCTTTCCATGCCCACAAGCAGTGCTCGCTTGTAGCAATCAATGCTTAGCATGCCCACAATCAATGTCTTGCATGTTGTAATCAATGCTGTGCATGCTCACAGCAGTGTCTGATTTGTTGTAACAGGGCTGTGCATGTTCACAGCAGTGTCTGGTTTGTTGCAATCAATGTGTTGCATGCCTACAAACAATGTCTAGCACATTGTAACCAATGCTGTGCATGCTCACAGCAGTGTCTGACTCGTTGCAATCAATGTTGTGCATGCCACAAGCAGTGTCGATCTTGCTGCAATCAATGTTTTGCATGTCTACAAGCAGTGTCTTGCATGTTGCAATCATCGCTGTGCATGCTCACAGCAGTGCCTGGCTTGTTGCAATCAATGCTTTGCATGTCTAAAAGCAGTGTCTTGTATGTTGCAATCAATGCTGTGCATGCTCACAGCAGTGCCTGGCTTGTTGCAATCAATGCTTTGGATGCCCATCAACAGTGTCTTGATTGTTGTAACACGGCTGTGCATGCTCACAAGCAGTGTCTTGCTTGCTGTAATCAATGCTTTGCATGCCCACAAGCAGTGTCTCACTTGTTGCAATCAATGCTTTGCATGCCCACCAGCAGTGTCTTGCTTGTTGTAATCAATCCTGTGAATGCTTACAAGCAGTGTCTGACTTGTTGTAACAGGGCTGTGCATGCTCACAAGCAGTGTCTTGCTTGTTGCAATCAATGCTGTGCATGCCACAAGCAGTGTCTTGCTTGCTGCAATCAATGCTGTGCATGCCTACAAGCAGTGTCTTGCTTGTTGTAATCAATGCTTTGCATGTCTACAAGCAGTGTCTTGCTTGCTGCAATCAATGCTTTGCATGCCCACAAGCAGTGGCTCGCTTGTAGCAATCAATGCTCTGTATGCCCACAAGCGGTGTCTGACTTGTTGTAATCAATGTTCTGCATGCTCACAAGCAGTGTCTTGCTTGCTGTGATCAATGCTGTGCATGCCTACAAGCAGTGTATTGCTTGTTGCAATAAATGCTTTGGATGCCCATCAGCAGTGTCTTGATTGTTGTAACACGGCTGTGCATGCTCACAAGCAGTGTCTTGCTTGCTGTAATCAATGCTTTGCATGCCCAACAGCAGTGTCTTGCTTGTTGTAATCAATGCTGTGAATCCTTACAAGCAGTGTGACTTGTTGTAACAGGGCTGTGCATGCTCACAAGCAGTGTCTTGCTTGTTTTAATCAATGCTGTGCATGGCCACAAGCAGTGTCTGGCTTGCTGTAATCATTGCTGTGCATGCTCACAGCAGTGTCTGGCTCGTTGTAATCAATGCATTGCATGCCTACAAGCAGTGGCTCGCTTGTAGCAATCAATGTTGTGCATGCCTAGAAGAAGTGTCTTGCTTGTTGCAATTAATGCTTTGCATGCCTGCAAGTAGTGTCTTTCTTGTTGTAATCAATGCTTTGCAATGCTACAAGCAGTGTCTTGCATGTTGTAATCAATGCTGTGCATGCCACAAGCAGTGTCTTGCTTGTTGTAATCAATGCTGTGCATGCCACAAGCAGTGTCTTTCTTGTTGTAATCAATGCTCTGCATGCCTACAAGCAGTGTCTTGCTTGTTGTAATCAATGCTGTGCATGCCCACAAGTGGTGTCTTGCTTGTTGCAATCAATGTTGTGCATGCCTACAAGCAGTGTCTTGCTTGTTGCAATCAATGCTGTGCATGCCTACAAGCAGTGTCTGACTTGCTGTAACAGGGCCGTGCATCCCCACAAGCAGTGTCTGACTTGTTGCAATCAATGCTTTGCCTGCCCACAAGCGGTGTCTTGCTTGTTGCAATCAATGTTTTGCATGCCTACAAGCAGTGTCTTGCTTGTTGCAATCAATGGTGTGCATGCCTACAAGCAGTGTCTTGCTTGTTGCAATCAATGCTTCCCATGCCCACAACCAGTGTCTTGCTTGTTGCAATCAATCCTTTGCATGCCCACAAGCAGAGTCTGACTTGTTGTAATCAATGCTTTGCATGCCCACAAGCAGTGTCTTCCTTGTTGTAATCAATGCTGTGCATGCCAACAAGCAGTGTCTGACTTGTTGCAACACGGCTGTGCATGCTCACAAGCAGTGTCTTGCTTGCTGTAATCAATGCTTTGCATGCTTACACGCAGTGTCTTGCTTGTTTTAATCAATGCGGTGCATGCCCACAAGCAGTGTCTGGCTTGTTGTAATCAATGCATTGCATGCCTACAAGCAGTATCTTGCTTGTTGCAATCAATGCTGTGTATGCCCACAAGCAGTGTCTGGCTTTCTGCAATCAATGCGTGCATGCCAACAAGCAGTGTCTGACTTGTTGTAACAGCGCTGTGCTTGCCCACAAGCAGTGTCTGACTTGTCGCAATCAATGCTGTGCATGCCTACAAGCAGTGTCTGACTTGTTGTAACAGCGCTGTGCTTGCCCACAAGCAGTGTCTTGCTTGTTGCAATCAATGCTTCCCATGCCCACAACCAGTGTCTTGCTTGTTGTAATCAATGCTTTGCATGCTCACAGCAGTGTCTGACTTGTTGTAACAGGGCTGTGCATGCTCAGAGCAGTGTCTGGCTTGTTGCAATCAATGCTGTGCATGCCTACATGCAGTGTCTTGCTTGTTGCAATTAATGCTTTGCATGCCTGCAAGCAGTGTCTTGTTTATTGCAATCAATGCTGTGCATGCCTACAAGGAGTGTCTTGCTTGTTGTAATCAATGTTGTGCATGCCTATAAGCAGTGTTTTGCTTGTTGTAATCAATGCTGTGCATGCCTCAAGCAGTGCCTTGCTTGTTGTAATCAATGCTGTGCATGCCACAAGCAGTGTCTTGCTTGTTGTAATCAATGCTGTGCATGCCACAAGCAGTGTCTTTCTTGTTGTAATCAATGCTGTGCATGCCCACAAGCAGTGTCTGGCTTGTTGTAACCAATGCATTGCATGCCTACAAGCAGTATCTTGCTTGTTGCAATCAATGCTGTGTATGCCCACAAGCAGTGTCTGGCTTTCTGCAATCAATGCATGCATGCCAACAAGCAGTGTCTGACTTGTTGTAACAGCGCTGTGCTTGCCCACAAGCAGTGTCTGACTTGTCGCAATCAATGCTGTGCATGCCTACAAGCAGTGTCTGACTTGTTGTAACACGGCTGTGCATGCTCACAAGCAGTGTCTGACTTGCTCACAAGCAGTGTCTTGCTTGTTGTAATCAATGCTTTGCATGCCCACAATCAATGTCTTGCTTGTTGTAATCAATGCTTTGCATGCTCACAGCAGTGTCTGACTTGTTGTAACAGGGCTGTGCATGCTCAGAGCAGTGTCTGGCTTGTTGCAATCAATGCTTTGCATGCCCACAAGCAGTGGCTCGCTTGTAGCAATCAATGCTGTGCATGCCTACAAGCAGTGTCTTGCTTGTTGCAATTAATGCTTTGCATGCCTGCAAGCAGTGTCTTGTTTGTTGCAATCAATGCTGTGCATGCCTACAAGGAGTGTCTTGCTTGTTGTAATCAATGTTGTGCATGCCTATAAGCAGTGTTTTGCTTGTTGTAATCAATGCTGTGCATGCCTCAAGCAGTGTCTTGCTTGTTGTAATCAATGCTGTGCATGCCAAAAGCAGTGTCTTTCTTGTTGTAATCAATGCTGTGCATGCCTACAAGCAGTGTCTGGCTTGCTGTAATCATTGCTGTGCATGCTCACAGCAGTGTCTTGCTTGTTGCAATCAATGCTTTCCATGCCCACAAGCAGTGCTCGCTTGTAGCAATGAATGCTGTGCATGCCCACAATCAATGTCTTGCATGTTGTAATCAATGTTGTGCATGCACACAAGCAGTGTCTGATTTGTTGTAACAGGGCTGTGCATGTTCACAGCAGTGTCTGGTTTGTTGCAATCAATGTGTTGCATGCCTACAAACAGTGTCTAGCACATTGTAACCAATGCTGTGCATGCTCACAGCAGTGTCTGACTCGTTGCAATCAATGTTGTGCATGCCACAAGCAGTGTCGATCTTGCTGCAATCAATGTTTTGCATGTCTACAAGCAGTGTCTTGCATGTTGCAATCATCGCTGTGCATGCTCACAGCAGTGCCTGGCTTGTTGCAATCAATGCTTTGCATGTCTAAAAGCAGTGTCTTGTATGTTGCAATCAATGCTGTGCATGCTCACAGCAGTGCCTGGCTTGTTGCAATCAATGCTTTGGATGCCCATCAACAGTGTCTTGATTGTTGTAACACGGCTGTGCATGCTCACAAGCAGTGTCTTGCTTGCTGTAATCAATGCTTTGCATGCCCACAAGCAGTGTCTCACTTGTTGCAATCAATGCTTTGCATGCCCACCAGCAGTGTCTTGCTTGTTGCAATCAATGCTGTGCATGCCACAAGCAGTGTCTTGCTTGCTGCAATCAATGCTGTGCATGCCTACAAGCAGTGTCTTGCTTGTTGTAATCAATGCTTTGCATGTCTACAAGCAGTGTCTTGCTTGCTGCAATCAATGCTTTGCATGCCCACAAGCAGTGGCTCGCTTGTAGCAATCAATGCTCTGTATGCCCACAAGCGGTGTCTGACTTGTTGTAATCAATGTTCTGCATGCTCACAAGCAGTGTCTTGCTTGCTGTGATCAATGCTTTGCATGCCTACAAGCAGTGTCTTGCTTGCTGTAATCAATGCTTTGCATGCCCAACAGCAGTGTCTTGCTTGTTGTAATCAATGCTGTGAATCCTTACAAGCAGTGTCTGACTTGTTGTAACAGGGCTGTGCATGCCCACAAGCAGTGGCTCACTTGTAGCAATCAATGCTCTATATGCCGACAAGCGGTGTCTGACTTGTTGTAATCAATGCTGTGTATGCCCACAAGCAGTGTCTTGCTTGCTGCAATCACTGCTGTGCATCCCTACAAGCAGTGTCTTGCTTGTTGTAATCAATGCTGTGCATCCCTACAAGCAGTGTCTTGCATGTTTCAATCAATGCTGTGCATGCTCACAGCAGTGCCTGGCTTGTTGCAATCAATGTTTTGCATGCCTACAAGCAGTGTATTGCTTGTTGCAATCAATGCTTTAGATGCCCATCAGCAGTGTCTTGCTTGTTGTAACACAGCTGTGCATGCTCACAAGCAGTGTCTTGCTTGCTGTAATCAATGGTTTGCATGCCCACAAGCATTGTGTTGCTTGTTTTAATCAATGCTGTGCATACTCACATGCAGTGTATTGCTTGTTGTAATCAATGCTGTGCATGCTCACAAGCAGTATCTTGCTTGTTGCAATCAATGCTTTCCATGCCCACAAGCAGTGCTCGCTTGTAGCAATCAATGCTGTGCATGCCAACAAGCAGTGTCTTGCTTGGTGCAATCAATGCTTTGCATGCCTACAAGCAGTGTCTCGCTTGTTGCAATTAATGCTGTGCATGCCTACAAGCAGTGTCTTGCTTGTTGCAATCAATGCTTTGCATGCCTACAAGCAGTGTCTTTCTTGATGCAATCAATGCTTTGCTTGCCTGCAAGCAGTGTCTTGCATGTTGCAATCAATGCTGTGCACGCTCAGAAGCTGTGTCTTGCCTGTGTGCAACCAGCCACCAGCTTATTCCAAGCATCTTGCCACTTGTACAATTTGCCCCACATAGGAGTAAATTACTCACGTTGAGTAAAAAAAGAGTTTCTAACAAGGACAGAAAGACAGTTTACAAGCCATCAGAGGTAGCTTTGAGGAAGCACATGAGAGAAATGAAGAAGCATATGCCATGGCTGCTGTTGTTATGAAAGAGGAACAAGGTAGTGCTATGAAATGTGCCAACCTTTGCATGACAACTCATTGGCAGGCTTACAGATGAGATAAATACATATGTGGTGGCAGAGTCAGATTGTTAGCACCAGAAAATGAAGCAGACACTTTGGCGCTGGCATTTTACTAGCTAGTAGTTTACAGCGCTATAAGAGCTGGTGGTGTCACCTGTACATTTCTATATATTTGTTTTGCGCTTGTAGTAGCACAGTCATCGTGATATCAACTTTGCAAATTACTATGAATACATGTTTAGTTGCTACACTCCAGAGCCTAGAGGTTGTTTCCTAGTGTGATAAAAGTTCACTTTATTTCTCGCCCCACCAAAAAAACACCAAGAAAATAATAAATAAAGCCTAAAAGTGAAGTAGACTCCACACTCTGATATACCTTCAGCAAATGGTTCATGGAGGACTAAAGTCCAAATTCTGTTCTATGAGCTGCTAAGCAGCTCTGAGTTAGATTCACAATGGCGGTCAGTTGGCAGATACCTGATGCCTCATCTAGGTTAGGCTCTCAGTGGGACACCAGGGACTCCGGCTATGATCAGTTTGCTCTGAGGTGTGCCCCTGTTGGGAAGCTATATGGATTCTCTCCACACTACATTATCACAGGAATAGCAGAAAAGATAAGAGGGGGATGGGCCATGTGTCCTCTACGGACAGGACTCCTTCTCCATCACATAAAGTTCATTCATACTATATGATCATTTTTATGAGGGATTGTGTGCCATGACATACTAAGGCAAAGTGTGGGGGAGTCCAAAGGATTAGGGATCCTGCAAGCTACAACAAAAATTTTAGAGGAGCTTTTGGAGACATGACTGAAAAAGATAGGGATGCATTCTGGAATCAATGGGCTAGAAGGGGTGTAGGGGTCGGCGGAACTCGCAAAGTTTCACTCCGCAAAATTCCAAAGAGTTACAGAAAAACTCTGTGAGATTCCTCAGAATTCCAACAAAGGTCGGAAAATTTGCAGCTTGCGCTGCAATTTTGAGCTGGTAGCGCGAGCAGCTCTGAAAATCAACATAATAACACAATGAGTTCCGCAAGAGCACGCGACCTTCTGAATTGATTTTGCTGCCATTTGAATAGAAAATCTACTCAGGCAGTAGCAAATCTACTTGAAGGTCAGCCCTCTGACAGTTTTTTTTTTTCTTTTGTATATTTATATAGCGCGAACTCGACCCGAAGGTATTGGAGCGCTTTAGATGAGCACCGTATTTACATTACATATTCAGGCACAGGGAGATTAAGTGATTTGCCCAGAATCACAGGATGTGGACGCGACCTCGAGGCTCGAGCCCTGGTTTCCGGCACCAAAGTCAGCAGTTTAAGCCGACGGACCACAATGATCTCTTTCGAGTTCTGGTGAATATCAGCATTAGAAAATTTAATTAGAGGAGGCCAAATCTTGTTCACCAGCTCACATATTATGAGCCTTGCAGGAGAAAAATTCTGCCACGTAGCAATTGGCAGAATTTGGCCTGAAATCCAAAGAAAAAGTTAAAGGGTAATGCGAAGCGACCAAATTTCCTCCAATTCCATGGGCTGAATGGAACATTGCACCTAACCCTTGTTACATGCCAATATTCATGCCCATATCATTGGGGGGCAGATGTACAACTGTTTTGCAGTCGCAAACGGGAATTCGGCCTGTTTGCAACCGCAAAATTGGTCTGCCCCATGCACAAACCATATTGTGCAAGTCGCTAACCCACTAGTGACTCGCAAAATATGGTTTGCGACTCGGTATTAGGAATGGGCGTGCCAAGGGCGTCTCTTCCTAATAGCGAGTCTAACACCAATGTATGATTGTTTTATGACGGCATTTGCGGATGCAAAACAATCGCAGTTTACACCTACTTAACCCCTTCGCTACCAGGCCTTTTCCCCTCCTGTGCCACGCCGTTTTTTGGCTATTTGGGGTAGTGCGCGCTGAGGCCCCTGTAACTTTTTGACCACATAAGGTATCCACGCCAAATTTGCGTCCTTTTCTTCCAACATCATGGGGATTCTAAAAGTACTCAGGGTTTGTGGATTCTCCTAGAGGGGTCACAGAAATGAGCCAAAATACAGCCAAATTTTGTTTTTTTTTGGAAAAATTTGAAAAACGGGCTGCAAATGAAAGCATCTGGTTTTTTCCCTGCAAATGTTATCAAAAAAGGGTTTGTGGGGTTGAAATCACCATTTTCCCAGCTTTTCGGGGATACCAGGCTTTTGTCAGAAACCCAACATTTTTTACACAGTTTTGGCATTTTTCTGGGACATAGCCTAATTTTGCTATTTTTTGTGCTTTTGACCTCCTTCCAGTTAATGGCAGAAATGGGTACAAAAGCAATAATGGATCCTGGAAAGCTATACATTTTCGAGAAGAAGACAAAATTCTGAATTCAGCAAGGGGTCATTTGTGTAGATCCATCAAGGTTTTTTTATAGAAACTAACAGTTGAATATAGGATAAATTGAAAATTAGTTGAAAAAAAAAAGCCTTTTGTGTCAACGTTTTCACCTGTAACTTCTTCTAATTATGACAGCTCTTTGAAAGCAATATACCGTTATATCCGCTGGACATTACTGGTTGTGGGGATATATAGGACTTGTAGGTTCACCAAGAACCCGACGAACCCAGAGCCAAAAACTGAGCAGCAACTTGCAATGGTTTTTTATTATGTACCGGGTATATAGTAATTATTCTGTAAAAATGTGTACATGGAAAAATCGGTATGAAAGACACCTATGTATTTCTGAAATGGGAACAAAATATAGAGTTTAGAAACAGTAGATATTTGCACATTTCTGAAATTGGGAATACTCATACTAGCATGAGAATTATCAGTCATATTTTAGAATGACTTCTTTTTTACACAATATCTTTCATTTGGAAGGCAGAAATGCATCGAAACTCAATAGATAATAACAGTTTCTTTACAAAACTGAATTACCCTAAGTCTCCCGATAAAAATGGTACCTCACTTGTGTGGGTAGGCATAGTGCCCGCGACAGGAAACGGCGCAAAATGCAACGTGGTCACAACTCAATATCGCAGTGAAAATTTACCCTTTTTTGGCAAAGTGCCTAGCTCTAGTTTTTGAACCCTAGCTCTGCGGGCACCTTGGCAAACCTAGCAAACCTATACATTTTTGAAAACTAGACACCCAGGGGAATCCAGGATGGGGTGACTTGACTGCCTCCCACCAGGGGCTGTTACCCAGAATCCCTTGCAAACCTAAAACATTGACAAAAAAAACACATTTTCCCCACATTTCTGTGGTGGAAAGTTCCGGAATCTGCGTGGATCCACGAATTTCCACTCACCTTGCGTTCCCCAAAGTCTTACGAGAAAAACGGTAGCTCACTTGTGTGGGTCGGCCTAGTGCCCGCGACAGGAAATGGTGCAAAACGCAACGTGGTCACAACTCAATATCGCAGTGAAAATTTACCCTTTTTTGGCAAAGTGCCTCGCTCTAGTTTTTTAACCCTAGCTCTACGGGCACCTTGGGAAACCTAGCAAACCTATACATTTTTGAAAACTAGACAGCCAGGGGAATCCAGGATGGGGTGACTTCACTGCCTCCCACCAGGGTCTGTTACCCAGAATCCCTTGCAAACCTAAAAAATTGCCAAAAAAAACACATTTTCCCCACATTTCTGTGGTGGAAAGTTCCGGAATCTGCGTGGATCCACAAATTTCAACCAACCCCGCGTTCCCCAAAGTCTTACGAGAAAAACGGTACCTCACTTGTGTGGGTCAGCCTAGTGCCCGCTACAGGAAACGGTGCAAAATGCAACGTGGTCACACCTCAATTTCGCAGTGAAAAATGACCCTTTTTTGGCAAAATGTCTAGCTGTAGTTTTTTAACCCTAGCTCTGCGGGCACCTTGGGAAACCTAGCAAACCTATACATTTTTAAAAACTAGACACCCGTGTGCTTCCAGGGAGGCATGGCTTGCGTGGATCCCCCAACGTTTCCTTACCCAAAATCCCCTGCAAACCTCAATTTTAGCTGAAAAAATCAAATTTTTCAGACATTTTTGTGTGGGAAAGTTGAGGCATCACCGGGCTGACACAAATTTCCTACCACCCAGCGTTCCCCCGGGTGTCCCGATAAAAACGGCGCCTCACTCGCGTGGGAGGCCCAAGTACCCGCGACAGGCAAGGCACCAAAACGTATTGAGGCGACATGAAAATTGCCTACCTCAAAACGTCCTGGTTTTGCAAGGGGGGTCACGTGGGTTTTTGGCCGGTGCTCGGCGCCCACTTAGGGGAACCTACCAAACCCACACATTTCTGAAAACTAGACACCCGGGGGATTCCAGGGAGTTATGGCTTGCGTGGATCCCCCAACGTTTCCTTACCCAGAATGCCCTGCAAACCTCAAATTTAGCTGAAGAAATCACCTTTTTTCACACATTTTTGTGTGGGAAAGTTAAGGCATCACCGGGCTGACACAAATTTCCTACCACCCAGCGTTCCCCCGGGTCTCCCGATAAAAATGGTGCCTCACTCGTGTGGGAGGCCCAAGTACCCGCGTCAGGCAAGGGCCCAAAACTTATTGAGGCGACATGAAAATTGCCTACCTCAAAACAACCTGGTTTTGCAAGGGGGGTCACCTGGGTTTTTGGCCGGTGCTCGGCGGCCACCTAGGGGAACCTACCAAATCCACACATTTCTGAAAACTAGACACCCGGGGGATTCCAGGGAGGTATGGCTTGCGTGGATCCCCCAACGTTTCCTTACCCAGAATGCCCTGCAAACCTCAAATTTAGCTGAAAAAATCACCTTTTTCACACATTTTTGTGTGGGAAAGTTGTGGCATCACCGGGCTGACACAAATTTCTTACCACTCAGCGTTCCCCCGGGTCTCCCGATAAAAACGGTGCCTCACTCGTGTGGGAGGCCCAAGAACCCGCGGCAGGCAAGGCCCCAAAACGTATTGAGGCGACATGAAAATTGCCTACCTCAAAACGACCTGGTTTTGCAAGGGGGGTCACCTGGGTTTTTGGCCCCGTGCTCGGCGGCCACCTAGGGGAACCTACCAAACCCACACATTTCTGAAAACTAGACACCCGGGGGATTCCAGGGAGGTATGGCTTGCGTGGATCCCCCAACGCTTCCTTACCCAGAATGCCCTGCAAACCTCAAATTTAGCTGAAAAAATCATCTTTTTCACACATTTTTGTGTGGGAAAGTTGAGGCATCACCGGGCTGACACAAGATTCCTACCACCCAGCGTTCCCCCGGGTCTCCTGATAAAAACGGTGCCTCACTCGTGTGGGAGGCCCAATTTGTGTCAGCCCGGTGATGCCTCAACTTTCCCGCACAAAAAATTTGTGAAAAAGGTGATTTTTTTCAACAAAATTTGAGGTTTGCAGGGCATTCTGGGTAAGGAAACGTTGGGGGATCCACGCAAGCCATACCTCCCTGGAATTCCCCGGGTGTCTAGTTTTCAGAAATGTGTGGGTTTGGTAGGTTCCCCTAGGTGGCTGCCGAGCACCGGCCAAAAACCCAGGTGACCCCCCTTGCAAAACCAGGTCGTTTTGAGGTAGGCAATTTTCATGTCGCCTCAATACGTTTTGGGCCCTTGCCTGTCGCGGATACTTGGGCCTCCCACACGAGTGAGGCACCGTTTTTATCGGGAGACCCGGGGGAACGCTGGGTGGTAGGAAGTTTGTGTCAGCCCGGTGATGCCTCAACTTTTCCACACAAAAATGTGTGAAAAAGGTGATTTTTTCAGCTAAATTTGAGGTTTGCAGGGCATTCTGGGTAAGGAAACGTTGGGGGATCCACGCAAGCCATACCTCCCTGGAATCCCCCGGGTGTCTAATTTTCAGAAATGTGTGGGTTTGGTAGGTTCCCCTAGGTGGCCACTGAGCACCGGCCAAAAACCCAGGTGACCCCCCTTGCAAAACCAGGTCGTTTTGAGGTAGGCAATTTTCATGTCGCCTCAATACGTTTTGGGCCCTTGCCTGTTGCGGGTACTTGGGCCTCCCACACGAGTGAGGCACCGTTTTTATCGGGAGACCCGGGAACGCTGGGTGGTAGGAAGTTTGTGTCAGCCCAGTGATGCCTCAACTTTCCCACACAAAAATGTGTGAAAAAGGTGATTTTTTCAGCTAAATTTGAGGTTTGCAGGGCATTCTGGGTAAGGAAACGTTGGGGGATCCACGCAAGCCATACCTCCCTGGAATCCCCCGGGTGTCTAGTTTTCAGAAATGTGTGGGTTTGGTACGTTCCCTGTTAGACCTGGCACCTTGGCGTGAGTCTCCCTTCCTCTTTTTGTCACTGTGCCTCATGTGTTTTTATGGTGTTGGCCGCTCAGCGCGCTGTGCCACTGCCAACCAGTGTCGCGGTGCGAGTGCTCCCTATGTAAATTGTATATGTTGGTTGGATTCCATGATTGGATTGTTTGGTTTACTGTCAGACCCCAGTAAAGTGCGCCGGGGGCGCCAGGGCATGTAAATGCGAACACCGCTGGTGGGCTTGCAGCACTGGTTGTGCCACCCACAGAAGCGGCTGGTAAAATATGTCTGAGGTCTGCCATCGCAGAACCTGCGTGCAGTCTGGTACTGACATGCTGACCGGCAAGTGCCCACACTTGCCGGTCCCTAAAACCTTCCCTTAGCTGCATGTTAGTCACCCCTCTGGTAGGCCCGCGGGCAGGGTGCGTTGTAAGCCTAAGGTAGGACAAGCCTGGATGCGTGGCATGTCCTAGTAGTGAATTACCGCCATCTTGTTGTTCACTACTGCAAGGCTACCCTGTTCTCATAGGCCAGTATGGGCGGCCTGGATCATTACACCCTATGATCCTAACCGACCCAGGGAACATGGTAGAAGATCGAGTTTAGTATGCCTGAACTCGGAATAATAAGGTACATCTTTTCGCAAGGTTTATTTTAATATTCCGGGTTTGCAAATGCCGCTTTTAGAAAGTTGGCCTTTGCTTGCCTAAACCTTTCAGCCGCGTCTGCGTGATGTGTATCTGATGTCTGGCTGGTATGAGTGACAGGGCTGGGGGAACCCAGATGGGCAGGGCTAGGTAGCCTGGTAAAGAATAGGACGATCGACAGGTAGATGGGTGGGAGGAGTGCTCCTAGGCTCTGAATAGGACAGTGCTCTGCTACCTCAATGCCGGCTCCGCCCCCTGTGGAGCGTCTGATGACTCTGCCCTGCACTCTGAAAGGAGAAGCCTGCATCACGTAAACAAAGTGCTCAGAAACCGGACTGAACTAGGCAAGGGCCCCCCTGGCCTGGGAGAACAAAAGATTTGTGGTATAAATGGAGGAGCCCTGCTCCTAAGAAACTAGATCCGCTTTTGACCAAGAAGAATCTCTGCCTGAGGAGGAGGCACCGGGAAAGCTGTAGGAGGAAGACTGTCCCTATCCTGGGGGATTGGCCTGCAGTGGTGACCTTGCTGCCAAAGGAGAGAAGAGAAACTGTTGCTGAAGACTTTTACTTTACTTTTACTTTCAAGACTTGTGCTTTTCCAAAACGATCTCCAAGGGCTTGGAACTGAGCTTGCCCCCTGAACTGAGCCCCAGGACCATTGGGCTCTACCTGATCTTCACTCGCCTGCTGCTGGACTGTGGTGTCCTTTCCCTCGCCGGAGCGGTGACCCTCGTGCCCAGTCCCTCCCTGAGCCGTGACCAGGACTGCTTAGCCGCCCCCGCCTTGGGAAGAGCCTCGCTCGATCGGAGCCGCTCCCCCTACGCTGTGCTGGGCTGCCCCGTCACCTCGCTCGTGGAGGCTCGCTGTGCACCTTCACCCTCCCGCCGGAATCGGCGTTTGTGAGCATCTCCAAGCCTCGGACGGCCCGGACGTATCTGCGTGCCCGGCTGCCCCGCTTTGTTCACCCGCCACCTGCAACACCCCGCTCTTGTTGTGAGCCTGAAGATCAGACACCCTCGTGAAGTGTGGGAGCCCCGGACGCCGCCTCGCTCTTCTGTCAAAGAGCCGCTGAAATCCCGCACCCGCCTTTGCGTCAAGAAACAAGGTACTGTACTTACGAACTCGACCGCGAGCTCGCATCGGATCCAGGGTCCGCAACGTTCTTATTTCCCTGTCATCTGCTGTGTGCTTCCTGGGCGCTGCCTCAGCCCCAGGTACGCTGAGGCCTACAGTTACCTTGTGCCCGCCTAAAAGAACTTTCCATAAAACCAAGAGAACTTTACCGTATTTCCAAGAAGTGTGGCCCCATCAGTTCAACGTTACTGGGCCTTGTATTTAACTCTGCTGAAACTACATAAAAGCTTATTTTTATATACTTCCTGATTGGTGTCCGTTTGTGGTGCATGCAAGGGGTTTACTGTATGTGTAATTGCACTTGCTTAACCGTGTACGCCTGAGACTTAGCCTAGACTGCTCGCGCCACGCACCTAGAGGGTGAGCAGGGGTTATTCTGGGGAGTCATCCTTCGCCCTGACAAGAAGTAAAGGGTCCCTGCTGGGTGGTAGGAAATTTGTGTCAGCCCGGTGATGCCTCAACTTTCCCACACAAAAATGTGTGAAAAAGGTGATTTTTTCAGCTAAATTTGAGGTTTGCAGGGCATTCTGGGTAAGGAAACGTTGGGGGATCCACGCAAGCCATAACTCCCTGGAATCCCCCGGGTGTCTAGTTTTCAGAAATGTGTGGGTTTGGTAGGTTCCCCTAGGTGGCCGCCGAGCACCGGCCAAAAACCCAGGTGACCCCCCTTGCAAAACCAGGTCGTTTTGATGTAGGCAATTTTCATGTCGCCTCAATACGTTTTGGGCCCTCGCCTGTCGCGGGTACTTGGGCCTCCCACACGAGTGAGGCGCCGTTTTTATCGGGAGACCCGGGGGAATGCTGGGTGGTAGGAAATTTGTGTCAGCCCGGTGATGCCTCAACTTTCCCACACAAAAATGTGTGAAAAAGGTGATTTTTTTCAGCTAAATTTGAGGTTTGCAGGGCATTCTGGGTAAGGAAACGTTGGGGGATCCACGCAAGCCATACCTCCCTGAAATCCCCCGGGAGTCTAGCTTTCAGAAATGTGTGGGTTTGGTACGTTCCCCTAGGTGGCCGCTGAGCACCGGGCCAAAAACCCAGGTGACCCCCCTTGCAAAACCAGGTCGTTTTGAGGTAGGCAATTTTCATGTCGCCTCAATACGTTTTGGGCCCCTGCCTGTCGCGGGTACTTGGGCCTCCCACACGAGTGAGGCACCGTTTTTATCGGGAGACCCGGGGGAACGCTGGGTGGTAGGAAATTTGTGTCAGCCCGGTGATGCCTCAACTTTCCCACACATAAATGTGTGAAAAAGGTGATTTTTTCTGCTAAATTTGAGGTTTGCAGGGCATTCTGGGTAAGGAAACGTTGGGGGATTCACGCAAGCCATACCTCCCTGGAATTCCCGGGTGTCTAGTTTTACGAAATGTGTGGGTTTGGTAGGTTCCCCTAGGTGGCCGCCGAGCACCGGGCCAAAAACCCAGGTGACCCCCCTTGCAAAACCAGGTCGTTTTGAGGTAGGCAATTTTCATGTAGCCTCAATACGTTTTGGGGCCTTGCCTGTCACGGGTACTTGGGCCTCCCACACGAGTGAGGCACCGTTTTTATCGGGAGACCCGGGGGAACGCTGGGTGGTAGGAAATTTGTGTCAGCCCAGTGATGCCACAACTTTCCCACACAAAAATGTGTGAAAAAGGTGATTTTTTCAGCTAAATTTGAGGTTTGCAGGGCATTCTGGGTAAGGAAACGTTGGGGTATCGACGCAAACCATACCTCCCTGGAATCCCCCGGGTGTCTAGTTTTCCGAAATGAGTGGGTTTGGTAGGTTCCCCTAGGTGGCCGCCGAGCACCGGCCAAAACCAGGTCGTTTTGAGGTAGGCAATTTTCATGTCGCCTCAATACGTTTTGGGCCCTTGCCTGTCGCGAGTACTTGGGCCTCCCACACGAGTGAGGCACCGTTTTTATCGGGAGACGCGGGGGAACACTGGGTGGTAGGAAATTTGTGTCAGCCCGGTGATGCCTCAACTTTCCCACACAAAAATGTGTGAAAAAGGTGATTTTTTCAGCTAAATTTGAGGTTTGCAGGGCATTCTGGGTAAGGAAACGTTGGGGGATCCACGCAAGCCATACCTCCCTGGAATCCGCCGGGTGTCTAGTTTTCAGAAATGTGTGGGTTTGGTAGGTTCCCCTAGGTGGCCGCTGAGCACCGGGCCAAACACCCAGGTGACCCCGCTTGCAAAACCAGGTCGTTTTGAGGTAGGCAATTTTCATGTCGCCTCAATACGTTTTGGGCCCTTGCCTGTCGCGGGTACTTGGGCCTCCCACACGAGTGAGGCACCGTTTTTATCGGGAGACCCGGGGGAACGCTGGGTGGTAGGAAATTTGTGTCAGCCCGGTGATGCCTCAACTTTCCCACACTAAAATGTGTGAAAAAGGTGATTTTTTCAGCTAAATTTGAGGTTTGCAGGGCATTCTGGGTAAGGAAACGTTGGGGGATCCACGCAAGCCATACCTCCCTGGAATCCCCCGTTTGTCTAGTTTTCAGAAATGTGTGGGTTTGGTAGGTTCCCCTAGGTGGCCGCCGAGCACCGGCCAAAAACCCAGGTGACCCCCCCTTGCAAAACCAGGTCGTTTTGATGTAGGCAATTTTCATGTCGCCTCAATACGTTTTGGGCCCTTGCCTGTCGCGGGTACTTGGGCCTCCCACACGAGTGAGGCAACGTTTTTATCGGGAGACCCGCGGGAATGCTGGGTGGTAGGAAATTTGTGTCAGCCCGGTGATGCCTCAACTTTCCCACACAAAAATGTGTGAAAAAGGTGATTTTTTCAGCTAAATTTAAGGTTTGCAGGGCATTCTGGGTAAGGAAACGTTGGGGGATCCACGCAAGCCATACCTCCCTGGAATCCCCCGGGTGTCTAGTTTTCAGAAATGTGTGGGTTTGGTAGGTTCCCCTAGGTGGCCGCTGAGCACCGGGCCAAAAACCCAGGTGACCCCCCTTGCAAAACCAGGTCGTTTTGAGGTAGGCAATTTTCATGTCGCCTCAATACGTTTTGGGCCCTTTCCTGTCGCGGGTACTTGGGTCTCCCACACGAGTAAGGCACCATTTTTATTGGGAGACCCGGGGGAACGCTGGGTGGTAGGAAATTTGTGTCAGCCCGGTGATGCCTCAACTTTCCCACACAAAAATGTGTGAAAAAGGTGATTTTTTCAGCTAAATTTGAGGTTTGCAGGGCATTCTGGGTAAGGAAACGTTGGGGGATCCACGCAAGCCATACCTCCCTGGAATCCCCGGCTGTCTAGTTTTCCGAAATGTGTGGGTTTGGTAGGTTCCCCTAGGTGGCCGCCGAGCACCGGGCCAAAAACCCAGGTGACCCCCCTTGCAAAACCAGGTCGTTTTGAGGTAGGCAATTTTCATGTCGCCTCAATACGTTTTGGGGCCTTGCCTGTCACGGGTACTTGGGCCTCCCACACGAGTGAGGCACCTTTTTTATCGGGAGACCCGGGGGAACGCTGGGTGGTAGGAAATTTGTGTCAGCCCAGTGATGCCACAACTTTCCCACACAAAAATGTGTGAAAAAGGTGATTTTTTCAGCTAAATTTGAGGTTTGCAGGGCATTCTGGGTAAGGAAACGTTGGGGGATCTATGCAAACCATACCTCCCTGGAATCCCCCGGGTGTCTAGTTTTCAGAAATGTGTGGGTTTGGTAGGTTCCCCTAGGTGGCCGCCAAGCACCGGGCCAAAAACCCAGGTGCCCTACCTTGCAAAACCAGGTAGTTTTGAGGTAGGCAATTTTCATGTCGCCTCAATACGTTTTGGGGCCTTGCCTGTCGCGGGTACTTGGGCCTCCCACACGAGTGAGGCACCGTTTTTATTGGGAGACCCGGGGGAACGCTGGGTGGTAGGAAATTTGTGTCAGCCCGGTGATGCCACAACTTTCCCACACAAAAATGTGTGAAAAAGGTGATTTTTTCAGCTAAATTTGAGTTTTGCAGGGCATTCTGGGTAAGGAAACGTTGCGGGACCCACGCAAACCATACCACCCTGGAATCCCCCGGGTGTCTAGTTTTCAGAAATGTGTGGGTTTGGTAGGTTTCCCTAGATAGGCGCCAAGCCCGGGGCCAAAAACTCATAGGACCCCCTTTGCACAACCAGGTTGTTTTGTGATAGGTAATTTTGATGTCTCCTCAATAGGTTTTGATCCCTTGCCTGACGCGAGCACTATGCCTACCCACGCAAGTGAGGTACCATTTTTCTCTTTAGACTTTGGGGAACGCAGTGTTGGTGGAATTTTGTGGACCCACGCAGATTCCAGAACTTTCCGACAAAGAAACGTGAGGAAAATGTGTTATTTTGAACACATTTTTAGGTTTGCATTGGATTCTGGGTAACAGAACCTGGTGAGAGCCAGTGAAGTCACCCCATCCAGGATTCCCCTCGGTGTCTAGTTTTAAAGAATGTACAGTTTTGCAAGGTTTGCCTACGTGCCAACTGCGCTAGGGCCCAAAATCCACAGGTATGCACATTGCTAAAACAAAATCGGAGCCCAGTGGGCTTTCTGCCGCCCTGGGGGGGAATCGGGAAAGGGGGTTTCGTCCTGATATGCCCCTAAAGGGGCAGAAAGACTGTGGCTATTTTTTGTGGGGGTGGGGGCATTGGTATGACCATTTTGGGCAGCCCCCACCCCAGCCCCCACCCCCACGCATAAAAAAAGCCTGCATACTCGCTGGCGCCTACTGGGCTTTCTGCCCCCCCCAGGTGGCAGATCTGGGGCCACTGCCACCATCTGCCCTCCCGGGGGGGCAGAGCGACGGGAATTTCTCTGGGGGTGGGGTGGGGTATTGTCATGCCCATTTTGGGGAGCCTCTACCCCTACACTAATAAAACAAAAAAATCCATGGTTTCTAGTGGGCCTTCTGCGCCCCCAGGGGGGGCCAGATTGGGGGCTACAGCTCCCATCTGCCTCCTGGGGGGCAGAAAGACTGACATTTTTGTGGGGGCGAGAGTGGGGGCATTGGCGTGCCCGTTTCGGGCAGCCCACACCCTAAAAACAATTGCGCAAAAAAAATCCCTGGTGTTTAGTGGGCTTTCTGCCCCCCCGAATGGGCATATTAGGGGCCAATGCCCCATCTGCCCCCCGGGGGGGGCAGAAAGACTGTAATAATTGGGGGGTGGGGTGGTGGTATGGGCCTGCCCGTTTTGGGCAGCCCCCACCCCTATTTTTTTTTTTTTTAACAATTCCCTGGTGTCTAGTGGGCTTTTTGCCCCTCCGGGGGGGCAGATTGGGGGCCGATGCCCCATCTGCCCCCCAGGCGGGGCAGAAAGGCTGTAATAGTGGTGGGTGGGTGGGGGCAGTGGCGTGCCCATTGCGGGCAGCCCCCACCCTAAAAATAAAACTAAAAACTAATCCCTGGTGTTTAGTGGGCTTTCTGCCCCCCCCGGAGGGGCAGATTAGGGGGCAATGCCCCATCTGCCCCCCGGGGGGGCAGAAAGACTGTAGTAGTTGGGGGGGGGCATGGGCCTGCCCGTTTTGGGCAGCCTCAACCCCTATTTTTTTTTTACAAAACTTCCCTGGTGTCTAGTGGGCTTTTTACCCCCCCGGGGGGGCAGATTGGGGGCTAATACCCCTATCCGCCCCCCAGGGGGGGCAAAAAGATTAAAGTTGCCAAAAATAAACAGGGGGGAGCAAAGGCCCTTGCCCAAGGGGCCGCTCCCCCCTCCCTGGTGTCTAGTGGGTGGATCCCTGCTTGGGGATCGCCCTCCTGTGGCGGGAGATTCTCCCCCTTCCAACGATACCCCTCCCGTCTTTCTACGTGCTCAGGGGGATGAGATAGCCCCCTGAGCAAGTACAAAGTGAAACCTGAAATGAGCCTCTTGGCTCATTTCAGTGCGCGTCGATCGTCATTACAGTGAAAGGGGGGGGGGGAGGCCTCGGGTGCTGGGGAAGCTCTTCCCCAGCTCCCGAGGCTATTTTTGCAGAAAGGGAATTCCCTAGGGTATGCCTCATGACGAGCTGGACTCGTCATGGGCACAGCGAGACTGTGCTCCATGACGAGTCCAGCTCGTCATGGGCATACAAGGGGTTAAAGTAGGTGGTGATCCACTTGCAAACGGGAAGGGGTCATAAGGGGACCCCTTCTCCCTTGTGAATGTGTGTGAAAATATTTTTTTAAAGCAGACCACTGCCTGCCCTTAAAAACTTAAACTGAAAAGTTACATTTTTCTTTTTTAAATGCATCCTGTTTTCCTTTAAGGAAAACGGGCTGCATTTAAAATAAACTGCTTTATTGAAAAAGCAGTCATAGACATGGTGGTCTGCTCATGAATATTGATGAGGCATGCAATTTGTGACCCCATTGGGAATCCAAACAGTGTCTGAGACACTGTTGTACATTCAGCTTAGCAAGTCGCAAATTGTGAGTCACAAATCTGAGCAATTTGCGAATCGCTAAACTGAATGGTCTTACATCTGGCCCCATGCATAAACCACAAAGGTTTAGGATTAGGAAAATGCTCAAATTCCAGATTTATTTACACTTCTATATTTTTACTCACAATTAAACACATTTCTTTTGCAACTTCTCCTTTACACATTCTATGACTATTCCATTGATTGATGTGATTTTCTGCTCTTTCCACATCGTTACGACAGGTCCAATTGAGTGTAATTTTGATGCTCATATAAGTGCAGTAAGTAGATAGCCCAAATAAATTGCCAATCCATAAAGAACTACTTTGTCGGTGTGCACCACATTTGCCTTTTTATACAAAATGTGTTTATGTTTGCATGATTATGGGTTGGATAATAAATCCCAGTATGAAAATAACATTAGACTGTAAAGCGCTTGTCGCTTGTTTGGCCACTCCTATTGCATTTCTTCCCATAGCTTGATGTGTACATTGTAACAAATATGACCATACCATAGTGTAGAATGACAGGCTATACCATACTATACAATGACAGACCATACCATACTATTGAAACAGAGACCATACCATACCATACAATGACAAGCAATACCATACCATTTTACACAATATAATGGCAGACCATACCATACCATACAATTCCATACCATACAATAACAGGTCAAAGCATAGCATACACTACAATGACAGGTCATGCCATACCAACACCATACCGTCCCATGCCATATTATACAAGAACATACCATGACAGGCCATACCATACCTTACTATACAATGACATACCATACCGTAAGATACCATTTGTTAGCACACAATACCAGGTGATAACATACCATACCTTACCATACCATTCCATACAAAAGTTATGATATAATAATAACTTGTGCCCTAAAGTAAATATAACTTTCTCCTTCCGCATGCACTCCTAATTACCTCCCATATTACATCACTTATGACATGTCCATAGATAACATCACTGACTGCAACATATGAAATTACATAATTGATAACAACACTGTGCATGGCAGGAGCATGACTTATAGTTACTTTGGGTTGCAAGTTATAGTTCCTTGAGATAACTGTGACCAACCACTTGTGGGCAGCCAGCACCTCGCTGCTCATGGCCTTTGCCCGTGCGCAGCATGGGGTTGGCCGGACCACATCTAACTCCTTGCAAGCAGCCAACCCCACAATGTGGGGTTAGCCCCGGGCCAGCCCTGCACCCAACCCCTGCTGGTGCCCAACCCCCTGCCACTGCACACAAGCCATGCACAGCAGGGCGTTGATCGCTGGGTCTGACACCTAAACTCCAGGAGACGCACATAGCTGAATATAAGGGGTGGTAATTTAAGTAAGGCAGAGCTACAAACTTTGGGTCAGAAGAACACCAGAATATAAAACGTGGGCCTATTGGCTTTAGGAAGGGAACAGGACATCAGCATATATAATGCACATGTATTGTCTTTGTCAGAAAAGGATCAATAATTATAATAAAATGCATATTTCATTAATTCACACAGTTCAAAGTTTACTAAAAGTGACTGTCATTAGAAAAATCATAAAGCGTTATTAAAAAATAAACCATCACCATTATCAGACTCTCCTTGCTAGGAGTAGAGAATAATGAGTGAGTGGCTCCTGCAACTCATTTATTATTTTTTTTTCTTTCTCTTTATCTTTTAGGTGTCCTTGTGCCCATGCTTAATTTTTGTTAAAGCCTTCAGGGGAAGGCCCAGGGAGCCCACGGCCCACCGGCTCCCCTATCAGCACCCATCTTGGGTTCCGGCAGGAGTCAGCAATTCTATTTTTTTATTTTAATAATATTGGGGGGGGGGGGTTGAGCGCCCCCCCCCTTCCCAAACCTCTACAGGCCCTGGCGACCCCATCACCTGGGGCTGTACTCATTTTTAGAGGGAGGTGGGTGCATGTATCCCCTCCCATGAGGTCCCTGGTGACTCAGAGAGGTTGGGGGAGGTTGGCTGTGTGCCTCTCTACCCTTTGAATAGCACGCCCCTCTCCCCCAAATAAATATACATACATGTTTTGACCACCGGGCCCGGTAGGTCATTTTAATGTAAAAATCAATGGCTTTCACCATTTAATCTTTTTTTTACCATGATCTTGTTGAGATACTGTGGGATCACGGCAATAAAACATGTTTTTAAAATTTTAGCATAAGGAGGGGATCTTAGGGGCCAGTGTATCCCTACCCTGTCCCCTTATATGGTTTTGTAAAAAAAAAAAACATTTTCTGGACATGGAACTAAGTCCCGAGTAACCCTGTGATGGGTGCAGCAACATTTGTTTTCATGTTGTGGCCAGCCAATCAGACCGCTCACTCCTGCAGGACCCTCGCTCCTGTGGGGAGAGGTAGCCAAAGGGAAAAAAGCCCCCTCAGCCAATTAAAAAAACCTCTATATTTTGAAGTAGTGCTCTCAGGACGCTCCAACTGTTCAGTTATATAAATACTTTTTTATTTCAATTTCTCAAAAACTACTGAACGGATTTACACCAAATCACAAAAAGCTCACTTTCTAAACCAAGATCAGGCTTCCTGACAAAGGGGCTTATCATCAAGGCCAGGTGATAATTATCGCTCAGCGCTCTTAGCGCAAGGATAATTATCGCCGGCCAAGGCTGAATTTTATCGTGGAGATAGCATGCTATCAGCAACGCTTATCTCCAAAGCGATAAAATTCAACGCGCAAGCTGCCAACTGTGCGATTATCTCTGGAAATCCAGCGATAATCGCACAACGTTTGGCGAAAGCTTGCTGATAGGGCAAGGCAGACTTAGCCATGCTATCCACCTTCCATAGGATATCATGGCTAAGTCAGTTGAAAAGCAGGCATAAGGAAAGTAGCGATAACCAAGGTTATCGCTATTTTTCTTGTCACTCTGCAGGTTAGTGTGTGGCTAGATAATAGGAGAAATGTCGCTTAGCGACATTTCTCCTGTTATCTTGGGGTGGAATGCCCACTTTGCATCTCATTAGAGATGCAAAGATGAATGTTGGGGGAAAGGGCGATAAGGCAAGGATTCACGCGATAGCGTGACCTTGCTGATAAGGCGATAAAATTATCACCGCTTTCTGTCCGAAAACGGACGCTAAAGCGGCGATAATTTTATCGCCTGGCCTTGATGATTTGCCCCATAGTTACTTCAGAAGATGGGCAATCTGTAAAGTTTTCATCACTGTGTGAAGTTTGCAGGTTGAATGATCTTTAGCCCCTTCAGGCCGAGGTTATTTTAAGTGAATAGTCGCTCTTTGGAAACATTTTGCATAGAGTGTTCACTGTTCTTAGTAAATACTTTTCAATACTCTGTGGTGCATTTCTTATGAGAGCTTCCCTCTCTGCAATCAGTGTGGTACAGAGCAGTGGCAGCCGCTATTAACAGAGGGTGGTAGGCGGGTGGAGGGAGCATGGGGGAGTGTGCAGGGGTGGACGCAGGCATGTTAATAATAATATATAAAAAAACATACCTGACACCGCTGGCTGCCTCCCGCGTCTCGTCACTTCTGCTGGCTTCTTCCTGGGTCCCAGCAGCCCCTGGGATAGACTCCTAGTCAATCCCTGTGCTGCAGGGCAGCATGGGGATTGGCCTGGGCAGGCAGGAAAAATGCCCTGCTAAGATCATGGAGTGTGTGGGGGTTTCTCCAACCCGGCTGCGTTTAGCAGACGGGCTACAGAAACCTAAGTGCACATGTGTGTTTTGGTCGGCCCTCCCATGCCCCATCCCTCCCTGCACAAGCTGGCTTAGAGCCAGCAAACAAAAAATAAAATGATGCTAGAGCATATTTTTTGTTAGCTGGCTCTGCGCCAGGCAGTGGGGCAACGCTCCTCCGCCATTGCAGAGGTGCTGCCACTGGTACAGAGTAAACTCTCTCCATAGAGTAAATATTGTTTACAGTACCCACTTTTCTACTCATATCCACTTCAATTCTCAAAGTAGGTTCAGTGACTGTGAGGGGTTTGAAACAGGTAAAGGGTGTCCCTAGTAGGGCATTAGCTATGTAACAGGGCTTGAGTATATGGAGGAACTTGGGGCCATATTATCAAGGAATGGCGATAACACTATCGCCGCTTTAGCGGCAGGAAACTGCCGCTAAAGCGGCGATAATGGGCTTGATAATATGCCCTTGTGAATTCCCAAAGAAGCCCAGGTTCACACCAGAACCTGGGCTTTTATGGGAATTCACAAGGGCATATTATCAAGCCCATTATCGCCTAAAGCGGCAATAATGTTATCGCCATTCCTTGATAATATGGCCCTTGGTTACCCCTGAACAGCTGTACACAGATTGAACACTGTGTGCAGTACAGGCTACCCTTTTGTCTGAGGTTGATAGTAAACATGTACTAGGGTACCCCTGAAGTGCATGGTGTAGGGTCAATGTTGCAATAACACAAGCTTGGTTCACCTAAGGGGTTGCATATATGATGGCATTAATGATGCTCCATATTATTATGATCTATTATGTACTTACTTTAAGACCTCTAATGCCATACTTTTTTATTTAAAAAAAGTATACAAAAGAAGCATGGATAATGTCATCAGAGATGTCATCAACTACGTCATCAATTATGTCATTTGCAATGTCATCAGTGATGTCATAAATGATGTCATAGAACAGGTCATATGTGAGGCAATAAGCAGGGCATCACCAGCTATAATTAGCAGAGCTAACTTCAGTGGTATTTTGAGTTCAAAACGTTAATGTTGTCACTGACATATTAAAAGAAAGCAAGAAAGGTTCCCCCTAGTTTAATTTTAGGTCCAAGAGGAAGGGGACAGAGGCAGGAGAAATAGCAAAGTAGACCTCTAACTGACCTATATTTCTTTTAGTAGTAGCTGATAGCTTAAAGGTTCCCCACAACAAGGAAACAATTTATAACTTGATAAGAGTCAAAAGCATATAGTAGTGACTATTAATCACTGTGAGTTTTTATTGTTATTTTTTTTATATAAATACATTTGATTTTTTCATTTTCAAAACAAACACATTTTTAAAATAAATTATAGATAGTGAATTTCTGAGTTTTTTATTTTAATTTTATTTAAAAACAAAAACAGATCTTTTTATTACATCTAACTATTACATTACTTTAACCATTGATTTTTTTCAGTGAATGTCTATGTTTTATTTACTTAAAGTAATATTGTATTACTATAAGTAAATCCAACCCCTCGCTGCACAAAGCCGAAGGTTGGCCGCAGGGATGGAATGTGGCAAGGCCCTATGTCCAAACCCCCAGCAGGCTGCCAATCCCATGCATGACCAGTCTTAGTCGTGCACATTGGGTTGGCCAAAGTGCTTGGCCTGCCGCCATGTCCATATTTAAACCCCTAGCATGTTGCCAACCCAACGCTATGCACATCGTTTGGCATCCTCAGCATAGGGTTGCCCTACAGGCTTCGGGTACCCCATTCTCCAAAGCAAAGACATATATATTAAGGAGAAAGGAGCGTGCAGCTCGAGCCTTAAACGGCCCCAGGGCCAGTGTCAATATAAAGGGGAGGTGAGCAGCATGGCTCCCTCCTCAAACCTTAAAAGGCACCAGGAACCCCATCCCCCTGGTCCAAGTACAATTACGCAGAGAAGGGGTGTGTGGAGCCCCCCCTCCCTGAGTCTTCTTGGGCCCCTGGGTCAAAATCTAAGGGGAGAAGGGCATGTACCTTCCCTTGCTGAGCCCAAATAGGCTAGCGGGACCCCATGGTCTGGGAGCAAAATACAATAAAAAGGGGAGGGGTTGTTTGGCCCCCTCCCTGAGCCTTCTTGGGGCCCAGGGAGCTCATCCCTAGGGCCAAAATCTAAGGGCACTGGGACACGGAAGCCCCTATCCCTGAGCCCTTATAGGCCCTGGGGACCTCATATTTGGGCCAAATACAATAAAAAAGGGGAGGGGGCCAAGTTGCCTCACCCAGAGCCCGGTGGACTCTCTCCCCCAGAGCTGTAAAAAAAAAAAAATGGGAGGGCGACCATGTGACCCCTCATCCCTGAGGCTTATTTGGCTTGTGGCCCCATCTTCGGGCCGCATTATATTATAAAGGGGAGAGGAGCCATATGGCCCACTTACCCGAATGTTATTAGGTCACAGTGACCCCATCCTGCGGTGCCATATTTTATTTAAAAGATTATTTATAGGTAGGGACGCTGGTGCTCAACCGGTGCACCCAGGCAGCACAAAGTTAGTGGCTGCATGGGGAACCATAGGGTCCTCAGGCCCCAACAGGCTCCAGACATGGTTTGTGAGGACGCATTGATCCTGCCCGGAGGGAGCATCTATTTATGCTGCTCCCTACGGACAGGAACAATATGGGTTCTGTTTCCCTACCTGCATCAGTGCAGGCAGGAAAACAGAACACAAGTCTGCTTCCAGACGCAAGATGCATTTTTAAATCTCCAACTGGCTGGGAGCAGACCTAGTGGTTGCTCCTGTCAGGCCAGACGGGAGCAAACACATGTTTCCCTGATCATGCTAATGCAGGCAGGGAACCTACTGTGTCCCGGGAGTGGGCTCTCCAGAACACAGCAAGTGAGCCTGCCCCAGAGGATGAGGTCCACAGAGCCATTAAAGGCTCAGAAAGCAAGACCTTGCGGCCCCCTCGGCTCCGGGGATGGGGTCCACATCAAAATGACTCGGCAAGGGAGGCTACATGTCCTTCTTCCCTTAAGTATACCATGCCCCAGGAGAAAGGGTGCCCGTGACCCTAACTGGGCTGGAGAAGGGGGGCCTTACTGATGCCATCCTCCATATATATAAATATATGTGACTGAATCGCTGCCTTTCAACTTCCCCACGGGCGATGAAAAGAACCAGCACGAACTCCTCTTAGTTGGAATGACAGGATGTTTATTGCTCACTCAATATGTCATAACGCGTTTCAACTGACACAGCAGCCTTGATCACACATAAATATATATATATATATAAAAAAATGGCTGCAACCATTTTATTAATTATTTTTTGTCTGCAATCCCACTGGACTCCTGTAGGATTACGGCAAAATTTACCGATATTATTTTAATTTTGTCCCCGACGGGGTCCTTCTGAGTCACTGTGATGGTGCCTAGGAGGATAGTGTATACCTACCCGTCCCCCTTGTATCTTTTTTAAACACTTTTGTTTAAAACTGCATACTCTCTGAGCTATTTAAATGTTAGATTTAGGAAGGTGACTCTGTGAACATACAACATTCCTTAGACTAGGTGAGGCGATGGCCAGGCCACATGATCTCTCATTCCAATACATATCTGCACATTTGGTGTCAGAGGAATGCTCTCCACTGGAACAGTCAGCCGCTTACGTGGCTTGTTGTGTCATAAAAGGCATGCAGCTTCAGGTTCTACCTTACCAGTTCTTGCAGAGTGGTTTGCATTCACGGTAGACACTGGACTTCAAACTTTGCCTTTTTTTTTCAAAACCTTCACTGAGGCTTACTCACAGCGATGTCTCTGATTTAGTGCCATTTGATGCTAAATGCAAAAGTGCCCTCCTCAAGTTTAGAGAGTTCAGAGTTTTGGGGGGCACGTGTAGTGACTGTCCAATCAATCAATCAATCAATCAATGCATTTATAGAGTGCGCTAGTCACCCATGAGGGTCTCAAGGCGCTAGTGGGGTGGTGAGTGGAATACTGCTACTGGTCGAACAGCCAGGTCTTGAGAAGTCTTCTGAAGGTCAGAAGATCCTGGGTCTATCGTAAGTGGTTGGGAGGGTGTCCCATGTCTTGCCCGCGAGGTGAGAGAATGATCTGCCACCGGTGGTCGTTCGGTGGCGAGGGCGAGGTCAGGGGAGCAAAGCTGGCGGTTCGGGGTGTAGAAGGTGAGTCGTTCGTTGAGGTATGCTGGTCCGGCATTGTGGAGTGCTTTGTAGGCGTGGGTGAGGAGCTTGAAGGTGATCCTCTTGTTGACCGGGAGCCAGTGCAAGTCTCTCAGGTGGGCAGTGATGTGGCTGTGGTGGGGGATTCCGAGGATGAGGCGTGCAGAGATGTTCTGTATGCGTTGAAGTCTTTTCTGGAGTTTGGCCGTGGTTCCCGCATAGAGGGCGTTGCCGTAGTCCAGCCTGCTGCAGATGAGGGCCTGGGTGACCGTCCGTCTGGTTTCGG
This sequence comes from Triturus cristatus, assembly GCF_964204655.1. Classification (NCBI taxonomy): domain Eukaryota; kingdom Metazoa; phylum Chordata; class Amphibia; order Caudata; family Salamandridae; genus Triturus; species Triturus cristatus. The sequence goes on along the minus strand of NC_140586.1, from coordinate 820,574,155 downwards.
AGGGGATCCATCTGTAGATCTTGCGGAGCATGCAGAGGATGTTGAAGCAGGAGGAGGAGACAGCGTTGACTTACTGGGACATGGAGAGCGTTGAGTCCAGGATGAACCACAGGTTGCGTGCGTGGTTGGAGGGTGTAGGTGCAGCTCCCAGCGCGGCTGGCCACCAGGAGTCCTACCATGCGGAGGGGGTGGAGCCGAGGATGAGGACTTCCGTCTTGTCAGAGTTCAGTTTCAGACGGCTGGTCTTCATCCACTCTGCGATGGCCTTCATTCCCTAGTGGAGGTTGGATTTGGCAGTGGCCGGGTCATTGGTGAGGGAGAGGATCAGCTGGGTGTCGTCAGCATACGAGATGATGTTGAGGTTGTGCGATCGGATGATGTTGGCAAGCGGTGCCATGTAGATGTTGAAAAGGGTCCGGCTGAGGGACGATCCTTGGGGTACGCCACAGGTGATCTTGGTGGCTTCGGAGTAGAATGGGGGGAGGCGTACTCTTTGGGTTCTGCCGGTGAGGAAGGAGGTGATCCAGTCCAGGGTCTTGTCGCGGATCCCTGTGTCGTGGATGCGTGTGCAGAGGGTGTGGTGGCAGACGGTGTCGAAGGCGGCCGAGAGGTTCAGGAGGATGAGGGCCGCGGTTTTGCCGCTGTCCAACAGGGCCCTTATGTCGTCGGTGGCGGCGATGAGTGCGGTTTCGGTGCTGTGGCTGCTGCGGAAGCCGGATTGGGACGAGTCCAGGATGTTGTTCTCCTCTAGGAAGTGGGTCAGTTGTCTGTTGGCGGTCTTCTCAATGACTTTCGCTGGGAACGGGAGCAGGGAGATGGGTCAAAAGTTCTTGAGGTCCTTTGGGTCCGCCTTGGTTTTCTTGAGTAAGGCGTTGATCTCGGCGTGTTTCCAGATCTCCAGGAAAGTGGCGGTCTTGAAGGAGCTGTTGATGATCTTTCGGAGTTGGGGTGTGATGATGGAGCTTGCTTTGTTGAAGATGTGGTGGGGGCAGGGGTCGTAAGGTGAGCCGGAGTGGATGGTGTTCATGATTTTGATGGTGTCTGCGTCGTTGACGTTGTTCCAGGAGAGCAGGAGGTCGGTGTGTTTGGTGGGCGTTTAGTCGAGGGTGTCAGTGTCTGTCATCGGTGTCTGGGTGCCGAAGCTGTCATGGATATCTGCGAACTTGCAGTGGAAGAAGGTGGCCAAGGAGTCTCAGACTTCTTGTAATGGCGGAATGTCATTGGAGCTGGAGCTGGGGGTGGCAAGTTCTTTCACGATGTTGAAAAGCTCTTTGCTGTTTTGTGCGTTGTTGTTGATGCGTTCCTTGAAGGAGGTCCTCTTGGTGGTTCGGATGAGTTGGTGGTGCTTGCGTCTGGCAATTTTGAGTGCTGCGTGGTTGTCTGGTGTCTGGTCGGGGCGCCACTGCTTCTCGAGTCTTCTGCAGGTTCGTTTGGAGATCTGGAGGTCGGTGTTGAACCAGACGGCTCTCGTGTCGGTGCATCTGTTGGAGGGTTTCCTGATCGGGGAGAGGGTGTTGGCGCAGTAGTCGATCCATTGCCTGAAATTATGGGCCGCTGCGTTGGTGGCAGTGGGGTCGGATGGAGGGCCTCGATCGAGGGTGGTGATTAGCTGGTCTTCGGTGACTTTGTTCCAGCTGCGGTGTGCCATTCGTTGCGGTTTGTTGTGCGCGGTGTGTTTCTCGGAGGATGTAGTCTGTGGAGGCAAAGGTGTGCGTGCTGATGATGTCGGTGATGGAGTCGCTGAACTGCGGTCAGGGTCTGGGGGGTCTGTAGATGAGGGTTCCTCTAAGGGTGGTGTTGTGATCGATGTGAATCTGGAAGTGTAGGTGTTCGGCCGCGCTGAAGGAGTTTTCGGTGCTCCTGTGGACGATGGCGATTCCTCCTCCTGGTTTGTTGGTTCGGTCCCAGTGGGTGATCTTGTAGCCGTCTGGGATGGCTATGGCTATGTCGGGCGCCAAGGAGGCATTCATCCAGGTCTCTGTCAGAAAGGCGACGTCCGGGGAGGATGAGTTGAGAAGGTCCCAGAGCTCGACGGCGTGCTTGTGGACTGAGCAGGTGTTGAGTAGGATGCTTCTGAGATGGTTGTGGCCTGCTCTGGTATGATGGGCATGGCGTGCTGGTGTGCGCTGGCTGGCGAGGCTGTGGATGAAGCTCCAGGTCTGGCAGGTGAAGGGTCTGTGGGTGAGCTTCGGGGCGGCTTGGAAGCAGGTGGAAGAATGGGCGACGTTGAGTGTGTGGAGGGTGTTTACGTCGTGGCGGTCCGGGCACACGCGGGCGCAGACGGGCTTGCCTTAGGCGCCAGCGGCGCACCTGCTGCGCGTGGTCGCCATAAGTAGGGGAGGGGGCGGGAGCAGAGGAAGGGCGGCGGGAGTGGGCTGGATCGGGATCAGGGCCGCAGGGGCGTGAGCGGCGGGAGAATGCGGCGAGGGGAGAGAGACAGAGCAGAATGCGAGAAAACAAAACAGAATGCGATCAGTGTGAACCAGAAAATACAGTAATAAATACAGTAACACTAAACAGAAGGCAACAGTGCAAAAATGGCATTGACAAGGCAGTAGTGAGGGGTACCAAGGCACGGAGCGGAGCAGAGGTCAAGGTGGGCCTGTGGCGCTGGGACGGGCTGCTGTCTCGAATCCTGACAGGAAGGGCTCATCGCTGGAGAGGTCCTGCTGCCAGGCGGAGCTGCTGGGGAGAGTGAAACCCCGAGCCGGAGAGGGTGGATATGGGGTTCTATCACATGGATGAAAGGCTCAACTCAGACAAGACCAAAGTACTCAGCTTGGGAACAACCCCCTCAGCTTGGGATGACTCCTGGTGGCCCACCGCATTGGGAGCCCCCCCCGATGGACCACGCACATAACCTCAGCATCAAACTGGACTCCTCGCTCAAAATGAACTGCCAGATCAATACCTAATCCTCATCATGCTTCACCTGCTTCAAAAGACATTCAGATGGACGCCCACCGAATCCAGAAACACAGCCACCCACGTGCTCATCAATAGTAGACTCGACTTCGGCAACGCACTCAGAAACTCATCAGGAAACTACAGAGCATTCAAAAAGCTGCAGCCTTGACATCCCCCGCCGCAGCCTCATCACTGAACACCTTCAAGAACTACACTGGCTCCCAGTCAACAAAAGAATCTCCTTCTAGCTCCTCACACATGCCCACAAAGCTCTCCACGACGCAGGACCAGCATATCTGAACCACCGCCTTGCATTCAATGTACCCGCCAGACACCTTCGCTCCGCCCAACTGGCCCTGGCCACCGTCCCACGGATCCAAAAGACCAGGGCCGGTGGAAGATCCTTCTCCTACCTCACCGCCCAGACCTGGAACACCCTACCTTGCCACCTCAGGCAATCCCAGTCGCTGACCCAATTCAAGGAGGATCTCAAGACCTGGCTCTTTGACTAAACCCCAGCACCCGGACGGATCAGCAGCCCCCTCCCCAGGTGCCTTGAGACCCTCATGGGTGAGTAGCCGCACTCTATAATGCACTGATTGATTGGTGTGGGATTGCTCAGAGCTGCAGCCAGTGGGGGCACCTTAAATTTTAGATAAAATCCTAGTTTTTTTAATCTGTCATCTATTGCAGATTGGGGGGGCGAGGATCGATGTGCTGCTGGCATTGGGGAAAGTCTTAGGGACAGATTTAGAAGAAAGTGACGCATCTGTAGAGATGCGTCACTTTCCCTGCGCCAACATGCCAAATCCTTGCGTCACCATGGATGCGCTGTATTTACAATACGGCGCACCATGGCGCAAGGATTGACAGATGCGTCAGAAATTCTGATGCATCTGTTGGCGGAAAAGTCACACATTGCTGGAGTCGTGTCGCAAGCACGTCGCAACTCCAGCAATGCTCAGGGCCGCGTCAATTCTTACGCCTGCTTCAAGCAGGCGCAGGGTTTTGACGCAGCATGGACGTAAAATTGACTCAGTGAAATCTTGTAGATTTCACTGTGTCATTTTTACGGGGCTTCCTGCGACGGAACGCCCACCCTGCATACGTTAAACCTGACACAGGTTTAATGTGGCGCAGGGCTTCACAACGTGACACATCTCCCTAGATGCGTCACGTTGTAAATGGGCCGCAACTTTTACGCTGCCGCTGCGTCACAAAAGTGACGCAACAATGGTGCAAAAGTGACGCAAGGGGCTTGTAAATCTGCCCCCTAGTGTTTATGTGAGACTAGTCTATTCACACTGTAACTCTGTAGGACTGTGCAGTTGTGTAACTGTTCAAAATGTAATAAAACATATTTTTTTAAAAGCTCAGAGATAAACTCTGTGTGCTCTAGGAATGCCACATTATGAAAAGCATTTTACCTGATCAGTCATTAAGGGGAAAGGTGTGCTCTGTCTGTATCGGTTCTAGAGCATGGTGAAAGTAAAAGGCTTGTCGCATATTTTTCTTCCACATTAGATCAATTGCCACAACACTTCCTGGATCTCTGAAGTCAGTTGCAGAAGTCTGACTTGCAAATCAGAAGAGTGAGGGGATTGTGACCGGTTACACTCTTAGGCCCTCGTGTGTGAAGCTATTTTACAGTCAGTGAGGCTCCGATTCAGGGATTAAGGGAAACAGTTAGCATTTAGTTCAGTGAGATTGGAAGAAATTTGCAAAGGTTGGTGAGTGGTTTGGCAGCACTGAGGATGGTATTTTGAAGACAATTCTAAACCCATTCTTATTATTTTGTGTAGAATTTGTCTTCTACCTTTGCTGACATTTCTTGGGGTGATTTGCTTCAAGGGGGGCCCAGATTGTGGGTGTGTCAAGAGAGCTCCAGCAACGTTTACACAGAAAAGAGAAAGGTCTGATGATGATACATTTGAGATGAGAACATGAAGGATTGAGTTTACCACGAGATTAAGGCCCCAAAATCAAGTACGAATGTAAAGAGCTTGGGGATCAAACTGGATTGTGACCTTTCAATGTCCAGTCAAATTTCCTCCGTGGTGGGAAGCTGTACAAATATCATTCGGCAGCTGCGGAAGTTAACCCCTGTCCTCTCCCAATCAATGATGCGCTCAATCGTAGCAGCAACGGTCATTTCAAGGATAGACTATGGAAACGCTTTATATCTCGGCCTACCTAAAACTCTGACTAACAGACTGCAGGTCGTGATGAATGACGCTGCACAACTTATTTTTAGACTCCCAAGGAGAACCAAGGCCTCCCCCCTGCTACATAGCCTGCACTGGCTCCCCATTAAAGAGCGAGTGGAATTTAAGAACTTATGCACGGCTCATAAGGCAATTTACGGTCAGGCACCAGCCTACATTGCAGATCGTTTGGAGGTGTACAGCCCAGTGAGAACACTTAGATCCTCAGATTCTCAGTTATTGGTCTGCCCCTGTTACAAATTATTAACTAAGGAAGGTAGAGCCTTCTCTGTGTTAGTTCCTCGGCTATGGAACACGCTGCCTGAGGTGCTGCGCAAGGAGGGGAACCTCCTGCGGTTTAGAAGGATGCTAAAAACATTGTTGTTTAAAAGAATCCTGTGTGTAATTTAGACTAGAGTGTGCCTTTCATCCTATGTTGCCTAGTTTATTGTTGTTACCATCGATTTCCGAGCGCCTAGAGACCTGCAGGTGATTGGGCGCGATATAAATCCAATATAACAATAACAATAACAAGGCCTTGGAAGAATGGAGATGCAAAAGACTGCAAATGATGGATGCTGTATTATAAATATGGATTGTGGGATCTTGTTGATCGATTAAATCAATCAAAGCGGTTAGATGTTAGAGCTGATTTTAATTTAATGAAATGTGTGATTGCTATTTTAAACATTATGAACATTTCTACATTGAAACAGCAATACCACACTTCATAGAACTGCACTTTTCTATGATTGACACAACTATTTCTTGAAGCAGCCATGATAATGTGCTGTTTTCACTCTTCTTGGAAATTCCATGGGGAGTGTCTGGGGCAGGAAAAACTCCAGAGCCAATGAAAGTGATGGTAGAGACCCTGGTGGGTCATGAAAAGGCATGCGCCTTCAGTTTCTATTTTACCAGCACTTGCAAAGAGGCTAACATTCCATGGGGGATTGTGCAACTAGGTGCTTAAATCTATTTAAAGGTATTTTCCCCACAAAACTGATTCCACCTTTTTGTGTCTTGATTGTCTGTTCTGTCAGTACCACGACTTTTAGTTTCGATTTGAGTTTGACGGTGAAACCATTTTAGTTTACAATGGCTGAACAGTTTTCCAGTATTGTGTGACAAGTGATACTTGTAGTCAGTCTCTTCTGTCCAGGTGCTCTGACCTTGCATTCTGGAATTTGTGGTTTCGGTTTTCCTATTAAAAGAATTTCCTCTATGCCCCAACACACAGTGATTGGGTCTAATTGTTCCAAAAACGTCTGATAGTGTCTCACAGGAAATGGGTTTCCTTTATGAAATACGTACTTGCATAGTCCTAACACCACTCTGTGAACCATCCGTGTTGATAGAAAGTAGAGAAATGATGAAACAAAGGAAAATCCTGCAAAGTAAGGGGCTTATTTATGAGCCCTTGCGTCACTTTTGCACCGCCGGTGCGTCACTTTTTCTGACGCATCAGTGGCGTAAAAAGTGAGCCATGTTGCTTCATATTTACAAAGTGACGCGTCTACCTAGATGCGTCACTTTGTAAACCCCTGCGTCACATTATTCCTGCGCCAGGTATAATTTATTCGGGGGGGGGGGGGGGTTCCCACGTAAGTACGCCTCGTACGAGATTTCACTGCGCCACTTCTAGGACTCAAATGTGTCAATATCTTACGCCTGCCCTCATGGCAGGCGTATGACTGACGCAGACCCTTTCACATGGGGCTTCCCCATGTGAAAGGACCCATTGTTGGAGTTGCGTCACTTTTCTGACACACTCCAGCAATGCGTCACTTCTGCGCCTACAGATCGTATCTATAACTCCTTGCGACATGATGCGTTATACTGTAAATATGATGCATCCATCATGTCGCAAGGAGGGCGCACTGAGAAGTGACGCATCGCTGCTTTCACGCAGCGATGAGTCACTTCTCATAAATGAGGACCTAAAAGTTTACCATAAAGTGTGTGCTTCAAAACCTTGCGCCAGATTTATCCAGAGCTTACATTGCCCTTGCATCACGCAAGGTGACACAAGGGCAACGCAAGCCCTTAAGTCCGATTTACTATGCCACTCAGAGACACCTTGCCTGGCTATGCATGGCATAGTAAATCTAGGGTAACACAAGGCAGCGCCAGTCACTGCCTTGCAGTAATCTGCCCTGGGGAGGCACTCAATGGGTGGAGAGTGGGTTTTCCTGTGCATCCACACATGGATTTTGGCACATTCCCTGATTTACCAAGACTGGTAAATCTGGGAATGCATCAAAATGATACAACTTCTCAGGTGAGACGTAACGAGGAGAAATAGGTTTATCTCTCCTTGTTTTTTTTTTTACTTTTTACGTGTGTTGCATTTTGCAGCACAAATAGAAAGGGGAAAAGGCCTCAGAGGATTGTTTTTGTGCAGGAAGGTGTCTCGTACGGCACAAAAACAATCCTGGCTGTAACACAGGCACCCTTACACAGTTGTGCAAGGGTGCCTGCATTGGCACTTGACACCACAAGTGTCCCAGCACAGAGGGAGAGCAAGAATGCACCATATCTTGGTAGATATGGTGCATTCCTGCCCTCTCCATTTGACACAGTGCAGCAAGTTGCAGTAGTGGCTGCCATCTATGGGGAAAGGTGACGTGGGCACGCACAAAGCAAAAAATAATTACTGGGCGAACGCGACATCCTCGGCTCCGGACCTCCACAGGAACTGGAAGCTGGAGCCTGGAACTACCTTGACCAATAAGGGTGCTGCTCTCATGCTGGAAGAACACCGCCATGATTGGAGGGAGCAGCCTCACTCGGCACTCCACAGCTCCCTGACTCTAACCCAGTTGTCTTAAGACAGCTAGGTTAGAGACGTTTTGCGCATTTGTGTGACTGGCCATCTCAAGACGGCTGGACAAAAATACATACACACTTTAAACATAGGTGCATAGACAACCCACCCTCCTTCCTGCTGCTGTCACTCAGAAGCGACCCCACCCCCATCCTGACGCTTGGCTCGGAACGGGCTTGAAAAATAAAATGGTAATAAATTACCATTTTATTTTTCAAGGGGTTTTGAGGGGATTTGAAGTGGGGCGACACTCCTCCGCTCCAACAGAGGAGCCGCCCATAGCAAGTTGTCTTGATGCAAATATTATTAAATCTACCACTTGTTTGTACCACTTTTTCCTATTAAAACCATTTTGCACTTACGCAGTATAGTATTTGACAAGTTATTGAATGTGACACTGCAACAAGGCTTTCAAATGAGGGAAACACTCAAGATGAAACCTCCTCTTTTCTGGTGAACCCTGAGGTCAAATGGGTGCCTTACTAATCCCAAACAGCTAAGGTGCCGATTCCGATCCGTTAAAAATATTCCCCGTACGAATCGTATCCGGATTTTTTTACGTACGAATCGTACAAGTCCCGTAAAACTAGCAAGTATGATTCGTATGTTAAAAAATCCATACGAATCGCATTGGGAAAATTCCCCGACACGTCCTCGGGTCGGAAAAAGTGTCCGACACGTCCCCGGACAGTTTTACGTACGAATCGGGAAACTGAAGTCCGAGCTCGCAAGTACGATCCATCCCGTCCGTCCGAATGCACAACCGTATGGAAAAAACACCGTACGGAGGGAACTCCCATAGCAACCATGGAGACGTCCAAACATGTGCCCGCATACGCGCCGAACACCCCCCCAGCCCATCCCCCATGTACGCGCTGTACCCCCACCCCGTAGGTACGGTGAGTACCCCCACCCCCCGTATGTACGGTGTGTACCCCCACCCCCCCGTATGTACGGTGCGTACCCCCATCCCCCGTATGTACGGTGCGTACCCCCACCCCCATAGGTACGGTGTGTACCCCCACCCCCCGTAGGTACCTCCTTCACATTAATGGTAAAAATGGGTATGAAAGCAATAATGAATCATCAAAAGCTATACATTTCTGTAAAGTAGACAAAATTCTAAATTCTGAAAGGGGTCATTAGTGGAGATCCTTCAAGGTTTTCTCATAAAAAACAACAGTTGAATATAGAAAAAATTGAAAATGATTTGAAAAAAACAGCCATTTGTACCAACGTTTTTACCTGTAACTTCTTCTAAGTGAGACAGATTTTTTAAAGCAATGTACCATTAGATCTAATGGACCCTTCTTGTTGTGGGGATATATAGGACTTGTAGGTTTACCAAGAAACCGAGGAACCCAGAGCCAATAACTGAGCAGCGTCTTGCAATGTTTTTTTATCGTGTACCGGGTAAATAGCAATTCATTTGGGAAAATATAAATAGTGAAAAATCGGTATGAAAGACACCTATGTATTTCTGAAATTGGAACAAAATATAGAGTTTAGAAAAAGTAGCTATTTGCACTTCTCAGAAATTGTGGGTACCCATACTAGCATGTGAATTATAGGATGTTTGTCAAAGTTACTTCTTTTTTACACATTGTCTTACATTTGGAAGGCAGAAATGCATCGAAGGTCAATAGGTAATAACAGTTGCTCTACAATGCTGTGTTACCCTAAGTCTCTCAATAAAAATGGTATCTCACTGGTGTGGGTAGTTCTAGTGCCTGCGAAAGGAAACGGCTCAAAACGCAACGTGGACATGCCACATTTTTACAGTGAAAACTGACCCTTTGTTTGCAAAGTGCCTAGCTGTAGATTTTGAACCCTAGCTCTGCCGACACCTAGGGAAACGTAGCAAACTTATACATTTTTGAAAACTAGACACCAGAGGAATCCAGGATGGGGTGACTTGTCTGGCTCTCACCAGGTTCTGTTACCCAGAATCCCTTGCAAACCTCAAACTTTGTAAAAACAACACATTTTACTCACATTTCTGTGATGGAAAGCTCTGGGCTCTGCGTGGATCCACACACTTCCACCCATCCTACATTCCCCAAAGTCTTTTGATAAAAATGGTAACTCACTTGTGTGGGTAGTCCTCGTGTCCGTGACAGAAAACGACCCAAAACGCAACCTGGACACATCAAATTTTTAAAGTTAAAGCTGACCTTTTTTTGCACAGTGCCTAGCTGTAGATTTTGAACCCTAGCTAAGCTGGCACCTAGGGAAACCTAGCAAACCTATACATTTTTGAAAAGTAGACTCCCAGGGGAATCTAGGATGGGATGACTTGTCTGGCTCCCACCAGGTTCTGTTACCCAGAATCCCTTGCAAACCTCAAACTTTATTAAAAAAATACATTTTCCACACATTTCTATGATGGAAAGTTCTAGAACCTGCATGGATCCACAAAATTCCACCCACCCTGCATTTCCCAAAGTCTCCCTATAAAAATGGTGCCTCACTTGCGTGGGTAGGCCTAGTGCCCGCCAAAGGAAACGGCACAAAATGCAACGTGGACACACCACATTTTTACAGTAAAAACCGACCCTTTTTTTGCAAAGTGCCTAGCTGTAGGGTCCTACAACTTTCCCACTCAGAAATTTGAGAATAATTAGATTTTTTCTGTAAAATTTGAGGTTTGCAGGAAACGTTGGCGGATCCACACAATCCATACCTCCCTGGACTCCTCCGGGTGTCTAGTTTTCAGAAATGTGTGGGCTTGGTAGGATTTCCCGAGATGGATGCCGACCCTGGGACCAAAAACGCAGATGTCCCCTATGTATCCGAAAATGACCTGGTTTTGCAAGCGGGATCAAATGAAATTTTGGGCCCGGGCTTGGCGGCCATCTAGCGAAACCTACCAAAATCACACATTTCTGAAAACTAGAGACCCGGGGGAGTCCAGGGAGGTATGGCTTGTGTGGATCCTCCAAAGTTTCCCTACCCAGAATCCCCTGCAAAACCCACATTTTACAGAAAAAAATCTAATTTTTCTCAAATTTCTATGTGGGAAAGATGTAGGATAATCGGGCTGACACAAATTTCCTACCACCTAGCATTCCCCCAGGTCTTCCGATAAAAATGGTACCTCACTTGTGTGGGTAGGCATAGTAGCTTCATCAAGAAACGGCCCAAATCATATTGTGAAGACTTCAAAATTACCTATCACAAAACTACCTGGTTTTGCAAGGGGGATCACCTGGATTTTGGTCCCGGGCTCGTGGTAATCTAGAGAAACCTACCTAACCCACACATTTCTGAAAACTACACACCCTGGGGAGTCTAAAGATGTTTGGTTTGCGTGGAACCTCTACGTTTCCCTACCCAGAATCCCCTGCAAACCTCAAATTTAGCTGTGGTATTTTTAAGTGGGGTGGGGGCACTGGCATGCCCATTCTGCACAGCCCCAACACCGAACTTTAAAAAAAATCCCTGGTGCCTATTGGGCTATTTCTCCCAGGGGGGGGCAGATAAGGGGTTGCCCCATCTGCCTAAGGGGGCAGAAAGACTAGTATTTTATTTTAGGTGGGGCATTGGCATGCCCATTCTGGGCAGCCCCCACCCCTATGTAAATAAAAAATAAATCCCCCCATCTGCCTCTTGGGGGGTGGGCAGAAAGACTGTGGCATTTTTTTGGCGGGGTGGAGGCATTGGCATGGCCATTCTGGGCAACCCCCACCCCAAACCTTTGAAAACAAAATCCCTGGAGCTTAGTGTGGCAGATAAGGGGCTATTGCCCAATTTACCTCCCAAGGGGGGGCAGAAAGACAGTAGCATTTTTTTAGGTGGTGCATTGGCATGCCCATTCTGGGCAGCCCCCACCGCCGGTCTATAAAAAAATTATCCCTGGCATCTAGGGTGCTTTCTGCCCATCTGGGGGGGGCAGATTGGTGGCTACTACCCCCCAAGGTGGGCCGAAAGACTGTCTTGTGTAATATTTAATGGGGGGAGCAAATGCCCTTGCCCAAGGGGTCGCTACCCACTCCCTGGTGGCTAGGGCAGGGTACCATTGGAAAGGGGAGATTCTCCCCTTTCCCACGATACCTCTCCCATGTGTTCCGGTGCTCGGGGGGCTGAGATAGCTCCACAAGCACCGAAACTGTGAAACTAAGTTTTAGTTTCATTTTCATTGTAATGATAACAGCGTAGGCATGCGCACGATCATCATGACAATGAAAACACAAACCATGCTTTGGGAGGTTGGGGGAGCTCTTCCCCACCTCCCAAAGCAAAAAAAAGGGGATTTTTAGCAAGTATGCTAATGACGGAATGGTTCCGTCAGGAGCACACTTGCGCTCATGATGGAACCATGAGAACACTCACTACTTTAAAGAATACTACATCATGATGCAGTAACAGTCCACCAACCAGCACATGTGGACAGCCTCTTTACCATTGACCCGTTACAACCCTGAGCAGTGGCGGCTCCTCCACGTTGCAGCGTTGTGATTGGCTCAGGGGAGCCTGTGTGCTCTGTGCTTCTTGCTGCCGGCCAGACTGGAGAAAGGAAGAGGCAAGAGGGCACAGGGGAGGCGGCGGGCGGTCGTTCCAAGGTAAGTGTTTTTTTTGTTGTTAATTAACGCCATCCCCAGCCCTACCACCCCGTCCGGTTGCAGCTGCTACTGTCCCAGCGATTCCTTCCTTCTAAACTTGCACTCTTCAACTACCACTTACGTACATTCATACATTCAGAGTGCTGGACAAACTTGCTGGGATAGCTAACGGGGTACCCAAGAGCTACTGATGATAAATGGGTACCAAGGATGTGATCTTGGCATCATATCTAACTTGTACAAAATGTAATGGGAGGAATGCAAACAGTCTAACCACTGGCAATCACTCAGGGCAACATTCCAACCCATATATTTTCACCCACTGCGCCGTTCAAGATAGAGTTCAGTCAGTCTTATGTACATCATTACCGATCCTTTTCCTCTGGGAACAGTCCATTCCAAGCTGCAAGGCAAAGCCTCCTCCAGAAGTGAACACATGCAACCAAAGACTGGTTTTGGCCTATTTAGACCTCATCATTGGAGTATAAGTTGAATCTTAAGGCACAGTGAGCAAAGGAACTCCGTCTGGGCATGCACTTGGCCACTTAGGGCTTTAATCCAATCACACAACAGGTGAAGGGAGGCTGATTTCGTTATGGCTGGGCCTAATCTAAGGTGGCATAGTAGCCTTAAAACAATGGGTTGGAATGATACTGAGAAAGATATTTTTTTCTGATTTATAAATATTGTGGGGCATATTTACAATAACTGGCGCATCCCTGCATATCAGCAGGGATGCGCCAGTTATTGTGCGTCATAGCTCCACCACCATGGATGCGCCGCATTTACAATGCGGCGCACCATGGGGCAAAAACGCCACAGATGTGTGACGCATCTGTGCCGTTAAAGTGGCGCATTGCTGGAGTTGCGTCGCAAGCACGATGCAGCTCCAGCAATGGTCTGAGGGGCCCTATCTTGTTAATGCTGCGTCAATCCTTACGCCTGCTTCAGGCAGGTGCAGGGTTTTGACGAAGCATGGGCCTAAAAGTGACTGAGTGAAATCTTGTAGATTTCACTCAGCCACTTTTAGGCGGCGTTCCTGCGCCGGAACGCCCCCCCCCCTAAGCAGGAATGCCTACATGTGGCGCAGGGCTTTACAATATGACGCATCTCCCAGATGCGTCACGTTGTAAGTACCCCGCACCATGGCGCAGGATTTGCGCCGCCGCTGCGTCACAAAAGTGACGCAACGGCGGCGTAAATGAGGCACAAAGGGCTTGTAAATCTGCCCCTTGGACTTTACATTTTGATGCAATCAAAGTCAGCAGAGAACCACCGTAAAAGCTGTTTATTTTTTCAATTTAGAGCCAGGGGCGGCTGGCAACTACTGCAAGTGGGGTTCGGGGAATTTCATTAAATCAATACAAAATAAATAAAAGTGACTTACCGTTCAACAGTCATCCTCTTCACTCCGGTCCTCTTCTCTGTGACGTCAGGTACCCATCTAAGTCCCTTACCCAATCCTGGTGCTTCTGTCATCCTGTTAAGCAGCTTGAGAGAAGCGCCAGGATTGGAGGGATCGGCCTCTATTGTCACTGCTGAGGGCACTGGAAGCCTGCACTTGCTCCCAACTCAGCTGTCTTAAGACATATGGGTTGAGAGCTTTAAAGTGTGCATGTTTGGCTGGCCATTGCAAGACGGCTGGCCAAAGGGACATGAGCACATTTAACAGTGAAAGGAAGCCCTCTGCACACTGCTCCTCCCTGCTGCCACCCATGAAGCTCCTGCTTTACCTGGCTGCTTTCCTTCCCTAGTTCCCCATGGAGCTTAATACGTCTCCCTGGCTGATTCAGGGATGGTGAAGAGAGCCCTGACATGCGCAGATAGAACTATTGGCGGAAGCTGCACGTTTAAGCAAATAGCGTAACACTCTTAAGAAAAGAGAGTAATGTTACGCTTTTTGCTTAAGGAGCAACAGACTTTTTTTTGTTTGCTCTCAGCTGCTCTCTTCATTAACGGGAGGGTGTAGCCCTTTTGCCCATAATTAATGAGCCGCCACTGGTAGGGACCCATTAACTCATATGTTGTTGAGGATAACACCATTCCCGATCTTGCCTAGGCATTTTGGGCCTCATTTTGAACTCGGCAGACTGGTTACTCCATCACAACGGTGACAGATATCCTGTCTGCCGAAATATAAATTCCATTATTTCCTATGAGATTTCGATTTTGGCAGACGGTATACCCGTCACCAATGTGACGGAGTAACCCGTCCTCCTAGTTCTAGATCAGGCCCTTGGTCTTAGATTATCTGATAAGATAGCTTCAATAGTTTTGGTTGAGAATGTAGACAGATTAAAAGGTAAGAAAAGATACGATAAGAGAGAGAATTAAAAAAAAAAATCTTCTTGAATTTCTGTTTACTTTCTTGGGTCCTAGTGTATGCCCAATTTGAAATACTTGCAGTGTTCCGGTGTTTCTGAACAAAGGAGTGTAAGAATCAATATGGTGAATGCATTGCACTGGATTTTTCTTTATCCATGTGCATTGTGGTGCTTGTAGTTTGAGGCGTGTAGATTTTTGTGGTGTCATGAACGTGTGTGCAAACGTTTTGGCTATTCGGTTTTGATTTAAGGGTTTTTTAGGAGTCTTGGTTATTGTACTTTTGATGATTTTTTTTGTTTGATTGTTAAAGCCTGTTATTGTGTTTGTTTAGACATTTTTGTAAAATGCATTAGGATTTTATGGACCGAATGTGTCAAAACTATTTAATTATTGTGATTTGTTTTCGGGTTTCTCTTTGGTTTTCTAAACAGATTTGCCAAAATCTAAGATCTTGAGATATATTAATTTTGTGTATTGTGAGGAACCACATTCACACCAGAATAAGGACTTTTCTGAATTACTGAATGTTTAGTTGAATGCGTTCTAACTTATATTGGTGTTTGTTTATTCGTTGGTGCACAGGAGTAAACCTGCCCATCAAATTGTGTGTTGTGATCAAAAGCACAGACAGGTATCAATCAGGGGACTGTGAAGCGTGCTACTCACCCGTGAGGGCTCAAGGTCCTTGGGGGTGGGGGGTGTAGCACCGAGTCAGCCTGAAGGTGTGCAGAGTGGGGGAGCGTCTGATGTTGATCAGGAGCTCTTTCCAGGTCTTTGCCACAATGTAGGACAAGGCTCTTCCACCCGCTCTAGTTCTGCGGATGCGCTGGGTTTCGTAGCGGGCAAGGTGGGCGGAGCAGAGGTTTCTCTTGGGTACGTGGAAGGAGACTCTTTCGTTGAGGTATTTGGGTTGGGTGTTGTGGAGGGATTTGAAGGAGTGGTTGAGCAGCTTGAAGGTTATTCTCTTCTGGACGGTGAGCCAGCGGAGGTATCGCAGGTGTCGGGTGATGTGTTCATGTCGTGGGACGAGTCTGGCCGCAGTGTTCTGGATGGTCTGGAGTTTGTGTAGCAGGGATTTGTTGATTCCAGCATAGAGGGCGTTTCTGTAGTCCAGTCTGCTTGTTATGAGTGCGTGGGTGACGGTCTTTCTGGATTTAAGGGGGATCTATTTAAAGTCTTGAGAAGGATGCAGAGGGTGTTGACGCAGGTGGAGGCAACAGCGTTGATCTGTTGGGTCATGGTGAGGGAGGAGTTGAGTATGATGCCGAGGTTCCGGGCATTGTCTGTGAGGGTGGGGGGGTTGCCGAGGGCGGTGGTCCACCAGGTGTTGTCCCATGCTGAGGGGTTGGCCCGAGGACGAGGAATTGTGTCATCTCCAAGTTGAGCTTCAGACAGCTGCTGCTCATACAGGATGCAACGTCTTTCATTCCTTCCTGGAAGCTGAGTCTGGTGGTGTCGGGTTCCTTTGTGAGGGTGTGGTAAATATTTAAATTACCTGTACTATTTTTTATGCGGTAAAGTCTAGTAAGAATAACTCAGTCAAAATAAGAGGCAGAATCCGTGGTATTAGAGGTTCTGAAAAGGGCTTTATTCCTTACAAAGGAATTATGGTTCGAACCAGGCAATCTTATTCCATCACCACGAAGGTTCAGGAAGGGATAGGCAAAACATTATTGACAAGTAACAATATATATATGAAAAGCATTGCATTAAGACAGATGCAGGAGGCGTAACAGCTGATAATACAGATAAGAATACACATACGTAATGAAAATAGGCGTAAATACAGGCGTATACTAGAAACGTCATTTAAAATGATGTCACAAGTGGGTGGATCCATAAGAGAATCCTGCAGTGTCAGCAAAAATATTTGGCAGAGATGCGCGCGCAGCCGCATGACGTGTGATTGACGTGCAACTAGAGGGTGAAGGGGAATTGACATTTAGCTCTACATGTGGAGACAGAAGTCTGGGGGGTCAGGTCAACCTAATCCCAAATCGTATCTAATATCTTTGTTTAAGGAACTGTTTTATCCAAAAGGAAAGGTCTCTCGGACGGAATCTATTCTATACTGACTGTTAGTGCATGTACAAGCGTCTATGTGTCTACATGAGATGCGAGGGGGCAGGAATCTTCCATGGTAACAGGGGCTATGAATTACTTGCATAAAGACAGCGAGGCCGAGCCTTTTGCTCGGTAGCTGGAAGGATGTTTACCTAAACTACTAGACAGGAATGCATTGGATGAGGAGCGGAGCAGATAACTTGAAGGCTGAATACAGTTTTTGGCAGGCAACAGGCCGCGTCAGGCACCGTTAGCCGCGCAGGGAGTAAGACAAAGTTCATGGACACGGATGCAGGTCCAGGCTGGAGCATTTCAGAGGCAGAAGCAGGAAAAGGCTTGATGACAGAATTCAGGGCCTACTCGCCTGAACTGTAAAACTAGAAAAGTGAACCATATAAAGTCGGTGGCCAATCATACTTAGGAATGGAATATTCGACCCATTCATGGCGGATCTGAAAGAGGACATGTTGACGTTGGACGCACATGTATTTGCGTCTTCATAGCTGGAACTGGAGGGAACATACATGTACTTGTAGCATGTACATGGAGCCGT
Organism: Triturus cristatus; assembly: GCF_964204655.1. NCBI lineage: Eukaryota > Metazoa > Chordata > Amphibia > Caudata > Salamandridae > Triturus > Triturus cristatus. Next base: position 820,556,713 of record NC_140586.1, on the reverse strand, counting down.
TGGGGTCTAAGATAGGGGACATAACTGATCATAAAATTCATATTTCCTCATTCCCTCCTTGTCCCCTACGGACCCTTATGAAATATCCATTTTCATCAATCCATCAATCTGTTCATATAGCATCATTTGTTCTTCTTTCTTCTTCCGGGATCTTGAATGAAAATTTGAAGGCGGGATACACGATGTGGCACACAGACCACAAATCGCTGGCCCACATTGTAGACACAAGCAGCAACTGAATAGTATGAGAAAGCCAATACCTAGGAAGGATAGGATCCTCCATCCCCAGGCTGACAACACGCTCCAGAACCAACCGGACCAAGTCCAGGTGCCTGGATTCTGGTGTATCTGGCTTACGATTTTATGAAGTCGAGTTATGGCTTTATATACTGACGGCGCGTTTTCTGGTATGAAAACACAGCAACTTGATCCGATGACCCTACAAGCTCCGCCCCTATCGGCCAGAATGACGTCAAGGACAAGACGATTTTGAAGAACAACAATCCGCATCGCAGACTGCTCCTCTGTTAAGTTGCCTAAGGCGGAAGTAGTTTCATTCACTACTGCTTCAAGGGTTCTAGTTAATCTACGTATCAGTTTACTATTAGTGACTGTACCTATGTAGGGAAAGAAACCTTTATTGAAATCTGTGTATTGCTCCCATGCTGTTTCGGTGTAGTCGACAATCGGGAGATCTCTCTGCTGTCTATTGGGTACTAAATGGGTATTCCTATGGTAATCAGGCGGGGCTAGGAAAACAGGTGGCAGAAGGAATGCAATGTAACAGGTACCATCCCAATCTAGGGGTAGGCGTATGTATGCGGTGTGACCACAGATGAAGTAGGAGTGACGAGAAGCTCTAAATGCAGACTTGCCTTTATCACTGAATTCTATTACAGTGGTACATTTACTATGGCCCATGTGTATTGAACCATTCTTTCTTACACATAATTCGCCTCTAACTGGAAATACTGACATAGCGGGCAAGATTGGTGTAGCTTCGGATTCAACATTCAGGATCATGAGATTAAGTGTAAAGTTACCTAATCCATATACTTCATTTTCTAGATCAGTTCCTGTTCTTTTGGGAAGTCCCTCCTTGTTAGGGTAGCAGACTTTAAGTAAAACTAGGTTCAGGTTTCCCCAAACCCAGTTGTCTTGATAAACTACTGAATTTGAATCTAGGGAATTAATCAAACTAAACCATGCTCCACAGGAGCCATTGTGTGTGAATGGATACGGAAAGAGAGGCAGAACTCCCTTGTATTTCTGATAGGGAGGGAGTCGGCCACATATCCAACAATTTGTAGCATTGCTGGTCTGATGAGAATGATGTAACATACTAATGAATGTGTTGTTGCGCAGCGCAAATCTATAGGACAACTCATGCGGGGGTAATTCGCTAAAAGAATGTTCGGCAGTAGCATTGAAAGCACGCTTGGAAATAGGGTAGTACATGTGTAATAATATACTGGTAATAATAATCAGAAGACTTAGAAAAAACATAATTAACAATGTCACTATGCAGTGACTACGAAGTGATTTACAGTACGCATGTTTCTTGAGCTGTTTCTGTCTATTTCTCTCTCTATTTCGGTCTAGAGGATACATGTCAGAGACAAATTCAACCGATTCACCTTGGAGAGGACTTAAACAATCAAATTGTCTGACTTGCTAGACCTTAGTTTCAGTTTATAGTTTTCTTTTTCTGGCTTGTCAACCAGGGGGAGTTTTGAGTCAGTCTGTGAGGGGATGCAGGGCTGAAAATCCAAGTCGGATGATAGTCCATGAAATTTCTTGATATGGCTCGAGTGCAACCACCCTTTACGTCCCTCAATCTTCACGGCTGTCCTTGTGGTCAATAAGATGAGTTTAGGCGACTGCCAGCGAGGCTCCAGCGGGTTCCTTCTGTCGAAGTTCCTTACAAGTACAAGATCTCCCGGAACCACGTCATGGGGCTTCACCTCAGTATTATCGGGAAAAGCTGCAGCTACCTGTGAACGACAAGATTGTAGTGCAGACATCAAGGAAGCCAGGTAATCTGTCAGCATATTACAATCAACATCAGTGATTTTACGAGGTATAGGCGTCCCCCACATATTTGGTGGTCTACCGAAGATCACCTCATACGGGGATAGCCCTGTTCGAGAGTGTGCTACCATTCTCATGTAAAAGAGCGCAACTGGTAAAGCTACTATCCAGTCGACACCTTTTTCTCTACATACTTTGGACAGTCTAATTTTCAAAGTTTGATTATGCCGCTCCACGAGACCTGCTGCCTCGGGATGTCGGACACAGTGGAATTTCCATTGATAGCCTAACAGAAGTGAAACATGTTTCATTAGCTCGGATGAGAATGGCTGGCCATTATCTGAGTACACGACACGGGGCAAACCATACCGTGGGAAGAATTCTCGAACTAACTGTTTGGCAGTAGTCGGGGCAGTGTAATCTGAGACGGGATACGCCTCTGTCCACCGGGAAAGAGCGCATACAACTACGAGGACATATTTGAATCCTCGACATCGTTCCATCTGGATATAATCAGTCTGGAGGACTTCAAAAGGGTGATCGGGGGGTTGAAATCCACCCTGTTCTACAGGTACGCCTTTTCCTGGATTGAACTGACAACAAATCATACAGGTACGTACTTTCTGTTTAGCTGCTGCTCGCAAGTGTTTATTGAACCAAATGTGTTGAATACTGTCTAGCATAGCTTTCTCTCCTAGGTGCGCTGGACTATGTATTGTGTTAATGATGACTTGAACCATTGAGTCGGGGAGAAACCATATAGATTTTCCCTTCGTCATCCATCCTTGATCCGTTTGGATCCCTCCTAATTCAGTCCATCTCTTTATTTCTTCTGGTGTAGCATGTGTCTGTATGTCAATTACATCAAGGGCGGGATCCTTAACTGTCATGCAGTGTGTTGGTGTCGGAACTATTGTCTTTGTCGTGTCAGTTGGATGAGTCTGATTCTGAGCAGTCTGTTTAGCTGTTCTGTCAGCTAGGTCGTTACCCTGAGAAATAATATCAGTCACTTTTGTATGGGCTTTATACTTCATAATCGATATTGCAGTCGGCAGATGTATTGCATCTAACAGAGCTTGAATAAGGGGACCGTGCTGGATGTGGGCACCGTGAGAAGTTAAATAACCTCTCTCTCGCCACAGCACACCGAAGTCATGGACGACTCCGAATGCATAACGTGAATCTGTGTATATGTTGACTTTCTTATTTTTGGCTTGAATACAAGCTTGTGTCAAAGCGATGAGCTCTGCTGCTTGAGCTGACAAGGTATCGATACAATTTGTTTCAATAACTTCAGTGTCTGTTGTGACTGCATAAGCGGCCACTAACTCTCCTGTACTTGTTCTCATGCATGAACCATCTACATACAATGTCAGGTCTGGATCTGATAATGGAATATCTGTCAAGTCTTGTCTGGGTTTCGTCGTAATAGTAATAACTTCAATACAATCATGTGCCAATGGGTCTGTTCCACTTAATGGCAAAAGTGTGGCAGGATTTAATGTACTACAACGTCTGATTTCTATGTGTGGCTGGAACAATGTCAATTCATAACCCGTCAGTCTTGCTATAGTCAAGTGTTGTGTTTGGGTCCGGTTCAAGAGAACCTCTACTGCGTGTGGTACTTGTACTGTCAATTGATGTCCTAACACTATGGCATCGCTTTGTCTGATTGCTAAAGCTGTTGCTGCGACTGATTTCAGGCACGCAGGAAGAGCCTGAGCTACGGGATCTAATGTACTGGAAAAATAAGCACATGGCTTGTGTGATCCTGCTTGTTCCTGCGTGAGTACCGACAAAGCAGTACCTTCACGTTCTGTAACAAAAAGTGTAAAATGTTTGCTGTAACATGGTGTTGCTAAAACAGGTGCTTGGCATAAAGCTTTCTTTAAGTTTTCAAAAGCTTGCGTATGTTCCTGGGTCCAAGGGAGGACAGTCGATGTCGCTGCCTCCTGTGTTGTCAACTGAATGAGTGGTTTCGCTAGAAATGCATATTGAGGGATCCACTGCCTACAGTACGAAGTGAGGCCTATGAATGCCCGTACCTCCTTTTGTGTCTTGGGTGGCGGCATGTTAACAATTAACTGGATACGGTCGGGTGTAAGCTGTCTTCCCCCCTTGGACAGCAAGTGCCCAAGGTACACAACTTGCTGGACACAGAATTGCAGCTTTGAAGGGGACACTTTGTGCCCCTTGTCGGCTAAGAAATGTAAAACCGTCAGTGATGCTTTTTCACATTCAGGTTCGCTTCGGGCGTTGATCAGCAGATCATCGACGTATTGAAGCAGGGCAGTGTTAGCTGGCATGTGGATACTGTCAAGTTCTCTTTTCAGTGCTTGGCTATAGATGCTGGGGCTTTCTGTGAATCCTTGAGGTGCGCGTGTGAATTTAAAACTTCGTCCATTTAAACTGAATCCGAACAAATATTGGCTTTCCGGATCGATTGGGACGCTAAAGAAAGCGTTCTTGAGATCAATTACAGTAAAGAACGTTGCTTCTGAATCTATGGCTGTTAGCAATGAAGAGATATCTGGGACCACGGGGTATTGTGGTACAATGCATTTATTTAATTCTCGCAGATCAATAACTAATCGATATACTGGTGGTGCTTTTGGATCAGTTCGTTTAAGAATCGGAATTATCGGGGAATTACATACATTGGAGTCGGTTTCCACAACCACTCCTTGTGCAATGAGCTCGTCAATGATTTGCAGTAAAGCCACAACAGCATCTGGGGGTAACTTGTATTGTCGTATTCGTGGTAGTACCACTCCTGCTTTGAGTGTGACTCGATATGGTGTAATGTGCATACAACCTACATCAGTGGGGCCTTGTGCCCATAAATGTGCAGGTAGATTCTGTAACCGGTGATCCATGTCTCTAGACACGTAGTGACCTTTAAAGTCACGCAAAAACAGTCGTACTCCTTCCGGAGAACAACATATTACAGCTCCTAGAGCCTTCAATGTTTTTATACCTAACAAGTTTTCTGGACATGATTTAGTAAGCAATAGATCTGTAGTCCGTGTTAATGGACCGACTGTAAATGCAAGTGGTTGCGATACTTCGTTAATAGTGGGCTTTCCTGAAAAACCAAGGGAAATATTTTGTGAGCCTGAGAGGGGTGCCCCTGGGACTTCGCTGTGACTGATAGTTGTTCTGCTTGCCCCTGTGTCGAGTAGGAACTTTCTGTCTTTCCCTAATACTTGACTCTGTACATAAGGACCCTCTTGATCTACAGGAACCTCAATAAGGGGTAAGCCAACTTCCCTCTCTAGGCTATTTCATGTGTAGCGTTGATACTCTGGATAGTCATTTTGTGCATACTGGTACATTTGTTGTGTCGTGTTTTGTATTGCAGCAATAGGCTGTGGCTGTTGTTGTGGTTGTTGTTGTTGTTGTGGTGCGGTCTGTTGTACAGCTGGCATAGGCTGTATATTCTGAGGTACTTGTTGTTGGATCTGATCCTGTCTAGGCGGACGTGGTCTCTCTTTCGTTATACCCGTAGAGATATTATGTTTCAGAACTGCGCAATCGTGTATATAATGACCTGGCTGTTTACAATAGTTGCATGTCCCTCTAACAGGACCTACTGAATCATTGGACTGTGTCGTACCCTTTTTATGACCGTCAGCTGGAACTGACTGAGCAACAAGCATTTTCATTTTCGTGTCTTTCATACGTCTTTGTTCATGTTCTTGTTCTTCTCTAATTCTATTGTGATGATATTGTAACATTTGTAACATCTGTGACGGTGTGTTACCTTGCCAAGTACTCTCGAATTTTAATACTCTACTCTTAACTTGGGGCAGGGAATTTTCAACTAATTTTGTCACAAACAGATGTGGATACGACTCACTACTTGCTTTTATGCCACTATTAATACCAAAACATTTTTCAAATCGGGAATAGAAATCACTAGTGTCTTCATCTTGTTTTTGTTTACAGGCTGAAATTGCACCCCAGTCTTCCTTTTTCGTAGTTAATAAACGTGGTAGTACCTGCACTAATAATCCTGGTAATGCTGTAGTCCTTTCCCCAAGCCCTGAACCTGCAGCTCGGGCCTTTTCTTCGTTTTCTAATGCTGTCCAATCTATCTTTTGGTCTCCCACCTCCCATTCCTTTTCTTTGAGTTTCTCGTAAATACCGGCAGGCAATAAAACTTTCAATATTTTCATAATGTCAGGATAAGTATACTCTCCCATGAGTAACATGTCTTTTATCTCACGGTGGAAACCTGCTGGGTCTTTGTCATGGCTAGGTACTACTTTCTTCATTTCTAATAATTCAATTTTAGTTATGGGCGCGTACACAAACACGCGTTTAAAATTATTGTCTTCACCTCTGATTGGGTGTACTTCGCGTAAGGGATTCTGTCTGTCTATGTGATACGTTTTTCTTTCCAACTTGGGGGGAACTGAAACATGTTCTGGGCATACGAAGACCATGTACTGGTGTCGATATTCTAGAATTTCTTTAATTAAATCAGTACCTGAACCTCTCCATTTGTTCGTGAGTAATTCTATCAGTATATCAGGTAGGGGACCAGGATCGGAGTGTTGGCTTCTATATAATATAACGAGGTGTTGTATCATGTATATACCAGCTAAACGCTGTTCGTCTGGGGTAAGATTCAAAAACGTGTGTGCTAACGCATCATCACTGTATTTTTCAGAACTGTCAGCCCATTGTACTGCTGACCTGGCTAATTCTTGTTCATCCATAGAATCGAGCATATGATACCCCCTTCGGTCTCGGAGTAATTTATCAGCAGCCTGGAATAAGTGTTCAGGGGACTTCGTATTTAGCATAGGGGCTTGAAAATGTCTGTTACATTCTGGACGTATCGGACGTATCGGGTCATTAAAGTATCTGGTATTGTTACAAGGTCTTCCCCTACCTACATAGGCTATCGTTTCTAATTGTCCTGTGGGCATTTCTGATTCTTCCTCCTCCTCTCCCTCGGATTCAGTTTTGTCTGCCTCCGATCTGGCTTTATGTATTCGTTCTACTTCTTTGCGGATCTTTCGGCACATAGCTACTATACACGTCTGTTTATCATGTTTTCCCTCAGATATATTCTGACCCCATCTGGTAAGTACTTGCATTTCATCCTGATCTACCTCAGACCTATCTCTGTCTCTGATCAAGCAGTTTATGAAGAAACGTAACAGTAGTCTCTGTATATCCACTTTCTGGTATTCCATGGCTTCGTCAATACTTTCAGGGCCTTGCCCTGTTTGGACAAAGCGATATATATTGTCTAAATGTTTAATCATTCCTGGTAGTGTCGTTAAATACATTGAAGCTCGTCGTATACGTAGTGATGATAGCAGCATTCTATCATTTTTACCGGGCACTGGATCATATCTACAATCTACAAGATGTTCCTTAAACATGTCGGACGTTGCTATTTGGGGTGTACGTTGGTTTGCTAAATCTCTAAGATACGATTTACTTCGTGATGGTGGTGTGGCAAAAATTGCTGCCGCACCCCCTGTCGCACCTTCTGAGGTGCTAGGCACGAAAGGATTTGTGGGATGTAAGGTAGAAACTGTGGATGCAGGAACAGTGGTGGGAACAAATGGACCTGTTGGATTGTGCGGAGGAGTTTGTGGTTGCGGAGTTGGGGGCGGATGATCTCGGGGTTGTGCACCATCGACAGGTGGCGTGTGTGGTGGAACATTAACATATTCGGGAGCTACATCGTCTAAATAGGAAGAAAGGAAAATATCTTTTGCGGTCTTGGGATGTGCTTTAATCGGGAGTAATGGAGGTGGCAAATCTTTCGGTATTTCCGGGGTGGCCTTAGGTAAACCTTCGGCCAAAAGAGGATACATACCATTCATAAGAGTGTTTCGTTGTCTGTCTACTTGTTCTGTTTTTACTCGGATACCTTCCTCAACTAATACGTTTTCTCGGGCTTTATTTGAGTTCTCCCTACTTTTCTTTTCCAGTCTGAGCGTTTTCTCTGTGCGCCTATGCGATTCTTTACGCCATAGTTCAATGGCATCTTTCTGTGACTGTCTGGCTTTCTTTTTCCATAATTCTTCTTCTACTCTCATGATGCAATCTGCATCCCATGTCCCAGCTGCGGGCCACCTCTGACTTTCTGCTAGATCCTTGGTGTAGTCCACCCATAAGTCAAGATATAATACGGCATCTAGGCCATGTTTATGATACATAAAGTACCCTGGAGTGTCCCTAGGTGGAATGGGAACAGCTTCTTCGAGTACTCCTTTTCTAGTTTTGATCTGTCTTAATTTTGAAAAGAACGGCATCTTTAAACCTTGCTACTTGATTCTTACTTGAACTGGACTTGAACACAATTAATACAATAAACACAATAATGAACACTCATTCATACCACAATTTTTGAACACAGTAAAACATTTAACATTTAACATTTAACATTTAACGAACAATGATAATTAAAAGAAAACTAGTTACTGACATAATACTAATACTAGATAATACTGAATTATATACATGAACATACTGGATATACTGCTAAACAGTACAGATACACTGCTAAAACAGTGCAGACCGGATCTGTGTACCCAAACCCGTCAGGACCGGCACAAATTAATGTGCACGTCTAAATGCCTCCCCAGCAACGGTACTCACCGGGTAGCACGGAACAGAAGGCCTCGGAACTGAACTGAACTGGACCGGACTGGACTCGACTGGACTCGGAACTTCGGAACCTGGTGGGCCTCTGTATACCTCGGATCTTGCTCTCTCAGCTAGGCTCTGGTCGGGATACTTCGCACTTCTCACCGCCTCGTCTGGGTGTTGATCGCAGCCTCAGTCACCCCCGCTTGTCCGGATGGAGATACAGGAAATCCTGCGGGTACGCGTTTTTGTCCGTTCAGCTGTGGCAGGGGACCGGGCCTGCAACGCACCTCCGGCGCGTGAGATGAGAAAGTGTCCCTGTTCGGGCGCCAATTTATGTGGTAAATATTTAAATTACCTGTACTATTTTTTATGCGGTAAAGTCTAGTAAGAATAACTCAGTCAAAATAAGAGGCAGAATCCGTGGTATTAGAGGTTCTGAAAAGGGCTTTATTCCTTACAAAGGAATTATGGTTCGAACCAGGCAATCTTATTCCATCACCACGAAGGTTCAGGAAGGGATAGGCAAAACATTACTGACAAGTAACAATATATATATGAAAAGCATTGCATTAAGACAGATGCAGGAGGCGTAACAGCTGATAATACAGATAAGAATACACATACGTAATGAAAATAGGCGTAAATACAGGCGTATACTAGAAACGTCATTTAAAATGATGTCACAAGTGGGTGGATCCATAAGAGAATCCTGCAGTGTCAGCAGAAATATTTGGCAGAGATGCGCGCGCAGCCGCATGACGTGTGATTGACGTGCAACTAGAGGGTGAAGGGGAATTGACATTTAGCTCTACATGTGGAGACAGAAGTCTGGGGGGTCAGGTCAACCTAATCCCAAATCGTATCTAATATCTTTGTTTAAGGAACTGTTTTATCCAAAAGGAAAGGTCTCTCGGACGGAATCTATTCTATACTGACTGTTAGTGCATGTACAAGCGTCTATGTGTCTACATGAGATGCGAGGGGGCAGGAATCTTCCATGGTAACAGGGGCTATGAATTACTTGCATAAAGACAGCGAGGCCGAGCCTTTTGCTCGGTAGCTGGAAGGATGTTTACCTAAACTACTAGACAGGAATGCATTGGATGAGGAGCGGAGCAGATAACTTGAAGGCTGAATACAGTTTTTGGCAGGCAACAGGCCGCGTCAGGCACCGTTAGCCGCGCAGGGAGTAAGACAAAGTTCATGGACACGGATGCAGGTCCAGGCTGGAGCATTTCAGAGGCAGAAGCAGGAAAAGGCTTGATGACAGAATTCAGGGCCTACTCGCCTGAACTGTAAAACTAGAAAAGTGAACCATATAAAGTCGGTGGCCAATCATACTTAGGAATGGAATATTCGACCCATTCATGGCGGATCTGAAAGAGGACATGTTGACGTTGGACGCACATGTATTTGCGTCTTCATAGCTGGAACTGGAGGGAACATACATGTACTTGTAGCATGTACATGGAGCCGTTGGGGTCTAAGATAGGGGACATAACTGATCAGAAAATTCATATTTCCTCAAGGGAGAGGATGAGCTGGGTGTCGTCAGCGTAGGATACTATGCTGAGTCCATGCTTTCTGACGTTGGCGGTGAGGGGGGGCATGTAGATGTTGAAGAGTGTGGGACTGAGCAATGATACTTGAGGTTCTGCCAGTGAGGAAGGAGCAGAGCCAGTTGAGGGCGGTTCGCTGTATGCCAGCATTGTGGAGTCTGGCGGTGAGAGTGCGATGGGAAACTGTGTCGAAGGCTGCTGTGAGGTCTATAGGATGAGGGCCACGTATGGCCTTGGTTGAGGAGTGTGCAGATGTCATCTGTGGCGGTGAGGTGGGTGGTCTCGGTGCTGTGGTTGCTGCGGAATCCAGATTGGTTAGGGTCAAGGATGGAGTTCTGTTCGATGAAGGTCGTCAGCTGGACGTTGATGATCTTCTCAGTGACTTTGACCGCGAAGGGGAGGAGAGAGATGTGTCGGTAGTCTTTAAGGTCCGTCAGGTCTGCAGAGGGTTTCTTGAGGAGTGGCTTGACTTCTGCACGTTTCCAGTTGTCGGGGAATGTGCCGGATTCAAAGGTGGCATTGATGGTGCGTCCTAGCTCGGGTGCTATGGCGGCGGTCGCTCTGTGGAATATGTGCGGCGGGCAGGGGTCTGTGGGGGCTCCTGAGTGAATGTTTTTCATGGTCGTGGCATTTCTTTGGTGGTTACCGGGGTCCAGGCGGAAATGGTAGGCTGGCTGTTGTTGCTGGAGGAAGGAGTGGTTTCGGTGTCTGGTGTCTGGTGTCTGTTCGCTGAAGTTGTCGTAGAGGGACTTGATTTTCAGATGAAAGTAGGAGCTGAACTTTTTGCAGAGGTCCTGGGAGGGTGTGACGTCTGTGGCTTCACTGTGGGGTTTGGTGAATTCCTGGATGATGCTGAAGAAGATACTATTCCCTTCCTGTGTGAAAATGATTGACCTTTTCCTTCTTTTTATTTAAGGCTAAGCAGACAAGAAATTGTTTTGTTGTTTAATTTGTTTGTGATTCTGCAGGAGTTTCAGAAGTGCACCATATCGAGTCACTCTGCAATTGGTTGAATGTCACAGTAAGCCGTGTTGTGATTGGCTGTTGTCACTTTGGATTGTGCTACGATTGGTGGGTCATTGCTTTAACCGCACTGTGAGTGGTTGATTATTGTTGTTTGTATCAAGTAGTTTTGTGTTGGATTGAGTTTTGAGAAAAATTGGGCACTACTTAGAAAAAGTCTACATTTATTGTGATTGAGGGAGAGAAAATTCCTTTAGAAAATTCTCCTGCCTATGAAATTATGCTGGGTTTGAGGATTCATACATAATTTGATTAAAGAGATTGGACTCACATCTGAAGGTAAGAACATGGAATTTCCTTTGGAGGGTATTTTTAATGTGAGAAAGCTTGTATACTTGAGGCGTATTATGGACAAGAGAAAACCACAACCTGCACTTGTAGATTTTGAAGCATTGAATTAATGAGATTGTGTTGTATTTGAGAAAGAACAATTGAAAATGAAAAGCCAGACTAAATATTTTGCGGTATCGGTTGGATTTAGATGGGGAATGCAGAAAATGATGTGGAGAAACAATTAGGAGTGGGTGTATGAAATCAAAAATGACTTAAAGAAAAGAAAAACAGACAGAATAACTTATTAGACTCATAGCATCCTCCTTATAATGCTTTATAAAACTGAGCCCACCTGAGGATAGGAAAGTGAGAGAGCCAACTGCACCGCCCGAAAATGAAGCAGGTACTAGAGGGATTGCTACCACTAATGCAATTATGCCTACTGTTGATATAGCTACGCCTACTATTGATACCACTACTACTCTGACTTCAGAAGAACCAAGTGAACCAACAAGTAGAGAAAGTGGCATTCTCCAAATAAAAACGGAGGGGCAGATTTATGTTGCACTTGCGCCACTTTTGCGCCGCCGTTGCGTCACTTTTGTGACGCAGCAGCGGCGCAAATCCTGCGCCATGGTGCGGGGTATTTACAACGTGACGCATCTGGGAGATGCGTCACGTTGTAAAGCCCTGCGCCACATGTAGGTGTTCCAGGGCAGGTGGGGGCGTTCCGGCACAGGAACGCCTCCTAAAAGTGGCTGAGTGAAATCTACAAGATTTCACTCAGTCACTTTTGAGCCCATGCTGCGTCAAAACCTTGCGCCTGCTTGAAGCAGGCGTAAGGATTGACGCAGCATTGTGCAGATAGGGCCCCCCAGAGCATTGCTGGAGCTGCGTCGCGCTTGCGACGCAACTCCAGCAATGCGCCACTTTTACGGCATAGATGCGTGACACATCTGTGCCGTTTTTGCCCCATGGTGCGCCGCATTATAAATGCGGCGCATTCATGATGGCGGAGCTGGGGCGCAAAATAACTGGCGCATCTCTGCTGATATGCAGGGATGCGCCAGTTATTATTAATCTGCCCCGGAATTTGCAGAAATTTTACCGGGTACAAATGGCACACAAATTTGCTACATATAGCGAGGATTAATTGAAATTCCTGAGCAAGAAAGCAATTTGGTGTGCGTGGAATGTATACGGCAAGGTTTGAAGGGTTAGTAGAAGGCTGTAACATTAATCTATATAACAGAAAAGAGTGGCATAGGAACAGTGGTCGAAGTGGGGGAGATCTGAGGGGCACAACGTGTCAATACTTTCTTAATTTAAGCAAACAGTTCCACTACTTTTTGAGAAAAGACATCCATCCCGGGATGGCTAATTCTTATAGCTGAAATGATTAATCTGAAGTTCAAAGCAGGGAGTCTCATGTGCTGGCCTTACACTCCAGCTGGTAAAAGCAAGGGAGGGGCAGGCAGCTAAACAAGTCTTCCTGCATTGGTGCCTGCTTGCCTGAAAGAAATGTAAATGTGCCCAACTGGTCAATCTTGGCTTGATTTAATTGATGGAAATCACCTGAAGCTTCCTGATTACTTGATTTATTCTTTTTGAGACATATACCAGGGGAGTTGCCAGCTGAGCTGTGAAGTGTGTGCTTTTAAAACACAGTTATAAAAGAAATTGCACTACTCCAAGTCTGGGTATTACTAAGGTTTATATATTCATCTAAAAATGTTTTTGTGCATGTTGTAGCAGCCTATCTTATGCTGTGTGCAATGCAAGTTTCAAATATTGATTTACATATTCACAGATGTTTCTGTCGCAGACTGGAACTTTGTAGCTCTAAATTTACACAAGTCACTATTCTCTGCTGCACCAACCAGGATTTGTTTCACACTGATTAACTTAACTTGCATTTATTTTTCATTTAAGCTGTGTGTTATTTTATGTGTAGTTACCTTGAAGGTAAAAGACAGAAAAACGTTACAGAATATTTTGGGGCATATTTACAATAACTGGCGCATCCCTGCATATCAGCAGGGATGCGCCAGTTATTGTGCGCCACAGCTCCGCCACCATGGATGCGCCGCATTTACAATGCGGCGCACAATGGGGCAAAAACGGCACAGATGCGTGACGCATCTGTGCCGTAAAAGTGGCGCATTGCTGGAGTTGCGTTGCAAGCGCGACGCAGCTCCAGCAATGCTCTGGGGGGCCCTATCTTGCTAATGCTGCGTGAATCCTTAAGCCTGCTTCAGGCAGGCGCAGGGTTTTGACGCAGCAAAGGCCTAAAAGTGACTGAGTGAAATCTTGTAGATTTCACTCAGCCACTTTTAGGAGGCGTTCTTGCGCCGGAACGCCCCCCCCCCCCTGCGCAGGAACGCCTACATGTGGTGCAGGGCTTTACAACGTGACGCATCTCCCAGATGCGTCACGTTGTAAGTACCCCGCACCATGGTGCAGGATTTGCGCCTCCGCTGCGTCACAAAAGTGACGCAACGGCGGCGTAAATGAGGTGCAAGGGGCTTGTTAATCTGCCCCTATGTGTTTAACATCCTGAACATTGTGCATTAGAAATTAAAACACTGCACTTTCGAAAACTGTATTTTTCTGTGCTTCGCTGAACAAGGTCCTAAATCAGCCCTGACACCATTCAGAATCTTAATGTAGCCATTATAGATATGTTTTTATTTTTCCGAAATCCACCGCAGATGCGCCGCATTTACAATGCGGTACATCGTGGCGCAAGGACAAGCAGATACGTGACGCATTTGCCGGCGTAAGGTTGGCGCAGTGCTGAAGTTGCGTCGCGCGACGCAACTCCAGCACTGTACCAACCTACCCTATCCCTAACATGGTGCGTCAAGCCTTACGCCTGCTTCAAGCAGGCGCAGGGTTTTGACGCATCAGCGTTGGGAAAGTGACTCAGTGAAATCTTATAGATTTCACTGAGTCACTTTTCAGGGGCGTTCCTGCGATGGAACGCACCCCCTGTGTCGAAACGCCCACGTGAAACCTGACGCAGGTTTCACGTGGCGCAGGGCTTTACACCGTGACGCATCTCCATAGATGCGTCACGATGTAAATGGGGCGCAACATGGAGCAGGGTTTACGCCGCCGCTGCGTCACAAAAGTGACGCAACGGCGGCGTAAAAGGGGCGCAAGTCCCTCATAAATCTGCCCCTTGTTTTTTTAGCCAGGCCTTTGACCCCACCCCTGTGCTCACTCACCCTGCCCCATTGCGCGCAGCATCACAGTTCCCATGCTTTCTTAAAGCACTTCAACCACAGTTTAGGAGCTATAAAATGGATCTGGGAAAAGAAGAAATGAATTAAATAGATGTATTAACCCTGCGTGCACATATTAGAGAATAAATTAAAAGCGTTAAGAATTGGTCAAATGTGAAAAGCTACGAAGATAAATGGAATAAAAAAAGGGGGTGGCAAAGCAAAAAAGAAAAAGTCTGAAGCACAAAAAGAAGCAATACCGTCTACAAGGGAGCCTGGAGTTGGATTGGTTGTCTCCGGATTTCCTTTGCGAGAATTACATGAAGGTGATTTTGTTCATATTCCTTGGCAGAGATATGATCTCTTTACATTTATTACAAACGTTCCAAAGTTTAGGGACGATCCAGATACTTGGAGGAAGAGAGACTAATGTCAATTGTGTAGGTTTGAATATGTTATTTGAGGTTTTTTTTCCAAAGAATTTGTGGGGTGAGTTCAACATGGCAGTAACATGGCCAACACAGGACCTCCATGAAAACTTCCTCATAATAGTCCTGCTGCTGTTGTCATGCAAAGTACAAGGTAATGATTGCGCATTTGAAACAGAAAGTTCCAGAGAAAGGGGTAAATTGGTCAGAAATTATGAGAGATACCCAAGAGACAAAGGCATCAGTGCATGTTTGCTACGAGAGACTTATGCAGATCTTTATAGAAAGTATAGTTGAGTTGAAGATCTGACAAAGGAAGGCATTAGTGGTTTTGTGTTAATTTTGTGATGGGTTTGAGTCCGAAGCTTAGTTCTCATATGCAATAGAGTGTGATGTGTTGACAGACTAAGGGGCATATCATCAAGCCCCGGAGATAAAATTATCGCCGCTTTAGCGTCCGTTTTTGGACGGAAAGCGGCGATAATTGTATCGCCTAATCAGCAAGGTCACGCCATCGCGGGAATCCTTGCATTATTGCCCTTTCCCCCAACGGCCATCGTTGCATCTCTAATAAGATGAAAGTGGGCGTTCCTGCCGTGACATAACTAGAGAAATGTCGCTAAGCGACATTTCTCCAATTATCAATGGGCACGCTAACCTGCAGAGCATCAAGCAAAGTAGCGATAACCTCTGTTATCGCTACTTTCCTTACGCTTGCTTCAAGACTGACTTAGCCATGATATCCTATGTAAGGTGGATATCATGGTCAAGTATGCCTTGCCCTATCAGCAAGCTTTCGCCAAACCGTGTGCGATTATCACTGTATTTCCAGAGATAATCGCACAATTGGCAGCTTGCGCTCTGAATTTCATCGCTTTGGAGATAAGCGTTGCTGATAGCACGCTATCTCCGCGATAAAATTCAGAGTTGGCCGGTGATAATTATCCTCGCGCTAAGAGCGCTGAGCGATAATTATAGCATGGCCTTGACGATATGCCCCTAAGAGTATCTATGAAATACACAAGAATGTGAAGTACTGTAGGTATTGCTTTGATGCAAAGCAGATGAAGTTACAAAATAAGCTACGGATTGTGCAAAATGGTAAGATTCAGGTGATGGATTCAGTTTTGATACTATCTGCATTAAATCTGAATATGCAGAGAATAAATGTGCAGAGAAATAGTATGCAAAATGGCGTTACTCAAGATAGAGATAGATGGTTTGTGAATAACCCTGGGCTTAGTTTGCATAGTAGCAATACATGTAGCTACGAAAAACACACTTTGAACCACGCTCAGCTAAACTACCAGATACACATAGTGCATAGCTGTTAACACTGTGCGCTTGTCTCCTCTGAACAACAATTATAAACAGCATCTTGCTCAGTGCAAGTTATGATAAAATAAGTATCTCCATCTTTATATGCTAAAATGCATACAGTTATTTCACAAAAGTGAAAAGGACAATTTAGCAAGCAGTGAGAGAGCTGATGATTTTGGGATCCTCCCTTACCTAGGGAGAGAACCAAGCAGATGCCTTGAAAACAAAAAGCACATCTTCTTGAACGATTCGGTGATGGTCCCATCCTCTTAGGACCACCCCTAGCACAGTTATTGGCAAAAATACAATCTCAACCAAAGGTCCTGCAAAACATTATGGGACGAGATTAGCAGTGGGCAGTGAATATTATAGTATCCAATATCAAAATAATTCTAAAAAGAGCTGCAGTTCAACTAGTCGTTACTAGATGTCCCTCACGAGTCAAATGCAAAAGCATTGAAATTAATATTACATCAAGCTGCAGTTCCACTAGTCGTTACTAGATGTCCCTCACGAGTCAAATGCAAAAGCTTCGTGAAAGGGTTTCAAAAGGAGGGGCCTCATTTCCAAGACGAATTGCATAATTAATTGTTTACCGGATGGTGTCGCAATTAAAATCCAAGTTGAAGACTTACAATAAATCAGAAGAATCTAGAGTTCATCTGTTCCCAGTTCTTACAAAGGATTATTTGCCTTCTGATTTAAGACATGCAGTGAAAGAGGGGTTATGGAATTTTCAGGTAAAGACACTAGGCTGCATAAAGGTGAGTTTTGAAAAGAAATAATGAGCCTGGTGTGTACAGCTTTGCAAATTTAGCAGAAATTCCACTATATTTATAGACCAGAAGATTGGGAATCAGTGAGAAAATGACAACATTATAAAGCTAAGCTGATGAAAGTGTGCACCTCGACTTCTTTAAAATGGCCTGTCACATTCCCTTGACACATTCCCTTTCATACTTTTGAGCATCAGAAATTCTCCAGAGGAACTGTTCTCTCTCCTCATGAAATTTTAATGGGAAGCGCCATGAGGATTCCAAGAGTCCTGACAGCTGCACTTGTGTCAATTAGTGATGACATTATACTGGACTGCTGCAAAGGTCTGGCTGATGCTTTGCATACTACCTCTCACCAGGTGAATTTGGCTACACCTTCATCAAAGAAAGCATTGTCCCACACCCTTCAGCCTGGCGACTGGGTGTCGGTGAAGAAGCACGTTCGACAGACGTGCCTGAAGCCCAGATGGAAGGGGCCATTTCAAATAATACTTGTGACAAGCAGTGCTTTTAAGTATGGAGGCTTGCCAGAGTGTATCCATGCCTCCCACATGGAGAGTGAGGGCTGTGGATGAAGAAGGGGTGACCACAGCCACTGATTTGCAAAGTCAAGCTCCAGTTCATTACATAGATCCATAGATGAAAAATAGGATAAAGATCAAAAAGAACAATAACAAACAACAGTAGACAATGAAGAGATTCGGAATCAAAGAGTGAATCTGAATACTCGAATAACAAGGACTCACAGGGTAAAACAGCTTGCTGTGGAAGATGAGATCAAACTGTCTCAGACGAGACAAAGAATTTGGTGACAGTTTAAGAATGTAAGAAGAAGATACAAGAGAATCTGTGCCTGATAACGTTCATCGAGGAGACCAGAGGCCTGAGCATATGAGAAGCAGGAAAAGAATCCACAAGAAAGTATAAAGACCAGAGACAATCAGAGAAGAGTCAGAGCAAGAAGAACAAGACTCTGATCATAGAGAGAGAGAATAGCCAGTACTCAAAAGATCAACAAGAGCGAGAGGGCCTAATACAAATTTCAAGAGTACAGAGTGGACCTGTTTTGCAGATGCCAAGACAGAGGATGAAGGTGATGATGTGGAAGTCAATGGTCAACAGGTTTTTGTCAATTTAATTTTGAGGAAGAACCATTGGGAATTTTGATGAAGGAATTTTAGTGAAATAAAACAAATACAACTTTTTTGTAACTGAACTTTTCCTTTTGAGACTTTTGAATTTTATGTGCAACGTGTTTTATGAGTGTGTCTGTTTTGTTTTTCCCTGAGGTATTCAGACAAAGATTTGGGGATTTTCTTGAAATATTGATATATGGACTGAACTGACAGAGTGAACTGAGCTTACTGAAAAACAGTAATGGAGTCCTTTGAGTTTTTGTTTTATTTTCACCTTTAAAATAGTAGCTAGATTTTTTCTGATTTTAAACTTTTCTCTTGTTGTCTTTGAGCTTTGTAGGAGTATGACAGCCAGGAACCTGATATGCTGTTCAAAAGTGTGCGTAGTCTTGTTAGTTTCAATAACAATATTATTAGTTGGCCTACTGTTAGGTCTAATCTTGACAGCTGGATATGATTCTCCTACAAATAAGAATAAAAACTAACAACTTCATATAATAGTTCAGTAAATGTAAAGTTGACACATAGAAATAGGGTTTTAAGTAATTTAAGGATAATGTCTATTCAAGCCTATTGTCCAAAAATGCCAAAATAATAAAGGTTAGGGATTACTATAATTGTACTATTTTGCCAACTTCTGCTGCAGAGGCTTTTACTTACCTTCAGTTCCTGTTAACCTATTCATGGTCATGTAGTGCTTTTGTTAGTATGTTCTTTGATCAAAATGTTCTAATGCCGTATCTTATAGACTTTAACATCTAATTGGAAATACTTACTGAAACTAAGGGTTTCAATTCTACTAATAGACATTTGAAACCAAGTACATATCTTAATTTGCTAAGAAGATTAATTGTTATTAGAACATTGGAACGTTGGAAGCTCCATTGAAGACAATGGAGCGCTCCGGGCTAATACTGGCCGGTATAAGCCCGGAGCTCCAACATTCCAATGATAGTCTTTGTTCACAGCTCTGGCTGTGAACAAAGACTTCAGGGAGCCTGAGGGGATTTCAATCCCCTCGCGCTCCCTGAAGGGCTTTGTTTTGGTAGAACATTCTGCCCTCTAGTGGCAGAATGTTCTAATAGCCTTATAGCCCTTCGTAGCAGGGCTTTACCGCTGTTAATGGCCCGCTGCTGTTGTTAAAGTCCCTCGCCTTCGGCTCGGGCCTTTAACAGCCGGTATAGCCCGCTACAGCGGGCTATAAGGCTGTAGTGTGTACATTGAGTGATGTTGAGTGTGTTTATAGAGCAGTGTAATTAGAGAAAGGTGAGACGTAGTTGAAATTGGGGAATCAAAAGAAAGATTGAGTTGGAAGAAGAGGGTAAGGAAACATTCAGGTTTTGGAAAAATACATCCAAGAATCAGAGTGGGACAGGAACAAAGTGTTATTTGTGTATGATGCATGAAAAGTCTCAGAGGTTTGAAATAGCGGTGGGTGGAATTCGCGGAGTTTCACTCCGCAGACTTTAACAGAGTTACAAAAAAAATCATCAAGATTCCGTGTAGTTCGACCAATGGGTGGAAAATATGCAACTCAATCTTCTCATGCTGCAATTTAGCGCCGGCAGCATGAGCAGCACTGAAAAATCAGCGAGAACAGCACCATGCGTTGTACAAGAGCGCACGGTCATCCAAGTTGATATACTGTCACTCGAGTAGAAAATTTACTCAAGCGGCAGTAAATTTACTTGAGGAGCAGCCCTCTGACCGTGACTGCCCACGACCGCCCCTTAACTCTCGCTAGAGGACACCAAATCTCACACTCATTTTCTGGAGCATCGCAGGGGAAAAATTCCATCACGCATTGATTGGCGGAATTTGGCCAGAGCTCCAAATTAAAGAGTAATACGGAGTAACCAAAATTCTGTCAATTCTGCGTGTGGAATGTTACATTCTACCCACCCCTAGTTAAAATCAGTTGAGCTTATGGGTAAAAGTGAATGTTTTGTAAGTATTGTAATTGTTGATGAGCTTTTGGCTAGCGAAGAGTCGATTTTTAGAGGGATTTATTATGCTAACAATGCTTATTTTACCTTTCACGCAATTGGGTGAAAGGTAAAATAAACTATCATACTCTAGTCATGCAATATATCAGGTGAATAAGATGAGTGAATGGAGTTAGATGTGTCTTATAAGATCAAAATGTGGGTTTGTACCAGTATTGATGGATGTGTTTGGTGTTTTGATACCTCCTGTTGGTGTTGCTTTGAATGATATGAAAATTAGAAAGATGTCAACCTTAGTTGATCTTTTGGCTTCTATTCTGCAGGTGCATAAGTAGGGGTGGGCGGAATTTGCGGAATTAACCTTCGCAAATTATCGCGAGAATGTTTAAAATTATCGCAAACAAGCAGAAATATCGCGAAGATGCAGAAGTTTTTTTCCGGCATGTTCGCGAGATTTTCTGCATGGTTGCGGGTCGCCAACTTACCCATGTGGTTGCTTGCGGGCGCGGCCATCTTGTTTTGAGTTGTTCTCGCGGTGCATGATCGCGAGAAGAAAGACGTGATCGCGCGACGCATGACGTCACTGCGGGCGCGAACTGTCGCGAGACAGCGCAAATGGCTAAAAACAATACAACATCTCATGGAGAACGCGACCGGATCAAGAAAACTTGTCGGCGAACGCAGGGATTCAGGTAAGGCGATCGCGCGCGCGCAAGAATGTATCATTTTACAGCGCGAGCAAGAAACAAATTATCGCCAAGCTGCGGAAACCGGAATTTTTGACATTTTCGCGCTCTCCGCGGAACGCAAAAATGTCAAATTATCGCAATTTCCGCGAACGGAACGAAATTTTTGCCCAGGCCTATGCATAAGCACCCATTAATAGCCTATAGCTATGAGAGTGATGATTATGCAAGACCGCCTTGCTTCAGATAACCTTCTAGCAAAGGAGGGTGGAGTCTGTTATGTCCTGAAAATCCAACAGTGTTTCACTTTCATTCCTGAATATAGTGTGCTTATTAAATTAATGGCATAACAATCATTTTGTATGAGGCAAAGATTCTGGGAGAGCAGAGTTTATGGGAACCTGTTGGTGTATGGTTCGGTCAGATTGGAAAGGATTTTGCGAAGGTTAGTGGGTGATTTGACAGTATTGAGGTGGCGTTTTAAAGAACGTTGTAACCCCATTAATTATTATTATTCTGTGTATAATTGGTCTTACTCTTTTGCTCAAATTTCGTGAGGTAATTTGCTTCAAAGGGGGTCCAAAATATGGGTGTGTCAAGAAATCCCCAGCAACGTCTAGGAAGAAAAGAAAAAGGATGATGACAAGTTTGAGTTGGAGAACATGATGGCTCGAATTTATGATTAGAGGAATCCACGCAAAAAGCTGAAAATGATGTGCGCTGCATTATAAATAAATATTGTAGAATCATGATGATTGATTAAAATCAATCAGGGGGTATTGATATTGATGATTTTGGTTTAATAAAATGTATAATTGATATTTTAAACATTGTGAACTTTCTGCATTGTAACAACAATACTACGCTTAATAGAGTTGTACTCTTCTGTGCTTGACACGACTAATCCTAAAGTGGGCCTCAACTCCATTTTCTTTCTTGGAGCAGCCATGATAATGTGTGTGTTTTCATTCCTCTGTTCAAGGCACTTAATTAAAATGTACACTCAAAATGAGTTGTGTTAACATTCTGTACTTAATGAACCATGGCTGAAACCTTTTGTTACTTTCAAGACTTTTTCTGCTTATGATCCTATATGCCTATTCACTTGTATGCCTTCAATTGGTTTATAGCTAGTTTGTACTGTCCCATCAGAAGACATGAGGGTAGAACAAGGCTCATTAATACTAAAGTTAGGGTCTAGTGTTAGAATGGTAGCTTTAAATGATGTTGTGTAATTCTGTATTGTGATTTGTCAATTATTTGCTATGTTTGCTCATCCTATGCTGCCAGTGTGATTTCCATTGACTTGCACAGTAAAATAAGCTATAAAATTTTACATATCCAGACGTGAGCCAGTCTTGTCTTTCGACTAATCAACTTAGGGCCCGATTCCGATCTCGTTCAGAAAGCATTCCTACCGAATCTGTTCCGGAATACTTTCCAAACGAGTTGAGCACGAGCTGTCCAAACGACGGAGTACGATATCATGGATGTAAACTTCAATCAGCACGTTCGGAGTCCGATTCATTCGACCAATTTGTCCAGAAACAAGCCCAATCCGACCGAATGGTATGGGAACGTTGAAACATAGCATTGCGTGCATGAATCAGACACGGTTCAACCCGGGAATAGATTATGATGTATACGACGCAGTCTTTAAAACGTGTTGGCTTGTGAGAGAAAATGCAACCGACTCGTTTATAAACGCTGAAACATAGCATTGCGAGCATGAATCAGACACGGTTCAACCTGAGAACAGATGATGATGCGTATAATGTGGTCTTTGAAACGTGTCGGTTTGTAACAGTAATTGCAACCGACTAGTTTATGAACACTGAAACATAGCATTGCGGGAATGAATCAGACACGGTTCAACCCGCGAACAGATGACGATGCGTGCGACGCGGTCTTTGAAATATGTCGGCTTGTGACAGACAATGCAATTGGGAAATGTCAATTCTTAGGAAAACAAGCATTGGCCAAACCCCCAAAAAAATTCAAAATCTTTAGCCACACCCACAATTCCACCTATATAAACGGCAAAACAGATGACCATGTTCCTTTGCAACAACTGAACTGCTGAGAGGACATAGACATAGCCACAGATTCACTGCTTTCTGCATCATACACTCACACTTCACCCACCACACAACTTGCACACATTTTTATATTTGCTAAAATACACTCTCAAACACACACTCTTTTACTTATTCACACTCACTCTCACTCTCACACTCACCCTCACCTCCATCTACACCCTCACCATGCCCCCAAAGCAGGCACGTTACACAGATAAGGAGTTGGAAGTACTTGTAGATTAAAGACTCAGAGTAGAGTCACAGTTATTTGGGAACCAACCCCAAAAGACTCCCCTGTCCCTGAGAAATAGATTGTGGAAGAGGATAGTTGGCAAGGTGAACGCTCAAGCACCTTGCCTGCGCACAATGGATGATATCAGGAACAGGTACTATGATGTGCGAAGGAGGGTGTTAGCCATCGACCCCCCTATAGGGTAGACAATGCTCAGAGTGTTATTCATCCACCCCCCCTATGGTGATTAGATTGCTGGTAGTGTTAGCCATCCATCCCCTATGGGCATTGGATTGCTGGTAGTGTTAGCCATCCACCCCCCTATAGGGTAGACAATGCTGGGAGTGTTAGCCATCCAAACCCCTATAGGGTAGACAATGCTAGGAGTGTTAGCCATCCTCCCCTATAGGGCAAACAATGCTGGTGGTGTTAGCAATCCACCCCCCTATTGGGGAGACAATGCTGCAAGTATTCCCCCCACCACAATAGTGACTGTGGTCTCACACAATCAGTGTGTAATAGCTTTCACGGGGTAGTGGCGTTTTTGTGTGTGGTAGGTATCTGACTTACCATCTGTGACGAACGCGTCGATTGGGGTTGTAGAATTGGCCATAGGCTTAGATGATGGGTCTGATGTGAGCGATAGGATACATGGTTGCACCGTCTCGTTCGCAGGGATTGTATTGTGGCACGAATCGGAGCTGAAATACATGTCCTTCAGATGTTCTGACGTGTGGATAGTGGCAACAGATTCGGCGCATGAAAAGTACGCATCGTATTGGGCCGGCCGTAATCGTGCTGGGAATATGCCTCCGTATGGCTCCATTCAGCATTTACGGAGGCTTCCTGTTTGGAAAACGAAGACGGATTCGAAGTGACCGAGTCGTTCGGTAAGTGAGGGATTTTGAGCATCGTACTTCGTTGTTTGGAAGACCCGGCTTCCAGTATGAGTTGGTTGGAGGCTACAGCTCCGGATGGCTCTGGGAACACCTTCCTTATGGTATCGGACTTGACCCCTTAGAGACAGGTCACTTGTTATTTTGTCTTATGCTTTGGACTTACAATATTTTTTACTTGACTTCATGTCATTCACTGCTGCATTTGACTGAGCCTTATGTTAATTCCCTAAACTGATTATTATGCATTCTTAATTGAGTTCTACTTTTTGCCTTCTGTTTAATAAACCTTCATGGATTTCATTTTACTCCTTACTCTAGAGGATTATTTCCTTCAAAGGATATTTATTGACCTTGTATTTGGGTGCTGTTTAGAAACATATTATCCCTTACTTGTTTGAGGGTTAATACCATCCTCAATTCAGCATAAGCGCTTTATCTGGTGAGATAGCATCAACATTACTATTGGTATTGACTCACCTACAATAGCGTTGCAGCTTTTTTTCAGGTGAATAAAACTCTCTCTATGCACCCAAGCATTCACTCTGTTGCAGGCACTGCAATGCAGCCTTATTATGCTATCTAAAAAGTTACATTTAAAAAGACTATTAATATCCCTCCTCCTTCTGATGTCCTTCCATATCCTTCCCTCCACTCTGTACAGTTTCCTGTCATTTCAGTGGATGCTAGCCTCTCTGCTGCATCAGAAATCACCTCTCTTTTACACACTCATCAAGAAATCATCACTCTTTTACAGATTTTAAATAGTGGTTTGCAAAATGATAGAACGTTCTTAAATTCTGTGAAAAAATGTATCATATTTCAATAGAATTGCCAGATTAAATGCTGTAAAAAAAAGTAGTCAAAATAGGTTTTTTTGAGAAATGAGTAGTACAAAAGTTTTTGGTAGATTTTGGTTTTCAATATTAGTGAAATTGACCTTTTTTCTGGCAGACATGTTCGATTACCATGGGAAAATTTTGTGACGGGTGTGTGTGTGGTTCATCATAAATATGTAATGTAAAGAATTTGCAAAATATGATAGTCCCCAATTACACCACCAGAATTAACATGACACATTCCAAAGGTCTTTTTCAAACAACTGTATCTTGTCATGGGTAGGGTTGTCAGGGTTTTCAAGTTTTGGCCAGGTCCCCGTAAAGACCCTAATACTCACCTGCTACCCTGTGCCAATTATTTTACGTGCTCATTTGGATTGAGATACGAAGACAGCGTAAAACAAGGGTTGGCAAAGCCAATTGATCTGGCTTTAATTTGCCAACGTATAGAAACACAAACATTCACAAATGCTGTTTATCACATTAAAGTCAGCCTGATGGGCTTTGCCAATCCTAGGGTGCAAGTATCATAAAAGGATTATTTTTGTATAGAATGCATAGAAGGATAAATATTTTAGGGCCAGATGTACATAGGTTTGTGTTTGCGATTACATAATAGCAAATATTTGTGATTCGCTATTAGATATTTGCAAACAGCTATGTACTACAGAGTGTTTTACACTGTTTGCGATTCCCAGTGGGTCGCAATTAGACCTACCTCATTAATATTCGTGAGGTAGGTCACAATTTATGACCCATTGGTGAATCGCTAAAATCACAGGGATGGTGGCCTGCTGGGTTCAACAGACCACCATGACTGTGATTGCTTTCAAATAAAGCAATGTTTTTTTTTGTTTTTTTTTTAAATGCAGCCCGTATTCCTTAAAGGAAAATGGGATGTGTTTCAAAAACAAAAATGAAAAGTTTTCTTTTCATTTTCTAAGAGTTGGCAGTTGAAGGTGGGATCACAGCTTGGTCTTAAAAAACATTTTTACAACCATTCACAAAGGGGGACCCCTTCCTGTTTGTGAATGGATATCACCTCCTTGAAGTAGTCGGTAAAATGTGAATGTTTTGTGACTGCATTTAGATTGCAAACCATTCACACATACCGCTGCAAGTTGCCATTAAGAGGGGACGCCTTTCACATGCCATTTCCAAATCCCACATTTCAAACCCATTTTGCAATTCAGTAATAGGTTACCGAATTGCAAAATAGGGTTTGGTACATAGAAAATGCTTTTTTTCTGGTTGCAAACGACCGGATTCTGCGAGTTTACAACCTAAAAAAGCATATGGCCCCTAATGTGAGAGACAGTGTGATGATTAAATTCTGGGTTTTTCATCCAGACACTTGTCTGCTCATAGAAGCCAGTATAGTCTGTCTGAAAATATGCATGGAATGAAAAGGACCATTGCGTTTCCCTATTATACTCCAGCCAGCAGTAACCCCTCCTAGAAATAACAATGCCCACAGTATTGGAAATTCCTTGGAGGGTGTCTAGGGCAGCAAGTGAAAGTAAAAGTAGAGGCCTTGTTGAGTCATGAGGATGCACGCGGCTTAAGTTTCTATCTTACAGGGTGGTTTGCATGCCGCCCTTGATTGTGTAATTATGTATTTTACCCCAACAACACGATGCCACCTTTTTTGTCTTCCTTCATTGTTCTGTCTGTAGCACGACTTTTAGTTTCCAACTGAGTTTGCTGGTGTTACCATTTTAGTTTCCAATGGCTGCACAGTGTTCCAGTCATGTGTGACACCTCATACTTTTAGTCAGCCTTCACTGTCCGGATATTATCACCTTGCATACTGGAACCTGTGGTTTCAATTTTCCTTTTAAAAGAATGTGCTTCTGTGTCCCAACACAAAATGACAGGCTCTAACCCCAAAAGGGTCTGGAAGTGTTAGCAGCACATGCATGAAATACGTACCTATGACCAGCGACATCTTAAGGAGTGCAGGGGCCCTGGGCCAAAAGTAATAAGGGGCCCCTGTTCAGAACAGCTTTGAATGGATGTATGACGTAACAATGCGAGTCATTACAACGCGTGCTGTTACAACGAAAATTTTACAACGGAAGTGGATTTACAACGCATGCTTTTACAACGCAAGTCTTTACATTGACTTGCGCTAGATGGCGTGCTAACATTAGAAAAGTGTAATTTACTATTCCAACTCCAGTCCACTTAACAGTAGGGAAGGTGTTGGGATAGTAAACTACACTATTTGTAATGTTAGCACGCCATCAAGCGCAAGTCGATGTAAAGACTTGCGTTGTAAAAGCATGCGTTGTAAATCCACTTGCGTTGTAAAAGTTTTGTTGTAATGGTTATTTACCGCTTTGAATGTATGATCTCTTTCATGCCCTCTTTGTACAGGTCACTGACACTGCACAGACACACTGGTCAAAGGTCTCAATGTGTTTCCCTCTAATATTCAGGGACAGTGGCGAGTGTTTTCAATATCATAATACAACAGCAGCTCACTGATATTATTGTAAACAATCTCCGTGACCCCCGCCCATTTTTCGTATGTGAGGTAGTGTTTCCATCCAAAAGAAATGTTGTTTATGGATGTTGGATGGTGTTAAAAAACAAACATTTCTCTGCAAAATGTCTCCTATAGACTCCCACACATCACTCACATTAGAAATAAATTAAAAGAAAAGTGTTATCTAAAACAGTCTGTTTAGTTTTTATTCAAGGTCATCAGAATCTCAGCTGAAGAGAGCTGGCTCCATCAGGGGCCCCTGAAAGGCTGGGGCCATGGGCCGGGGCCCACTTTGCCCAGGCCTTAAAACGTCTCTGCCTGTGACAAGAATAGCCCTAAAATCAGACTTTGCATTTCTATAGCGCTTCCCACCCCTAGTTCTGGTGCTTAAGCACTTGCCTATGTTGGTAGCATGCTGCACCTTGTGGGGTGTGTGGTTGGAAGGATGTTGTTTTTGTTATGATCCTATGTGGGAAGTGTTTCCATGTTGTGCATGATGACTGCCGAGGTGCCATTATCCTGCTAAGGGATGCAGCGCTTTGCAGTGTGGTGGATGATCAGGTGTGAGATAGAGGCGTGCAGTTTATGGTTTTCAGTGAGCTGGCAGCTTTGAGCCGCTCTGCAGGTGACTCTATGGTATTTGTTATGATCACAATCACTTCACTGAGTTGTCACTTCTGCAATATTTCATTTAAAGTTTATGGTCCTGAGCAGGTGAAGGTTGGAGAGAAAAAGATTGGAGAGATCTGCTGAGATGGACTTTCTCAGTCCTTAATTTGCGCCAGTGGTTTCCGGTGCGTTGTGAGCCACTAGCACTTTTTTTTGGGGACCGGCACTTTTTTTTCTGCATCAGATATCGACCACAAGCAAGAGAGGGAAAAACACTTAAATTGGAAAGAAAGAAGGGGGAAGTGAAAGACAGAAAAACACAAAGGGAGAAAGCATGGACGGCAAGAGTGAGATAAAGGGGCAGAAGCGAATGGTAGTGGATTAAAGAAGCCTTAGGTAACTTCTTGACTTTGCCCCTTGGTATTCAGCACTCCAGCATTCAATTGCACCGGCTGCAGGCTTCTGAGCAGAGCTTCGGGCACTGGCGCTCTTTCTTTTACACAGGACAAGAACAGGACTTTAGAAATATTATCCCATATCTGATTGTCGTTATGAGATGCATCTTGTTGAGACCTGCACTGGTGAACTAAATTAAAGTGCTCTGTTGGCCAGCAGCAAATGGTAGACCTCTTAAGTTAATCAGTTCCACTAGTTCCTATTGAAACCATGATGCAAGCATACACTCTGGGATCTGACATGTTACTGACTAAAACCCTGCAAGAACACCACTTTTAAAATGAAGGAAGCTCTCAATTAAAACAAAGATATCCCCCTTTCCTGGTGAACCCTGCAGCCTAATTGGTGCCTTCCTAGATCCAAAGAGCTAAATGTTGCCCCCAAACCCAACTTTTCTGGAAATCCTGGCTACACCAGTGACTACCTTCAGGTCCTCTGCGTCACGCCTGATACCTGAAAAGGAGAGAGTGTAACCAGGCCAGGAGACGCTGCTCAAGGGACTCTGCATTTCAACTCTTGACCGCCTGTGTCTAGGTGGAGCATCGAGCCCCCGGAGGAGACCTCGAATGCCGAGTGTGCCCTTGCACCCACCCAGCAGCCTATCGACTGACATCTGCCTGACTTCTCTGAGACAGCCCTGGAAGTGAGTGTACCATATTGTTTTTAATGATGTTTGTAATTAATGCTTAAGACTTGTTACCATCTGCTGCAAAGGCTTCCTCCATGTATCCTGTAGGATAAGCTGCCATTAAAAACTGAAGAAGGACAACTGTTGATCTGAATGTTCAGGACAGGTCTACAGGTCTCATGATGGGACCATATCGGTGGCATCCTAAATTGTGTGTAAAGGGTTTATTGACAAATAGTAACACAAACCAGCCCTTTAACACATCACTGATTGTCATTAAGTTCATTTCCAATACCATAGTGTGCGCCTTCATTGAAGAGATAAGACTGCATTTTGCCAGTTGCAGCTTTAACATTCACAGGTGGATTGCGTAAGGATTGTGTGTAGTGTGTGTCGGCTGGTGAATGAACACTCACTACTTTGAAGAACACGCCATTATGATGCAGTGACAGTTCACCACCCAGCTACGCGGCCTATCACACGTGGGCTTTCTCTTTACCTTTGAACCTGTACAGCTCTCAAACTCCTTTTGGCTATGCAAGCGCTGTACAACTATTACAGACCTACATACATACACAGTGATGGGTGAAACTGCTGGTGGCTGACACGTGGGTACCCAAGAACCTCTGATGGTGATTGGGTATCAATGCGCTGATTTTTGCATCAGATCTCCATCGCACGCAAGGTGATGGGAGGAGTGTTTCCAAACAGTCTAACCACTGGCATTCACTCAGGGCAGCAATCCAACCCATTATTTTTCACCCACTGTGCCAATCTAGACAGTGGCCATCCATAAGAAAATCAGCACAGACCCCGCTCCTCATGGGAACAGCCCATTCTGAACTGCTAGACAAGGCGTCCTTCAGAAGGGAACTCAAGCATCCCCAGACTGTTTTCAGCTATTTAGGCCCCATCATTGAGATACAGGTTAGATCCTAATCCACATTGAGCAAGGAAACCACATCTGGACACACACTTGGCACTTAGGACGTTACATCAATCACAGAAAAGGTGATGGAAGGCTGATTTGCATAAGGTCAGTTCTATCTTGGGTAGCGTAGTATGAAAAAAAAAGTAATGCGTTGGAATGCACCCCAAAGATTGTCAATGATTACACTATTTGTGTGCTTGATGAAACACCCTTAGTGGCCACAGGTATGTTCAGATGTGGGCCCTGTGCTCACTGTGCCACTGAAACAAAGCGGCATCCAACTGAAGAAGCCCAACTAAGCCAAAAGCCACCTTGGGTTGCTTGTGTTCAGGTTCAGAGGTTCGGGCTGGACTGTTCCTATTGCAGCAGGATCAGTGGGATTTGCATTCAGCTGGGTGTAAACTGAGATGCCACAGTGGGCACAAATGTATGGGTTGGAATGGTACCCCGAGTGACTGCCAGTGATTAGATTATTTGCAAGAACTCCTCCCATCACCTTTTGCGTATCAGATCTCCCTCACACATCAACTAAGATTGGAATAAATTGTGGACCAATTAAATGAATAGGGCAGGGTACAATTCTGCCACTTCTGCATGCCTGACTGCCCTTCTGTGATTGAAGCAAGTTCTTGAACTTATCTGAACTCTCAATTCTCTAAGAGGGAGACTTTATGCAAAATGGTTTGAGACCCATGTTTCTAAGGATATCACTGTTAGTAATAGTAACCTTACACTACTGCTGGTGCCCTCTCCTTAAACATCATCTTGGTGCCCGCTCCAGAGTCTATGTGTGTACTGTGTGCTTTTGCCCAAGAAGATGTGTGAAGTTCTCTATTTATGACCTTCAAGTGATTAGCAATGTGTCAAGGTTACCCTATTGCATCTTATTGGATTTCCGTTTACATAGCGCTTCATTCCTTTCACCAGGCACATTGCAGACTGCTACATAGGGAATGGTTCTTTCGGTGACTGTGGAGTTACAGTGTGGCTTACGTGTCAAGTGTTGCGACTGATGACTAGGGTGGTGCTTTAAATCTGACATCAGTTACCGAAGAAGGGTGTGAGATACAACCAAGTCTGGGTGTTATTTCCTCAAAGGAAATTATGCTACATGCCCCAAAATCAAACTAAATTACACGTTATTAGTGAAAATGCCAGTCTGGCATTTTGTGCTATGTTTTTTGGTTCAAAAACGTCCTTGCGTCCTTTTTGGATGCGAGGATGTATTTTGCGCTTAAAAAATAGCGCAAAAACGGGAGATGCTCGAATTCGATTCATTTGCATTGTTTGACAGAGTTGTTTCCTGAATGAAATCCAGTTACCCAATGTGACATAACGGCACAATCTATAGGCATATTGCCTAATAATTGGAACGCAAAAAGTCAGCTACTACGTAAGATGATGCCTGGTTTAGACAGAACGTGTGTGCTTTATAAAAATTCCTGCCTTCCCTTGGTCAGTGATGTGGCTGCCAGCCCTACACATTGGTTAACTAGAGGATACCCCATACGTGGATTGTATAAACAATATTTAAATAAAACATTATAAACAGTTCTAAGGGTGACCTGTTGCATCCCGATTGCATACACTCAGATGTTTTTTATTTTATTTATTTAATGCAATTTTATATAGCGCGAACTCTACCCAAAGGTGTCAGAGCGCTCTATAAAAGGACCAGTTGCATTACATAAGGACATCGAGTACATGAGTTACATAAAAGATACAGACAGAAAAACTCTAAATTCATAAAAGAATGGTAGTAAGTACATATGTCTACTACAGATACTAGTGGTTAGAGTTACACATATACAAGTTGAAAATCACTCAAGATTACATTTTAAAAAGTGATTAGGGTTGGACAATAATATATTACATATTTACAGAGCATGACAGATTACCACGTGCATGACTCAGGCAGGGGAACCATGTCACGCCCCGACAAGCCCTCATCTAGCTTACCCAACGTAGCTAACCATTCACAAACCCCCCAAAGGTCTTCCAACACAGAGCCCCCTACCCACCCCAACATGGTGCCCGGCCTTACCCCTAAAATCTCCTCTAGACCCCTGATCCCCCCCTCCTATCCCCCCATGTAGACTATGCCACTGGTATGTCCCCTATGACCGCTGACACCGGTCGTGTTTACCCTCCTTGCCCGCAACTCAACCCACAGAGGAGCCCTAGCTCTGATCCAACGACCTACAACACAGGCCGTACTAGTCCTCCCCCCATATCTCCTATACATGCTGACTTAACGGCTCCTGAACCATGGCCCTTCCGCCTTCTATCGCCTCACCGGATAGGGACATGGCCTCTCTGTTCTCCAAAGCTACCAAACTTACCCAGAGCATTCACATCTCGGAATTAACGAACCTCCTCCGCCTCGCTGAACTCGCCCTCGCTAACCTCACATCCCTGCCTACTTGCACATCCCTGCACTTAACTGACCACCCAAAACAGCCTCTTCCTCTAGTCTTCGTCCCCGTAAACAACCATGCCAGCTCTCAGAGGAAGAATGTCTCGCTCTGGCCCTCTCCTACACCGCTTCTCCAACTCTAAGTCCACTAGACCTCACGGAAATTGAAATCCTGGCCATCCTCCGTGATCATAACCTCACCACAGCTATCCCTCTTCCCTTCGACGGGAATTCTGAACATCCCATCCGCTTGGTCACTATCAACCCCAACAGGCCAGCTACCCTCCACAACAGAGCTGTGGTCATGAGCAATCTAGCACCTGTCCTCCAGTCTGCCCAGACTCCCGAAATTCCACCCAAATCCTCCCTGTCAGGTCTCTTAATCAACTGCCGATCGGCAGCTATGCATGCCGCAGATATTGCTGATCTCATCCTTTGCAAAAACCTCGACTTAGCAATCCTAACAGAATCATGGCTCAATGATTCCTCATCCCCATACCTGGACCTCTTAGTCCCCCCTAATTACAACATTGCAAGGCTGGACAGACAATCTAACAAGAAAGGAGGAGGCATCGCCTGCATCTACTGCTCTAACCTCCTCGTCACCGAACTTCTGGCGGACTCCGCCTAATCCTGCGAATACCTCGCTCTCGCTATCTGCAACAACTCCACCCTACTTTGCAACCTTCACATCTTTTACCACCCCCCAGGTACGAATGACTCTTTCACTGACCACCTCATGGAAATCATCACAGCTAAGATTCCCACCAACTCCAAAGATATTTTCTTAGGCGATTTTAACCTACACTGGAACGATCCCAACTATCCACATGTCAACGCCATCAAACACCTCCTGGCAGATCAAGCCTTGACCCAAGCCTGCTCACTACCAACTCACTCAAAAGGGGCCACCCTTGACTGGATCATCTCCAAAGAATCAACTGTCAAGTTTATCTCTATTGACCCTTGCGATTGGTCTGACCATCACACCATCACCTTCCATCTACCTGGCACCATCAAGACAAAAGCACCGCAACCAATGATTCCTAAACGCTGGATCAGAGACACCAAGAACTTGGACCGAAGTGAACTGGTGGCCCGATGTAAATCCAACCTCCCCCCCCTTCGCATCTCTCAACAGTCAGTGACCTCAATGATCACTAGTCTGCGACCATCGTCAAACATCCTGGATTATCTAGCCCCACTAAAACTGAAAAGAACCCAAATCAAAGACAGAAACCCCTGGTTCACGGGTTCCCTTAACAACGAGAGGAGAGCCCTCCGTCAAGCTGAAAGAGCCTGGAGGCAACACCCCTCTACTGCACATCTACAACTCCTCCGCCAGGTCAGAAATACCTACAACAGGAACATTCTCAACTCAAAAAAAGACTTCTTCAGAACCGAACTTGAGAAAGCTAAGAACAGACCCCACAAGCTCTTTGAATGGGTGAAACACCAATCTAATAAACTGGCCAAATCTTCTAAAGAAACCCCCAGATCTCTTATATCCTCTGAAGAATTCTCCTCTTTCTTCACTGACAAAATCTTGGCCCTTGGAAACGAACTCAGCGCCATCACACACCCCCAACCCCCTCCTGACCCGCCTCCTCCCACAACGACACCCTCACAGGCTCCTCCCAAAAATCAAACTCACTGGTCTATCTTCAAAGACTATGATGAAGACTCCATCTCCAAAATCCTTTCTACCTTAAAACCGAACAACCATTTCAATGACCCGCTCCCTGCCAACTGCCTTGCGGTCGTCGCCCAATCCATTATTCCCAGCTGGACTACAATAATCAATGCCTCCCTACAGCAGGGAATGATGCCAGATTCTCTGAAAGCCGGCAAAGTCCTCCCCATCCTGAAAAAGCCATCGCTGGACCCAGCCTCCCCAGACAACTTCAGACCCATCTCCAACATCCCCCTCTTAGCCAAAGTGCTGGAGAAATGTGTGCAACAGCAGCTAAGTCACCACTTCAACAACTTCCACCTCCTCGATGACTTTCAATCCGGATTTAGACCAGGGCACAACACCGAAACCACCATGCTCCACATCGTGGATGATGCCCTCCAAGCCCTTGATCAAGGCAAAACTTGTCTCCTAATCCTCCTGGACCTATCCTCGGCCTTCGACACGGTCAACCATGAAAAACTACTCGATCGCCTCAAACTCAGGATGGGATTGGATGGCACTGTTCTCCATTGGTTTCGGTCCTTCCTCCATAACCGGTCACAGAGATTCCTGATTAATGGCAACCTTTCATCTTCATCCCCGGTCACAGTTGGAGTCCCTCAAGGATCAACCCTGTCCCCCACCCTCTTCAACCTCTACCTAGAACCGCTTACCGAAGTATTGCGTGCAGCTAATATCTCCTATCATATGTACGCCGATGACACCCAGATCTACATCAAAACCTCTTCTCTTGAAGAGATAATCTCCTTGAATGAAGCCCTGAAACTCACCGTCCAATGGCTCGCATCCAATCAACTCAAACTCAATGCAAAGAAAACAGAATTTCTCCTGATCTCCCCTCCCAATGCCAACTTAGAGATTCAATCATGGATTAAGGCTATTACAACCTTAAATTGCCCACCAACCATTGTGAATTCGGCTAAATCCCTGGGAATTACCCTTGACACCAACCTTAACATGTGGGACCACATAAACTACATGGCTAAAACAGCCAGATTCCATCTGAGCTACCTTAGGAAATTGAAACCCTTCCTTGATGCTCCCGACCTAAAAATGGCAGTTCAAGCACTCGTAATCTCTAGACTGGAATATGGCTGCTCAACCCTTTCGGGCTTACCCAAGATCTCCCTGGCACCTCTAAAAGCCTGCCTCAACGCGGCCGCCAGACTACTGACCGGCACAAGGAAATACGGTCATATTTCCCCACACCTGAAAGCTCTCAACTGGCTTCCCTTGGAGGCAAGAATACAGCTCAAACTAGCATGCATCACGCACAAAGCTTTACACTCTAACTCCCCCGCATATCTGACACAGAAACTCGTGATCTCCGGAGGAACCAGAAACTCCAGATCAGCCAGAGATTTCCTGCTCCAACCTGCACGCTTTCGGAAAAAAAAACTTACAATCGGGCCTTCTCAGGGACTGCTCCACGAATATGGAACTCTCTCCCACCCTACATCAGAAGAATCCCCTCACTGTCTCACTTCAAAAAGGATGCCAAAATCTTCCTTATGGGCAAATTTCTCGTCTAACACTACCTCAACTACTTCTATGGCATAACCTATGGCGGCCCACTACCTCCCTCCTAACTACCGGGTCTCCCGAAACACCAGAAACTTGGGACCGGGTCAGAATTATTGAAAACGCACTCTGTAAATATGGTTTCTCGCTCTGTGTAATTGCTTATGTAAACTGTAAATACATGCTACGCTTTACCCTATAAATTCCTGCACTATACTGCTACTTGAGCTGTAACTGGTCGACTCTAAATCTGTCTGTATATTGCTTTGCTCCCTTGTAAAGCGCTCTGATACCCTAACGGGTCAAGTTTGCGCTCTATAAAATAAATAAATAAATAAATAAATAAATAAATAAATAATAAATTAAAGGGTGCTCTGATGAACCCTGTTGGTTCTGCCATTGGCCTGTTTTTTGGGAGACCGAGCAGCAGGACAGTTAGTGCGCCTTTTTACTGGATTGCAACCAAGGGGCAGATTTACAACACCCATGCACCGCCGGTGCGTCATGTTGCATGACGCACCGGCGGCGCAACTTGCTGAGTGATATTTTCAAGCACAGGTAAAGCCACTCTGCATGACTTTACCTGTGCTTGTAAATATCCTCCCTTTTCACACAATACGTTGCGTTTTAGGGGTGTGACATGGGTGTTGCTGTGGGTGTTCCCATGCAAAACCCATGTCCATGATGCATTTCAAGATTTACGAGGAATCGAAAATCGGGAAATGCGTCAGAATACTACGCCACCCTAGGTGCCTAGCGAGGTGCAACGAGGAGAAATATATTCATTTCTCCTCGTTTTTTTCCTATTTCAATGCGTGCTGCATTCTACAGCACACATTGGAAGAGGAAATCACCTCAAATGATTGTTTTTTTGTAGGAAGGTGCCCCTTCCTGCACAAACACGATCTCCCCATGACGCAGGCATCCTTGCATCATGGTGCAAGGGGTCCTGCACCGGCGCATGGCAGCAGTTTGTGCACCAGCGCAGGGGGAAGCACAGACATGCAACATATTGTTGTAAATATGTCGCATCCCTGTGCCTCAAAACTAACCCAGCACGGTGCAGCAAAAGACATGCAGCACCTCGCTGAGTTCGTTTATTGTAAATCTGCCCCTAAGTCTTTAACTTGGAGCACACCCAACACACAACCTGCTAATGGGCTACACAATATATGTCCACAACATCCACAGAACGCACTGTCTGCAGCCAAACCCGCACTGCAGGCTGATTTAAAAAATATTTATTTTTGTTTGGTCATTTGATATCGCACACAACTCACTCCCAAAGTAGTATCTCGGCGCTGCACTGCACGAGAAGAGAAAAGGAGTGAATCTATAACAACCAAGACTTCAGCCCCTTCTTAAAGACAGGGAAATCTGTGCACGAGTGAAGGCGAAGAGGGAGTTTATTCCAGTGCTACGGGGCTGTGTAGGAGAAAGATCTGCCCCCATATCTTGAGGTACGGATACGAGGGAATCACCAAACGCGCCTTGTCCGAAGATCTCAGATGTTTTGAAGGAAGGTAAAAATTGAGGGGCAGATTTACAGGGAACTGACGCATTTGCATAGATGCATCAGTTTCCTTGCGTCAGCGCCGAATGTCATTGTGCCACTATGGATCCGCTGTATTTACAATACAGTGCTCCATGGCGCAAGGATTAACAGATGCGTCAGAAATGATGACGCATCTGTTGGCGCAAATGTGACCCATTGCTGGAGTTGCTCATTAAAGTGACGCAACTCCAGCAATGCGCCACAATAGATGGGGGAGTCCCATTCATAAAGCCCTGCATCATTCCTTATGCTTGGTCTGAACAGGCGTAGGGATTTTGACGCTGTGAAGGCGTAGAGTGACGCAGATTTCACTGCCCACCCTGCATACATTATACCTGACGCAGGTATAATGTGACGCAGGGCTTTACAAAGTGACGCATCTCTCTAGATGCGTCACGTTGTAAATGGGCCGCAACATAAGTGACGCAACGGCGGCGCAAAAGTCACACAAGGGGCTTGTAAATCTGCTCCTTAGTTGAGATGACAAATAAGCTGGCTGAGACTTAAGAAGAGCTTTGTGTGGCAAACAACAAAGTTTAAAGATGACGCGCTTCCTAACAGGCAGCGAGATGGAAGATTACAGAAAGCCACCGGAGTGAGGCTTTCTGCACTCACATCAATGTGCCACCCAGGTGCTTGCTCAGCACATTTTGGGGGTGTTCATGCTTCTCTGCTCCTTCTGTGAGGTCCAGCCTCCCTGCACCTCTGCCACCAGATACCCCTTGACCTTTGTGTCCATTCCCCATTTACCAGGCGCTCGGATATCAGGGACTGACCATATCCTGTGTCCAACACACGGTGTCCTCCAAGTGTCTGCTGCTGTACGTGCCACCCCTTCATTCACACGGAAGCCATGCACTAGTGTGCAGGTTACACAGCTCTTGGTGAGTCTGCACCCCCTGTGGAGCAGGAGACACTGACACCACACCCCACCACACCACAAATAGCTGTAAGCCCAACACACACCACAGCTAGGAGGCACCTTCATGCCAAGCAGCACCCCGCCTTCATGGCTGTCTGGCCCAGTGCTTAGACCTGATATGGGCAAAAAAGTATTTAAGCTGAGACCCCATCTCTGACCACTGACCCCTTGGGTTCAGCACCAACAGTCACTCGAACTGAACAGGGTATTTTATAGAGTATCCTCCCCTGTTCAATTTGTACCGGTGGCTGCAAGTATTGGGCGCCCACATTGGCTTTTGAAGACCGGAACCTATTTTCCATCATTACACTTTGACCCAATGAAAGGCAGGAAGAGGAAAACAGCGAAAAGGGCAAAACGCAGCGATGGAAAAAGAACCAGCAAAAGTGGGGGTAGAGACAGCAAGTGCAGGGTGTTGCGGAGCCAGACTGGTCATTCTGCCAGCCTGGCATCTTCCCGGTGGGCTGCGGGTGCCCTGGTCATGCAAGCCCCCACTGCCCCCTTCTCGTTGGCTGCCACCTGCAGCGTAGGGCTGGTTCGAGCATTCATGCCAGGGCTGGTTTTGGTTTTAATTGGTCCCCTGGGTGGCTGAAGAAAGAGATTTGAAGTGGAACCATCACTTAAAAATAAATAAATTAAGAAGTGGCTTTTGATAATACTATGTTGGAAGCTACGCACTGCAGGCCCCCCAGAAACGGATGCCTCGCGCGCCCTGTAGAAGGATGCCACCTACAGGTGCTATGGCGCCCCCCTGCACCCACAAGTGCTCAGCGTGTATTGGCAGAGATACACAATAGACTTGACAGGGTTGCAGCATCACAACCTCCTCTCAGCCTGGCAGGTGCGATTGTAGGCCCCACAGCAGCGTGGCCTTATAGACTCACCAGGCCTCAGCGCCATTTTGACCCTCAGTTTAAATCTGGCTCCTCTCTAGGCCTGTGTCTGCTGAAGCGTCCTCAGCCCGTCGTTCACACCCGTCTGCAGTCCCGTCTCACCCAAAGGCCTACTCCAGCCAACTTCAGGTGAGTGACATTGACTCCGCCCTTAAACACACCTTGAACGATAACAATAGGTTTGTCCTTTCGTAACTGAATATGCTTCATTGTTTGCAAGTTGCTGTGGTGTGAGAGTAAATTCATGATGAAATAATCTATGTATCAGTGAGTGAAGGGATGGGTCAGTCACTGAATCCACCCCACGTACGGATGAACGACAGAGTGCCTTGATGTATGGATGAACAGGTCAGTGAACACCAACATTCTTTGATAAACTAGATTTGTAATCGCCTTGAAGCCGTTGTTGAGGCGACTTTGCCTGGACCAAGGTGGCCTTCATGGACTTGAAAACTAAAGAGAGAGAGACCGGATGGAAATGAAACCTACCTTCCATTAAAAGTAGTGCTCAATTTGAGCCGGTGGTTTCCGGTGCTCTGCTCCAGCACTTCATTGTAACAGTCTGCCACAAGGTGGCGCTGCCTGTCTAAAAATGAGCACAACAACAGTTGATTATTATTTCAATATACATAAACAATGCCTATTGACTGCCACCCAAACCAAACTTATAGCTTTGGGGGCCTGGAATAGTCTGAACTGTTACACGTGTACGGTGCGATGGTTCGGAGTTGTGTTGGTTCTGCCTTTGGCAGCGCTGTGGGGGCAATGGGTGGTGCAGGCTGCAGTGGCCTCCTAACGAGGGCCCCTCACTCATTTATTTACAAATGAAGTACTTCATGGCACTAGAGCCTTATTTATTTATTGATTGATAAGTCATCGTTTTTTTCCGAAGCACTTTAGACTGGATATGATTCGACGCCGGTTAGCCACACCCACGGGGAGTTGTGTGATTCTCTTTCTATACCATGCAGATGCGATTGCATTTCTATACACGACACTGTGCACTTTGTAATGTTTTGTTCCTTTTACTGAAGTTTGCGGAAGTCTTTTTACTTCTCCCTTTGTTGTCTGGCAAACATAACAAGTACGACCTGTCCTGTTTTATACACAGTTACTGTCTGATGCCCATATATGTATCATTTGTTTTACCTTCTTTCTTTTCCGGAGCTGCAGGTTAAGGAAATCGTTGCCATCTGATTATTGTATCATATTTGCTGTTGAAGACTTTTATGGCTCTAATTTGCTTAAACCGAATAAAGAGTATATGAACCGAGAATACCAACAGTAATGGGATCTCACATTACAGGAAACTGAGAGTGGATTATATATCAGAATAAACAACACAGAAACGCTGTTTACCTTAATCTCGTGTTTACACAATATATTTAGTCATGTGTGGTTGGTTTCCATAAATATTACATCAATCATGTACAGTTTGTTTCCAGTACCTGCGTCATCAAGAATTAGGCAATTTAATTCTTACAAATGTATTTTCGTTTATTATCTAATATAAACATTAGAAAGACAGTTCAAAACAAAATAGGAAAATAATATATAAATCATATTTAAATGCAGTTTCAATCAGTAAGAACCCCATAAAAGTTAAACATGCACTTTATTTTATTAGCTAGTATCAACATTATAAAGGGTATTCAAAACAAAATGACAAAAGAATGACAAATCTCCTCTATGTACAGTTTCAATAAGTTATTACCCCTTTTTTATGTCCTCATCAAATACACACACAACCTCTCACACATTAAAATAACGCTAGTTGGTTCCACACAAAGCATGTCCACTAACACAGCAAAATAGTAATTGTTGTTTCCTAGCTAATGGGT
Source organism: Triturus cristatus (assembly GCF_964204655.1). Taxonomy (NCBI): domain Eukaryota; kingdom Metazoa; phylum Chordata; class Amphibia; order Caudata; family Salamandridae; genus Triturus; species Triturus cristatus. Next base: position 820,515,686 of record NC_140586.1, on the reverse strand, counting down.
TTGTTTAAAGATATCTCCACCCAGCGTAAATAAACAAAAATTAAAACGTACTCAGTCAGCGAAGGCAATGTAAAAGATCATCAGATGTAATTCTAATCGATATCAAAGACAAGGATCAATTTACTAGGGCGACAAAAAACGTACCCCTGGTGCTACTATTATAATAGAGGTTCCCTTCTTAGAGGCATGGGGATATCTATTCTACCAACACATTATTACTTGCATTCACCGCCGATTAGCCTAATATACTCCTATATATATCTTTTAGGATTTTCCAACTTCTTCCTGTCCTGATAAGACCCTATATCTAGAGGAAGGGGCCGAAACGTCGTTGACATAATACCAACAAACAAACATAAAGGGCCTGATTGTATGACAGGCGAAGGCTCACGAGGCCTACGGATATGAGAATAGTCAGGGTTGTTTATTGTTGAAAAGCACACGCTTGTTCTTGTCACTTTTTCCTGTTTGTATCCGGTGGATTTATTCACAAGGGACACATTGCACTGTAAGTGTTGGGTTTTGTTGTATGTATAAACTGCAAAGATACTTTTGCAATGAAGTGGCGGTCATTTTATTGGCTCTATGCATTAATTGAAAACAAGAATTATTGCTAGTAAATCATATAAGGAGGATTCATGACAGCAATGACAATCCCTGGTTTTAGTAATCATTTGTACACCCTGGTTCCCCTGGGGTTAAGGTTTACTCTTGTGAAGAAAATGTACATAAAAAGGGTACATCAATAGAAAAGATAACAGGCATAACACTTAGCAAGGGACGCAGAGGTGGTCAACCTTTCTGCCCGGTTGCCAAAGGCTTCATTAGCAAAGTTCATGTAAGCACAAGGCCGCAGTCGGGGTGGACACAGGTGTGCGGAGTTCCAGCACTGTTTATAGAGAGGGAACTCAGTTCCCCTTAGCCCGAGGCTGAAAGAGAGAGAGGGGCCTCGTGTATGTGTGTAAACCGGCCTCAGGGTGTTATTTAATCTCCACCCCACTGGCAATGCCCACTCCATCACTCCATCAGGGAGAACAGCTCAAGAGTGCCCTAGCTTTTAATCTCTTGGCTGAGAAGGAACTGTGAACTCCACACTTTTAACCCTTTCATTACTTAACAAACAGCAACTGTGAAACACGTTTGACCTTTGAAGCTGGATATTGAACACAAGCAATGTACAAACTCACACTAACAGCAAACAATACACCCAGTATTTTTTGTTTACACTTTATTAAATGTTTTAGAAAAATGTAATTCCCAAGTACCACATCTCTCTTTCACATATTAGTACTTTCAGTCATTCCTGAGTGATTTACATATGATGTGGAAAACGCATGGCCTCAATGTTTAAAAAAAACAACATTTTTATTGAGATCCAAAATATATAATTTCAAGATGTCAATTCGCACCAGTGAATAAATATTGTACATGCACAAGCCATCAATAAATATGACATGCATAATCCAAGACATAATGCACATTATAAAAGAGAATGTACTAGCTAATAATAGAGCCCACATGAAGTAAAACCATCAAATAAAATGAATGGTACTAGTGTTCTCCTGTGATAGACAAGCATCCAAAGTGCAAGCAGAGCTGAGATGTGCAAAATAGTGATATGACAGTCGAATCATCTACTCTATCCCTTATATCTGAATTATAACTCAAGAAACCCTTCCCAAAGTTTCTCAGACTTCTTGATCCCCCAGAATGCATTGCATAGGGCCGTTCACTATTCCTAACTTGCGCAATTTCCGAACCCACTCCCTTACTGTTGGAATCTGGCGTGATCGCCATTTTTGGAGCAGGAGGGATCTGGCCATTGCGATATCCACTATTTTGACCCATTTAATGCTGAGGCCGAGAGAAGGGTCATATCCCTAAACCTTCAAACAAATACTCGGAACTAGCCTAACTTGCCATTCAGATTCCAATCATAGGAATATTTCCTCCCAAAGCCCCTGCACAAGATGGCACCGACTGATTATATGAGCCCGGCTGGCTGCAGGGCCCGGCTGGCAGCAGAAACTGATGCTCGGCGAGTTAGGGTGAACTTGTGAGAGAAATTGTGGGGTTCTGAAAAATAGCATCGGGCGCCAACTTACCCCTCTAGCACACTGAAGTTAAATTTATTAACTTCATCCCGCATCTTACATGTTCATTCCAGGCCTTCATATTTCTCTCATGCTTTAAATACCTTCTGGGTAAGATCCAGGCTTTTAGTGTTTTTTCACTCCTTGGGGTTTTTATCTTTATCGACCTCAAATAATGGGAAAACAATCTTTTTACTAAGATTTATAAAGGCCAATTCCAACTTACTTAAGACCTTATATAATATTCAATACGAGCCCATAAGGAGAACATTGTTTGGGGATGCATGGCCTCAATGGTGAGGTCATTTCGGTGATGTACTTGTAAATTACATATGTTAATTAGTACTCCCACTATTTTTCTTGGGCCCCATACACTGTAGGTATATGATATTTAGGAATCACATGATATGAGCAGATGCATGTTGACATTGTGGGCCTCTGTGGGCAAGAATTCCATATTTATTTTATTAACTATGCATAACCTCCTGTGTCACACTCTCAAAAGTCATAACCCAGTTAAAAACCTAGGGGCAGATTTACAAGGCCCTTGCGCCACATTTGCGTCACTTTTAACATGGGAAAAGTGACGCAAAAGTGGCGCAAGGGGCTTGTAAATCTGCCCCCTAATGTTTATTAGCTGGGGGAGCGGAGAGAGGAGTTTCAAGTATCCCCCTTGCCAAGTATTTTGCACAAGGTATCCTACACATTATATTGTCCAGGAGCCTGGCAGGCAAGCCACAGTAACATATAAGGAGATGTGAGACAGAGGGAATGAACAGTAGGGATGGAGTCGTTGTTACTTGAATTGAAAGACATGGTTTGCTAGAAGGTGATGATTTTCTTAGGGTTATTTTTAAGGTGTTTTTGGACTGGAGGAATGTACAGCCATGGTCGATGACGTGATGGGTTAGGGTTTACCTAAAGAGTCCCTGGTGGTGTTTTTTAAGTTATTTGTAAATAGAACTTTATTCATAAGTTCACTGGAACAACCCCCAGATACATCCTCTCCCAGCAACTGCCAGCTCTCTTCTCCTGGCATGCTCAGAATTCCATCATCCTAGACACCATTTAAAGAATACAGAGCCTGTTGCTAAGACAAGATAACAAGATGCATCATGTCAAGATACAACACATCTTTCTTCCTTAATAATAAAGGTGAAACAGATAATTATTCATGTACAGCTGTAATAATTCACAATAAAAAAAAAAATAAAGAAATAAAGAAAACACAAATAAGTTCAACATAACTTATAATATGGAAAACATATGAATAGTTAATAAGTCACATAATCACTGTGCCATTTCGGAATCATCCGGGCACGTTTGTCCTTGTTTACATCATCGCACCTTTTAACTATATAATTGTCACCTTCTTTTTCCATCCAGGCCTTAACTTCCAATTTGTTGCACAAGGTAACACTTTGAGTATTCCACACCTTGCCATCACTCAGGCACACGCTGTTATGGCTAACCTTGGTTATGCATTTTGGTACAGACCATTTTGATACACCTCTTTTTTGTAATCCCTCACTGTATGTTCTTACCCAATCTCTAATGGCAAAACTGTGATTATTCCTTTTTAACTTTTCGTTGTGTCTTTGCACATACTTGTCTTGTTGTTTCTTTACTCTACTCTCCAAACTTCTCTTACATACAGGTCGTGAGAAATCTTTAAACATCCACTCAGGAGTAACCTTTGTGCCTGGTTGCCTACCTTTAAGGAGTTTGAATGGGGACTCATTAGTGACTGAATGGGGTGTGGTAGGGTAGCTCCACAACATTTCCTTCACTGCCTCTTTGCAATCTCCACCACTCTCCTCAGATAATTGTATGCATTCTTTCAAGACTCTGTTAAATCTCTCCACGAGACCATTTCCCCTGGGATTGTAAACAGCTGTGGTGTAATGAATAATACCCATTCTGGTAAGGTATGTTTTAAATTCACTAGATATAAATTGTGGACCATTGTCCATGATTAATTTATCTGGACATCCTTCTCTGCGAAAGATCTGGTCACAAAATTCAATGACGTTACATGCTTTAATGTCACCAGTAAATGCCACTTCTGGCCATTTGGAATGATAGTCAATTAATACCAACACATACTTGTTTGTTATTCCTTTGGCCGAAAATGGACCACAAATGTCCATGGCGACCTTTTCCCATGGTCTGTTGGGAAAATTAGTTGAAGAGATAGGTGACTCCTCTACCCTGCACATGCATTCCATGCATTCACGTACATGCTACTCTATGTTTTTTGCCCATCACTGGCCACCAAAAGGTGTCTCTTGCTTTCCTCTTCATTCCGGACATACCACTATGTCCATCATGTAATAACTTCAGTAGTCTATTCTGCAAGCTTTCCGGAACCACCAACCTACCATTTCTGCGTAGCACACCATCTACAACTGAAAGTTCTGTCCATACTGTCCAAAACTCTCCAAATTTCTTTTTAAGAATGGAATTAGGAATAGATGGATTTGACAATTCAACAGTCAACTCCTTAAAAATGGTATAGTTGGTTACAGCTTCCTTCCACTCATCACAAGTTATAGCTCCTTCGCACTACTCAACCACACTTGCTACCACACAATCATCATTGGAGTCTATATCATTCTCATCGCATTCCAATGGTAAACGTGATAAACAGTCAGCACTGACATTGCGAATGCCAGGCACATATTGTAGAGAGAAATCATATCCTTGAAGCCTGTATAGCCATTTGGTAATCCTGGGAGTTGCCTTTGCAGCTCCTTTAGTGTCCTGTGGTGATGGAGCATTTGTGATCGCATCCAATAGCTTCTTCTTCGGCTTGATCCCATCTTTGGATAAAGTGTGTCCCAAATAATCAATTTGTTTAACACCAAACTTGCACTTTTTAACTCCCACTGTTAACCATCTTGCAGCCTCTCCAATGCCTTCGTTAACATAGCATCATGTTCAATACGATTGGAACCCCACACTAACACATCATCTTGGAACACCAACACCCTTGGTAACCCCACTAATATTTTAGACATTACCCTCTGAAGCACCGTCGAGGCGGATGCCAACCTGAATGTCATTCTGATGAACTGGAAAGCCCCTTCCGGTGTGATGAAAGATGTGAGATGTTTCGAAGATGGATTCAATTTGATCTGATGCTATGCATTAGATAAGTCAATCAGAGAAAAGTATGTGGCATTGTTTACCGAAGACACCATTTTATTGATGTGAGGTAATGAATATCGATCAACTAGGATATTGCGATTTAAGTCTCTCAAATCAACACACATGCGCAAATTGCCATCCGGTTTTTGAGCCAAAACAATTAGACTAAGCCATTCAGATGACTCAATTGGTTCTATAACTTGTGCCTCACATAATCTTTGTAATTCTAATTTCAACTTTTCCCTCAAAGTGAAAGGTACATTCCTTGCTTTGTGAACACATGGGATATTATTGGACTTAAGCACACTACGATGTTCAAATTGTTGTAAACAACCCAACTTCTCACTAAACAATTTTGAAAATTTGGCACTCCATTTAATGGTTTCAGCATCTTCAGTGGCCAATACCTGTTGCAGGTGGTTGGGATCTAAAGTGATTCCCAACTTTTTTTGTTCAAACCACCCCAACAATGCTCTTCCCTTTTCCACCACATATACTTTGCTGGTGGCTACCTTTCCTTTGTGAGACAAAGTGCAATCGAAATAACACAACAATGGAAGTTTAACCCTACAGTACTCTACTGGTTCAACATCTGGAATATTTAACTCATGGCTCCCTACACTCTCCCATGCATTCTTATCTATGATGGTGTATGGAGAACAAGAATCAGCCCACACAGTTATTCTAGTGCCATTAATACCTAAATCACATTTGGGTGGATTGTAAGTTTCAGATACCTCATTTATAACATTGTCACAAATAACCATTATTTCTACTTCCCCTTCATTTTCGGAACTGTCATTTTCAATATTTTTTCCTATAGTATTTACAGGGCGTTTCCATTTTGACTTGGATGAGGACCCTGCTTTGCACATGCGTGCTAAGTGACCTACCCTTTTGTATTTGTAACATTTCTCTTTGACTGCAAAGCATTTGTCGGAGTCTGCAGTGTGTCTCGTGCTACCACATCTGTAACATACCTTATTATTTTTCTGAGTAGTGATAATCTTACTATTAGTATTACTTTCTTTCTTTTTAAGGGGATTTTTTCCTACAATGCACACTTTGGTAGCGACAGATTTGTCATAACTTAATTCTTTGACATGTTTTGAAGTGTTTTCAACTCGCCTTGCTACTTCTATCGTTTTTTTTAAAGATGGATCCTTCATGTCTAGTAGCCTCTCTTGGATTTTGGTATTGCTTGTTCTGTTTATGAATTGATCTCTTATGATTTCTTCATGGAGATCTCTAAATTTACATGTAGCTGCAAGTGTTCTTAACACAGAAATGTATTGTTCTACAGACTCTCCTGGTAGTTGGGATCGAGAAAATTTGTTGTGCCTTTCTACAACTATACTGTTTTTTTCCCCAAAGTTTTCTTCTAATGCACTTTTTACTTCAATATACTCATCCGTGGAAATTGTCTCCTCGTAATGTATCTCTACCCCATCACCCTCCTCTTTATTTTCACCATCGCTGGTTTTCTCTTCAATAACAACTTGTTTTTGAACTGCACTAAAAGGTAAGGTTTTTAACACCTTTCTACCTTCTATTCCTAAGTTATGCTTGAGTATTGCCACTTTACGGCACGCTACTAAATTCTCCCCTCCAATAGCTTCTAAGTAAGTTTCAAAGGATTCTATCCAATCCTCCCACGCTAAGGCAGGTTCCCCAGGACTTTGCAAAAATTTTGGCGGAGCTACAATGGATGATATGTCCATATTGCTAGCGCTACTCTCTATAAAATTAATTTGAACAATTTAGATACCAGGGCAACCTATCTATAAAATTAATGTGAACAACTATGTTTCAAAACAATGTTATACACACCTTAAGCGTCATGTGAAATTGTGGATTAATGATATATAATGGTATAATATAGTCACTGGTCTGAAAAAAAAATCAGGTTGACACTAAAAAACAAACTAACAAAATAGAAGTAGTCACCGTGGTCTGCGTAGTGATAAAAGTCTCATAGTTTTCCTAGCTGAATGGTAGAGAGTTATGGCAGCCTTCACTTGTACTTGCCAGATGCTGTCTGTTGAATTTTGCAAATAAGAGCCTATTAAAAAAGATCCCTGCTGACACCGTTTTATTGTAATTCTTTAGATTATCGCTTGAGCTCTTGCGATCATGTTGCAGCGTGTATATTGGTTGTCATAGCAACCACACGCTGTAGTTCAGCAAGTGTTTCATACGTTGCACGTCATAACGCGTTGCAGTTTCCACACTGCATTGCGCGTTCCTGACGTGGTGAAGATGAAGAAGGAGAGAAGACTGGCGTTATGGATCCCTTGTGACGCGCAACAACAGCAGGAAGGCGGTCAGAGAGAAGCACGAGCGGCGTCCAGTAAGTTGACTCAAAGAATAACAATTTGGCGGATTAGCTGGCAGCAAGCTTCTCTCTATCAACGGCCAACACGAAGGGAGTTGGTGCGCACCATGCAATTCAGACGTTTCTTTCAGAGTCAAAACGTACTGTTTTCAAAACGCACCGTTTCCAAAACGAACTGTTTTCAAGACGCACCGTTTCCTTGCACACTCGCCCTCTCACTTCTCTTTAGTTTCGCAGTTAACATGCATCGCCTTCTCACTGTTACCCTGATCTCGTCGGTCGCGCATCCAATATGCAGACTATGACAACGACATAGTCATAAACACCCTTATGCATCAAGCCAAAATCCAGTCGGTAAAATACCGAATCCTTATTAGCTCCCGGTATTAAGTAAAAAATACCCAATCCCAATGCATCAACCCAAAAGCAGAAATCGGTATTTAAGGAATCCTTAAATAGCGATTCTTTAAATAGGGATTCCTTAAATACCGATTCCTTAAATAGCGATTGCATTTAAGGAATCCCAAAGTGAGATTCCTTAAATGCAATGCATCAAAGTTAAAAAATTAGCGATTTCGCTAATAAGGGGAGCAAATTACCATGAAGATGAACTGCATGGTAATTTGCAAAAACTTTGAAAAATGCACTTTTGTGCATTTTTCAAAGTTTCATGTTGCGCACACACATGCCCTTAGAGCATGTGTGTGTGCAACATATGTGCACATATCATTTTCAGGGGTGCAACAGGGTGTCCTTTTGACACCCTGGCACCCTTGAAAGTGCTCCAGCTATTAGCGATTCGGTAATACCGAATCGCTAATACAGAATGGCTTTACATTCATTCCTATGGGCCTCCAAGCCCATAGGAATGAATGGGTAGGTATTCCTTATTACCGATTCGGTATTACCGATTCGGTAATAAGGAATGTTAAGGAATCGCTATTTGAATAGCGATTCCTACATGCATAGCCTTTTGCTATTCCTTATTAGCGATTCCTTATTTTTCGCTAATAAAGAATCGCAAATGCTAATGTTGATGCATATGCCCTTAAGTGATTTACAGTATCACTGCCCATTTACTTTCTCTCCTTTATGTAATATTTTAAATGGTGCACATATTACACAGTCACTCTTGACAGTGCTCTGGTTTAAGCCGCTTCCTTTTCTCCTCACAGCTGTACTGATCAACAATCCAATGCACTGGTTCAGCACACAAACTCAGAGCGCAATTAACAATGGCATCACTGTGTATCCTTATCTCTCACCCGAGATTCACAATATGAGCAGGCAGAAAGGACTTCCGCAGTTTTCTCCGTTATAGCATGGCCATTCCAGTCTCATTAGAAGATGTTCTCACCTTTAAGACATCTTCAAAAACTTAGTAGCAGAGACACGCGATGTTTAACAAATCTGTCAATATGATGTTCATCTAGGGGTTGATGTTTCTCAGTTTTATTCAGTCTGCTTCAATAGGAAATACATCCCATCATCGTCGCCACTTTTAAGAAGTGCAGACTGGCTATTTGTAAAGAGAACTTGATTCATAAGTTCACTTGAACCACCCCCAGATATATCCTCTCCCAGCAACTGCCAGCTCTCTTCTCCTGGCATGCTCAGAATTCCATCATCCTAGATACCATTAAAAGAATACAGAGCCTGTTGCTAAGACAAGATAACAAGATGCATCATGTCAAGATACAACACAGTTGATACCAGTCAGTAGACTGGAGTGGTGCAGAAGTTTGAGTGTTGGGGAATGTTCCTTGTGCTGTTCAATGGGACAAGTCGCTAAGAAGAAAGTGACTTCCTGTGAGGGTAGAAGATTATTGCATGAGTTACTTCAGCTCCCAGTAAAGTTCTCTGTACTGACTGAAATTTCATGGGTCTCTCCATTGTATTATGTTGTAATCAACTTGTTTGTGGGTACATTTGGAATGTCAACTCGATGCATGGAATAGAATGATCTCATGGGAATGTCATGGATCATTCACTCTGTGGATGGCTGGCGTGCTGCCCTATTGGTGGTTTTCTCTCTGGAATAAAAGAGACTACTCATAAAGGCACACAGTCTCTTGAATTTAATACTGGCGACGAGCGACTACGCCTAATTGGGGACAGGCAACCAACCATCGATTCGCCCGCTCACAAATATGGACCCACAACAAGGAAGGTGGAATTTATTGGATAATCCTGAAGATTGATTATCCACAACAGAGTGGATATTCAAGCCAAGATTATCTTTTCTTTGGACCAAGCACCGGTGTGGACATTTTGCTCAAAATTGTGAGTACAATTAATGCTGAGAAACTGTTTGCTTTGGCTCACGTGAGTCTCACCTCGTGCTTGTAACGGCTCCTTTGCACCCCGCTATCTCACACGCCTGCTTCTCGTGCGTTCTGCTTCCCAGTGAATTCCCAGTCATCACGTCAATGTTGACACATGTCCTGTTCTTTCAGGACTGTTAGAACTGGGGGTCTGTAGTTGGCAGAGGTAGGTTCCTTTGACCAAATAGGAACCCTTGATTCTAGTCAGGGTAAGGGGGATACACACTTTAGATAACCCCTGCTCACCCCCTTTTGGCACAAGCAGACAGGCTTATCCCAAAGGCAATGTGTAAAGTATTTGTACCAACACTCACAGAAACACAGTGAAAACACCACAAATGGACACCACACCAGTTTAGAAAAATAAAATATCTTTATCTAAACTAAACAAGACCAAAACGACAAAAATCCAACATACAGTTACTTAATAGAATGTCTTTAAAAAGGTTGTTGCAAAAATAAACTCGTAGATGATAAATGCAACACTTTAGTCTCAAAGTACCTGGGATGTGTAATGCAAAACAGTCAAAAGGGGCGCAGAGGAGGCGATGCGATGATTCTTCCTGCGCTCCGGTTCCGATTCGACCCGACAGTGCCTCGATGCGTTGCGATGATCCGGTGCGATGCGACAAAATGGCGCCTTTGTTGCGAGGCGACAACATGGAGGCGATGCGTGCACGCCCGACGGCCATGTGGCGAACTTGGTGGTTTTATGAGCCGTGACAGGCCCTGCGACAAGCTTCTCTGTTGATGCGACGACATTGTCGGTCACGGCAACACGCCTCTCCGGTGTTGCGGCCGGGATCAGCGGCAGCGCGCTTCCTCCGCGATGCAACAGCCTGGCGATACGCTTCTCCGGTGATGCCACGGCACGCTCGGTGGCGGCAGCACACTTCTCCGGTGATGCAACAGTGAACAGCGGCAGGGGCGACACACTTCCTCGATGATGAGACAGCGGCTGCTGCGCGGGTGTCACGCTTCTCTCTCGTTGTGTCCTGCTTCCAGCTCCCAAGAGCAAAAAGGCCGCACACACAGTTACAGACCCTCCTGCCAGACTGGAACGCCCAGCAAGGAAGTTTAGGGAAGCTGGGGGTGAAGTCCTTTTGTGTCTGGGACTTCAGAAACAGGAGGCCAGCTCTTCTCAGTTCCTTGGAGACTGCTCTTCAGTTCGACACAGCACTCAGCAAAGTCCTTCTTCAAGCAGGGGGGTCACAGCACACTGCAAAGTCCCTTGGTCCTCCCCTCAGTAGAAACAGCAAACTGCAGGCCAGCCCTAGAAACACTTGGGCAGTACTTCTCCTCAGTCTCTTCAGCTGATCTTCGTTGGCAGGGATTCCTCTTGATCAGGAAGTAGTCTACCTTTCAGGGGTTTCAGCTCTCATATTTATACCCCAAAAGTCTTTGTTCTCTATGTGTGAGGGGTCCTGGACTCAGTTCAAACCAGTTCTGGGGGCACTCTGCCAGTGCACATCTTCTTCCTTTGTGAGGGCCATCAGACACACCGCAGGAGGTGGAGCCAGCATTGTGGAAGGCAGGCACAGCCCTATTCAGGCCCAGGGGCTACTCCTACCACCACTCCAAATGCAGATAGATCTATTCAGCCTAGTGCTGACTCACCCAGACTCCTGGAGCCACCCCAGCCCCTGTCACCCTAAAACCAGCCAGTCAATCCACAAACAGGCAGAGGCAAACAGAAAGGTTGAACAAGAAATTAGCTACTTTCTAAAAGTGCTATTTTCAAACACTATTTTTAAAAACCATCTTTCCTATAAGATGTGTTATTAAATTCTGAGTTCAGGGATACCAGACTCCAATTTTCTATCTCACTCCTATGGGAAGATATGCAGGTAAACATGTTACACAGCATTCCCCATTCTGTCCTACGGGCAAGATAACCTTTCCATAGTGAAAAACGAAATTGGCAGTATTTCACTATCAGGACATGTTACCCAGACTAGTACATGTCCTACCTTTCACATACACTGCACCCTGCCCAGGGGTTACCTTGGGCCTACCATAGGGGTGTCCAGTGTGTAAGAAAAAGGAAGGGTCAGGCCTGGCAAGTGGGTACACTGGCCAGGTCAACAGGGCAGTTAACAAACTGCGCACAGGCACTGCAGTGGCGGCCTGAGACATAATTTTAGGGCTGATAATGTGGGTGCCACAATCAGTGCTGCAAGCCCACTAGTAGCATTTGAATTACCAGCCCTGGCACACTCAGTGCACTTTACTAGGGACCTACTGCTAAAACAAATATGCCAATCATGGATAGCCAATCACAATAACAATTTACACAGGGAGCACTTGCACTTTGGCACTGATCAGCAGTGGCAAAGTGCCCAAAGCACCTAAACCAGCAAAAAGGAATTCCAGCACAGGGTCAAATATATAGGAGGTAGAGGCAAAAAGTCAGGGGAAACCACGCCATGGATGCCAGGTCTAACAAGGACGATATCCTGGTTTATGGAAGGAAGGAAATGGAGCATGGAGCGACTCTGAGGAGAGTATTGGAAAGATTGAGGAAGATGGGTCTTACATTGAAAAAACAGAAGTGTTGCATTGGTTTGAGATCTGTTACCTACCTTGGTCATGTCATATCTGAAGAGGGGATTCTGCCAAAACTGGAGCTTGCTGAGAGTATAGTGAAGGTTCCCACACCTGTGGATAAGGAGCAAGTTAGGTCCTTTCTAGGACTGGCAGAGTTTTACTCCAAATTTGTCATGGGGTTTGCAAGTGTGGTTGAGCCTATCAGGGCATTGAAATTGCTAAGATGCTGACACTGGGGCATTTTGATGTCAAACTAAAGACAATTCTGACCACAGATGCCAGTCTCAAGGGGCTGGGAGCTGTGCTTTCTCAGGTTGTTGGGGGAGAAGAAAGTGTAGTTGTCTTTGCTTCCAGGGCACTCATGGATGCTGAAGCAAATTACTCTTGTGTAGAGAGAAGCATTGATTGTATTTTGGGCAGGGAGACACTTTAAATTCTATCTGTGGGGTATTCCATTCTTGGTGAGGTCTGATCATCAACCTCTGGTGCAAGTTTTTACCTGTCACCATAGAGATCACATGACTCCCAGGCTCAAACGTTGGAGTGAAGGACCCCAAGAATACAATTTTTGTGTTCAGTACATTCCTGGCCTGAGCAATAAGTCTGCTGACTGTTTGTCACATCTACCTTTAGAGTATGAGCAAAGTGAGGATGAGGTTGACTGTGTGAACTGGGTAGCTAAATCTACCTTGTCTAAACAAGAATTGTCAAACAGTGTCAGTAAGGGCAAGGTGTTTTCTTCCCTCAAGCTCATCATTACTCAAAGATGGCCTGATTACAAAACTCTTGATCAAGACCTGAGGCCTTTTGGTCTGTGAAGGATGATTTTACTTTTTGGGGCGCTAGGTGGCGCTACACCAAGATGGCCGCACTATCGTGAGGCTCCTGCCCGACCGGGCACTTCAACATCCTTCACTTCATCCTGCCCTCACTATCCTAAAAACAGACCTCACCGAAGTATCCGGGGGAGCCTGCTGGTCACAACGGTGTGCTCCTCGGCGCACTCCCGTGCTGGTGGACGTTGCTGTCGGCTGCATTTAGTCCGGCGGAGGCCGCTCCCTGTGTGCAGCCCGGTGCATCGCGGCGACACGGACTGCTGGGTCCCACGGCTTTGGGGCCTGCCCTGGCCTAGCGACGCGGCGGCTGCCTGAGGACTCCGGAGCTCGGGGGTGAGTGGCTCTGCCTTGCGGGCTGCCGGGGGACTGCAGAAGAGGCCTGCCCTGGAGACCCCGACCGATCGCTGCCTGCTGCCTGGTGCTGTCCTGGACTGCGGGCGCTGGGCGGGGTGAGGAGCGCCGCCATCACCGCCGCTTGCTCCCTGTCTGCCGCGAGACACCCTTCTGCGCCGGACCGCCCCAGGGCTGTGGGAGGTCCGGTCGCCAGCCCGTTCTGCCAGAGAGCAGCTGCTGTGCCCTGCCACGGTGCGGTGCCCTGAGCTGGGAGGTGCCTGGGGCCCCGTCCGTTCACCGCGTGGGGGCTGCCCTCTGGAGCCCTGCTGAGCACTTGTTTTCCGTGCGCCGCCCCCCACGCCACGAGGTGACGGACGCCTGCTTCGACTCTGAGGGGCACACACCGATTCTCCCGGTGGCGAGCTGCGCAGGTAACGTGGCCTGGACTCGCCCCTGCTGTGGAGGGACCCTGGGGCTGTGCCGCGACAGAGGCCCCATCGCGACTGACAACTGGCAGGCCCACTGGCCTGGACCCTTCTGCCGACTGAGGTCTCCGGCCATCTCCCCCCACCGCTCTTGCTGCCTGCCTTGCCGGGTGCTGCCCCGCTTGCCCTCGCGCCCCCTTCGGGGCCCTGGATACCTTTCCTCCTGCCTGTGGGATCTCTCTTGTGCTGGTCGTTGCTGCCGGGGGCTGCGGCCCACTTGCTCCCGGGGGGTCCACCCTGCTAGTGCTCCCCTCTGGGCCGCGGACCGTTGCCCGACTCCGGTTGGACCCCTACCGTGTGGTGCTTTGGGACGGCGTTCCCCCCATACCTTTGCCGGTCTTCCCTTCAGGCGAGGTTACGAGTGGCGGGGAGGGCTCCCCCCCCCCTCGGGCGTGCCATGGGACGCAACGACACCCGCCAGTCCCGGCTGCCTTTTGAGACCAAGAAAACCCCCCCTCCGCCGGCGCCCGGGGCAGGTGGCGGGTCCCCGTCCACCGAGGCCCCTGATGAGGATTGGAAGTCTCTACTGCTTGGCATGAAGCAAAGCCTCTCGACCATCGACTCCAAGATTGACACCATCACTACCCGACTGGACGGGGTCGTGGCCAAACTTGATCAACATGACGCCCGCCTTCAGGAGACCGAGGAGCGGATCTCTTCCTTGGAGGATGGCGCCACCTCCGCAGGCAAACAGATATCTCAAATGGACCGTCTTCTTAAACTAATTGTGGACAAGAATGAGGACTTGGAGGCCAGGTCCCGTCGCAATAACGTCCGCCTTTTAGGCCTTGCGGAGACCACCAACATGGGGAGAATGGAGGCCTACGTTGAAAACCTCGTGATTGAGTTATTTGGGAAAGATTCCTTCTCCCCACACTTGATCGTTGAGAGAGCGCACAGGTCTCTGGCGGCTCGACCTCCCCCTGGGGCCCCTCCGCGACCCATTATCGCACGTTTCCTGAACTACAGGGATAGAGATGCAGTGCTCCGTCGAGCACGGGAGATAGGTACAGTGCGACACGGCAATGCGACATTATCATTCTTCCCTGACTTCACTGCATCAGTACAAGAGCCTCGACGCAAGTTTGCTACCGTAAAAAAGAAATTACAAGCCCTTGAGATCCCCTATGCTATGCTCTACCCTGCGAAATTGAAAATAACTCATCAAGGCAAACAACTCTTTTTTCAGCAGCCACAGTAGGTTGAGGACTTCCTTAAGCGGCATGGGAGAGCAGAGACTCGAGAGAATGAGGCGCCGCACCGCTCCAGGTCGCCCTCACCGATGGGACAGCAGGACTGACTGTGCTCGCGGTGGTATCAGGGTAATGTACACATGCAGCTCCAGGACTCTCCTGATCCAACTACCAAACGTTCCGGGTGAGGTAACCCTTTATTAATATGCATGACTGAATGGGCGATCGCTTACTTCAGTGCTCGGTCACCCACCTCCGTCCCACGCTAAGAGTCCGGACTAGCCGTCTGGACGCTTGTGGGTGAAAGTAAGGAGCTGGGTGGCAGGTTGGTTGCCCCTAGACACTACCCCCCTACGGGCGAGCCCCTCTACACCCTCCCCCCTAGCGGGGTAGGGGTTGATGCCTTACTATTTCCTTTTCCTGGGTTGGGTTTTTTGGGGATGGGGAGGGGTGGGTGGGACCAATATTCCCGGCCAGTTGGGGTTGCCGGTGTGGGAGGGACTCAGTTTCGATGTTACTGTTCTCGAGCCACTGAAACACGAGTGAGTTCTGTGCAGACCGGGGAAAAAGGGAAGGTACCTAGATGGGTCCTTTTTGATTGTCATGCTTATTTCATTGTGTTGTACCATGCTGTGAACAACTATAGCACATTACGGGGCCGGGTGCGATGGAAGATGTAGGGGACACGGGGCCTATGCAACAGGTTAAGCTGATCTCCTGGAATGTTCGGGGACTAAATGACCCGAGAAAAAGACGCCAGGTCCTGGGGTACCTAGATAGGCAGGGAGCGTCCATTGCCATGCTTCAGGAGACGCACCTACGGCCTGGGGGGGACCCCTCATTTGCGTCACGCTGGGCTGCATGCAGGGTGTTCTCGTCCTACTCCACTTATGCTAGAGGCGTGACGGTGTTGGTGCGGCGCGGGCTGGGTTTCATATCAGCGGGAACCGAGGTAGGGCCCTGTGGCAGATATTGCATGATTTGGGGGAGGCTCCACTCTCACACTATACTGTTCGCTTGCTATTACGGCCCCAATGTTGACGACCCGGCGACGCTCCTGAATATGTGGGGGAAGATACAGACACTAGGCATTTCCCATGTAATCCTGGGTGGAGATTTCAATACCGCACTTCGGCCCGCCATGGACCGCTCACACCCCCAGCCGTCCCACTACTCGCATACCCAGCGCACCCTGGCTAACTTAACAGACGAACATCGACTGATTGATGCCTGGCGACACCTCCACCCCTCGCTTCAGCAGGGCACGCACTACTCTGCTGTACACTCCACTTGGGCCCGCATCGACTATATGTTTCTTTCTCCCGGCCTTACCCCGTGGTTGGTCAAGGCGAATCACCTAGCGCGCACATTCTCCGATCACTCCCCGGTATTGGTCTCTCTGCGCGTTCCCCTTGATGCGTCCCCATACCTCAGCTGGCGCCTCAACCCTGCGCACCTTACAGACTCAGTGTTCCTGGCAGAAATGGAAGATGACATCACAGACTTCTTTACCCGCAACACTGGCTCAGTCACCGAGTTCACTACTGTATGGGAGGCTTTTAAGGTTACTGTGAGGGGGTGGTGCATAGCGAAGGGTGGGGGGATCCTCAAATGCCTGCGCGGGGATGTGCATAGACTGGAGGCTGAACTGCTGCTACTAGAGCGTGAGCAGGCGCTGAACACACAAGACCAGGGGATCGCAGCGCGCCTTAGAGAAAAATTGAATGAGTATACAGACGCGGCTGCTAAGGAATGCAAATTTCTGGGGAAGCCTTACGTTGCGAGGGTGTACGGAGAAGGCGACCGACCCGGTAGAGCACTGTCTTCAGCGGTGCGGCAGCCCCGCTACCACAATTACGTGTCCTCTCTGCTGGATGGACATGGGGTCCCGCAGAGGGACACTTTTGCCCAGCTCCGCGTCCTTACGGAACATTACATTGGACTGTACACCTCCGGTAGACAGACCCCGGTTGCACTCTCTGAGTACCTCGATGACACCGCAATAGCCTGGTTAGGTCCATCCCAGCAGAAATTTCTGCACCACGAACTGGAGCTGGACGAGATCAAGGACGCGATAATGTCCATGAAGTCAGGCAGGGCGCCAGGCTCGGACGGCTTGCCGATAGATTTTTACAAAGCCTTTATCCATGTCCTCGCCCCTATTCTAAAGCAACTGTTTTATTCTGCCCTTGAGGCGGGCATCCTGCCGGGGACGATGCGTGAGGCCCTCATCACTTCTCTGCTGAAGCCGGGCAAACCCCCGGAGTACTGTGACTCGTATAGACCCCTCTCCTTGTTGAACACAGACAGTAAGATACTCGCGAAGGTCCTCGCAACACGGCTCAATTTGCTGATGGAGCGCCTCGTTCTTCCCGACCAAGCCGGGTTTGTCCCGAATCGGTCGACTTCCCACAATCTTCGTACCCTGCTGGCGGTGATGCAAGACATCGACCCCCACTGCGAGGCGGCGGCGGTCTTCCTGGACGTCACCAAGGCGTTCGACTCCCTCGAGTGGGATTACTTACTGGCCTTGTTGGAGCGGTTGGGAATTCCCTTCAGCTTCCTGGACTGGATCCGGTTGTTGTACCACCGCCCTAAGGTGGCGGTCCTGCTCAATGGATCCCGATCTGCCCCATTCCTTATTCACAGAGGAACTCGTCAGGGTTGCCCTCTCTCACCGGTCCTCTTCGCCCTCGCTATTGAGCCGCTTGCGGCCAAACTTCGCCAGCACCATAAACACCGCTCTCTTATGTACCCGGAGCGACAATTGCTCATTGCATTATATGCGGACGACATGACGCTATACGTTCATAAGCCGCGAGACAATCTCAACCCATTGCTGCGAGAGGTGACTACATTCGGGGCCATATCGGGCGTACAAATAAATTGGGCGAAGTCTGCGTTATTCCCCCTGACTGACCATACCACGAGGTTCCCGCTAGATTACCCCTTGCTGTGGGAGTCGGACGAAATAACTTACTTGGGGGTTAAGGTGACCAGGAACCGGGACGCCCTTCTTAGAGCAAACTATGGTACGGTCATGGACAAACTCTCCGACCAAATCTCGCAATGGAACCATCTTCCGCTGTCCATGGCAGGACGCATCTCCCTGATCAAGATGGTGATACTTCCCAAATTGTTGTACCTTTTCACCAACATACCATATAGCCCAGGGGCACACTTCTTTCGGACCCTCAATTCCCAGCTGTCCCGCCTGGTTTGGGGCGGGAAGCAGGCCAGGATCGGGCTGCGCACACTCATGTTGCCCTATCATCAGGGTGGGCTTGACGTTCCGAACTTTCAACGCTACTAAGATTGCGCCCAGGGCCACTTTGCGGTGTACTGGTTTCACCCCCCCCCCTTCATGGCACACCTGGCAGTGGAAGACGGGTATATGAGACCCGAGAAACCTGCCGGGTATCTGTACACGGAGACCAGAATGGGGACTCGTGACCCCAACACGGTAGATTGCACCGTACAAGCCTGGAAGCGCATGGCGGATTGTATGGAGGTTAAATTTCTGTACTCTGCATGTATGACTTTGGCCCATGATCCCAGACTCAGTATTACCCGCGAGGAGCTTGGACGTCGGTTGCTCACGCGGCATACATGGGGCGATCTATACCACCAGGGGACCTTTCGTGCTGCGTCCCACTTCTTCGGAGACAACACCCCGTCGGTGATGGATACATTCCTATACACTCGTCTCCGGCAAAATATTCAGGCGGTCACTCCTAATTTCCCGGATGAGCCGGACGTTGTGGCGCCTCTGCACACCCTGCTCCAGGCGACCACCCCGACACACGTGGTCTCGATGTTATATAAACATGTACAGGTGGCACCTTCTCTCCCCCCTCTCGGGGCACGGACGGACTGGGACAGCGATCTGGGTGCACCAATGACAGATGCCCAGTGGGAGGAAAGCTGCTGTCACACCAACACTGTGACGGGCAATGCCCGCCTCCGCTTGATACATTTTAAGTTCTTACACCGTCTTTACTTCACTCCGGCTAAATTGCACCGCTTCGGACTCCGGGATGATGATCGCTGCCTTCGGTGCCGTCTGCCTGGAGCGGACTTCATACACCTGGCATGGTCATGTCGGCCCGTGGCTGAGTATTGGATCGCGATTTTCGCGGCCCGGTCTATAATGGTTGGGACAGACATATCCCCGTGCCCAATGATTGCCCTTCTGGGCCGCTCCTGCCCCTCGTTAAAGGCACACCGGAAATTTTTCTCGTTGGGACTATTACTGGCTAAGCGTCATGTGGCATGCAGATGGGGACGGGGGCGAGCGCCCAAGTTCAAGACCTGGCTGGCCACGATGTCGACCTGGCAGGAACACCTACACAGCTATGCTGACCTCCTGCCACACCGATCCCGTCCCAAAGACCTATGGGGACCACTCACGACATACCTTCTGCTCTCTCAAGCCTCGACTGACGGAGGGGGGGGACTTCGGGAGGACTCGGAGAGAGACGTGCCGCCTACCCCGCGCGGGCCAGGGTCTCCCCCCACGGATGGTCAGGTCTGATGCATCACCTTGCCCCCACTTGCGCCCTCCCCTCGCATCACACTCCGCGCGCGGCGCCCCCTCCCTGCCCTGCCTTGCTGCACGCTCTCGGTTGCGTCTACACGCCCCGAGTCGGATGCTCGGGATGGATGACCGGAGGCTCCCTTGCTTCCCCTTACCCCTAAACAGTGAGATCCTGTTTCTTTAATGGATCGAGCGGCATGGCGTTCTAGATGACGACACTGTTCGCTGGCTCCCCGACTCGCTCATATTACCCCCCACCCACAGCGCTTGACCTGGCTACACGGGGCGGCGCCGCGCCTCTATGGGCACCTACTCCTTTCTCCAGTGCGCCTTGCCGTGCAGCGACCCTGCGCCGCTCAGTCCTTTCCGCCACATGTTGTGTATGGTGGACACACCCTGGGAGGGAATTGAAGTTTGATGTTTTTTGTGGCTCCTAAGTTGGTTATTATAGATAAATGAAACCTCAACTACTCACTGTCGACTTTGCACCGCTTTGTCACTACACGTCCTTGCATTTCTGTGCGGTAAATATGTTAATCCGCTGCCGGCCCTTCAGGGTTGTAGGCGTTCAAGGTGTGTTAAATCATTGATCATCGTCATACACTGTTCACTGCTCATTATACTGCACTACCGCTCCCGGCCTGCCCATGCAGGTTGTAGGTGACAAGCTGTGTAAGATTTGATTGCGCCCAATAAAGGTTTTTCAAAAAAAAAAAAAAAGAAAAAAGGATGATTTTACTTTTTGCCAAGGTAATCTCATGAGGGGAGATGGAGTTGTTTTGCCTTCTGATTTAAGAGACAGAATTGCTAATCTTGCTCATGAGGGGCATCTTGGCAGAAGTCTCACTAAAGCTCGTGTTATGGAGAGGTACTGATGGCCTGGTATGGACCGCATGATTGAAGATGTGATCAAGGATTGTCATCTGTGTGCCACCAATGACAAATCTCATGTCACCAATCACACCCCCTTGTCTCCAGTGGAAGTTCCAGAAATGGTATAGTCCAAATTGGGTTTGGACATAATTGGTCTGTTCTAACTTATGTCGTCTTATGAAAGGTTTGTTCTTCTGCTGGTGGATTACACTTGTAAGTGGGTCGTGACTAAATGTGTGGGTGTTGTCAATACCAGAACAGTGATTGAATTTCTGAAGGATGTGTTTGTGTGTGAAGGTATCCCGAAATACTTAGTCACGGATAATGGAGTGCAGTTTGCCTCTCAAGAGATGCAGGCCTTTCTCAAAGATTTTGGGATTGTTCATTAAAAAACGGCCTTATAAGCACCACAGGCCAACGGCTTAATGGAAAGCATGAACCGGGTGGTTAAAAGCTGTGCTCAATGGGCATTAGACTCAAGGCTGTCTTTTGGAAGTGTTTTGAGAGAAACGTGGTGGGCTCATCGTACTGTTCCTAATATGGTCACACAGAGATCTCCCTTTGAGGCTTTGAGGGGAAGAATGGCCAGTTCTAAGTTGAATCCTGTATGGTTACCAGAGTGTAACAAAGCCGGTATTTCTGATGAGTCAAGAGTGACCAGGATCTTGAATTATCATCAAAAGTATAAAGGAAGGTATGATGCTAAGATGTCTGTTAAAAGGAAGAAGTGGTGTCTTGGGGACCAAGTTCTGGTGAAAAGGGCGAGACACAGCTGCAAAGGAATTTATGGTTTTATGGGTCCTTACACCATCACAGCCATCAGGAACAATGTTGTAGCAGTCGCCACTGGTAGTACCTGGAGCATGTCCAGACTTGTCAGATTTACTGGTAAATCTCCTGGTGTCATTGTTACCGGATTTCTAGATGGCAATGCTCCGGGGGGCATTAGTTGTTGGTATGGTGATGTGAATAGTTCTTCCTCAAACAGGTGCAAGAAAATGCCTATTAAGTTGAAGGATTATTTTCTTTACTAGATACATCTTTATGGTTTTTCATCAAAGTTGCATGATACTTTTTGTCGAGTTTATGACTCTATTCTTTGCTTGTCACATGTTTATGTGAATTGTAGTTGCTTGTTTTTTTATTATTGTTCTTTTTCTTGGGTTTTCTTTTCTCATTATTATTTGTTTAGTTTTGTTGTAAGGGGGATGTGTTGTAATCAACTTGTTTATGGGTACATTTGGAATGTCAGCTCGAGGCGTGGAATAGAATGATCTCATGGGAATGTCATGGATCATTCATTCTGTGGATGGCTGGCGTGCTGTCCTGTCGGTGGTTTTCTCCTGTCGGTGGTTTTCTCTCTGGAATAAAAGAGACTACTCAAAAAGGCACACAGGTTCTTGAATTGAATACATTACTTGTGTTTTTTGCTGATGTTGGTTGTGTCTGAGTGTAACTCTGCCAGGTGTAAAGAGTCATGTTGTTCTATGTATTCTTTCATGAGTGATATATTTGGAACCTTGTGTATGGAAGATGCAGTGCAGTGTGATAGATTAAACCTCCAAGGATGCAGTGCGGGGCAGTAGGTCTATACTGCAGTGCTGTATGATGCATGCGTCTTTCTAGGATGAAGCGAAGTAGGTTTGTGTCTGGAAGATGCAGTGCAGTGTGATAGATTAAACCTCCAAGGATTCAGTGCAGTGTGAGGCAGTAGGTCTCTATTGCAGTGCAGTATGAAGCATGTGTCTTTCTAGGATGAAGCGAAGTAGGCTTGTGTCTTGAAGATGCCATCGATGTGATAGATTAAACCTCCAAGGATGCAGTGCGGGGCAGTAGGTCTATACTGCAGTGCAGTATGACGCATGCCTCTTTCTAGGATGAAGCGAAAGAGGCTTGTGTCTGGAAGATGCAGTGCAGTGTGATAGATTAAACCTCCAAGGATGCAGTGCGGGGCAGTAGGTCTATATTGCAGTGCAGTATGACGCATGCGTCTTTCTAGGATGAAGCGAAGTAGGCTTGTGTCTGGAAGATGCATGCAGGGTGATAGATTAAACCTCCAAGGATGCAGTGCAGTGTAGTGTGGGAAGTGGGTCTCCTTAGGGTGAAATGCAATGCTGTGGGTTAGTGTCACTGATGTACACAACAAACAGTGCTGTGCTATAATGTCCCTTGGATGTAATATCGTGCCGGGGCAGATGATGTCCCTATGTGTATAGTGGTTGTCTAGTGCGCCTATGATGCAGTAGTAGAATGGTTTACTGTATTAAGTTTGCATTGTGTTATTCTAGTTTCACTTTTGTGCAGTGCACTGTGGTGTGTTAGCCTCTAAAGTGTAGTGTTGTATTCCTAGGAAGCAGTGAATTGTGGTAAGTCATGTTCTATAACATGCCAGTGCAATATAGTGCATTGCCAATCGATGGTTGGCACAGCTGTGCTGGGTTTTATACAGTGCTTAATTTGAGCCTGTGTTTTCCGGTGCTTGACACCGGCCCTATATTCTCCACATGACAGTGTACCACATGGTGGCGCTGTCCATCAACTTTTGGGATGAGAAGGTAGTGTTTAATAATACAATATTCATTAAAAATGAATTTGCCACAAATGCCATTCTTAAGACTCTGGGTGGCCTGGAGTAGCCAGAATTGTCGCACTTGTAGAAGTGAGATGGGTATTGGTTATGGTGCTGCTGTCACTGGAAGGGGCAATGGGTGGTGCAAGATGCATGGACGTCTCGAGGACGGCCCTGGTACTTGATTTTCTCTTTTTTTTTTTTTTACAAATTAAGCACTGGTATACATTTTCTCTCTTATACATCTGCATCCTGGGAACACAACTGTTACAATGCACTACATCTTGGGACATTGACACCCCACATTGTGTTGCATCCAAGCGATATTAGCCAAAGGCATAAGGCTGTCTTCAACCAGACCTAAATCGAGGCTTGCAAGGCACGGTTGCCAAGTGTTTTGCATGCATTTCTTACAGCACAATAAACAATTGGTGTCTGGGACTGCCACGCTCTGCTGTCTGCTTTGATTTGAGAAGGAAATCACTCCATTTGTTCGAATGAATCGCAGTTCCTATAAAAGAGAATAAACATATAAAAGGATGGATTCAGGAGAAAGACATGTTTATGCTTCAAATCTGTAACTGGGTTATCGAAATCATGAATAAATTAGAAACAACTCTGCATTTTTAGTGGAACAGTGAAGAATGCTGAAGACTCCTTTTGGAAACACTCAAACCCAGTTTTTGTTCTTCAAAGTGGAACACATTTTAGAGGACCTTTTGCCAGCAGATTTGTCTGAAAGAAATATGATAAAAATAGAACATGCAATTTATTTATGTCCAGCTCAGTTCGGACCCTCACAAAAGATACATTTTAAAGAAACCATTCAAAAAGGGAGACTCCCAGAGCTGAGAACCTTTGTAAATGCCAGTGCAAGCCACGAAAAAAGCCTCTCGTCAGAGTTAAAGCACCATAAGATGCCCATTGTGGTATCCTGTGTGCAACTGTAGCAAATAACTCACTCAATATGGCGGCTGAACTGCGTTTTGGAACCAGAAAATGAATAGACAAGTTAGAAATACTTAGGAAACTTCACAGAAATGGAACAGCTCGAATGAAACACAGCTGACGCATTTCTGGTTCTGATGGCCTCATCTAGAGTCAGTCTCGGTGCATGACTCACGGGTGGGGCTGTCTGTAGGGGGTCGCGTGGGGGTTCGCATAGGGGTTCGCACAGGGGTTCGCATGGGTGAGATTAAAACAAAAAACGTACCTAACCGGGTATCACGCCACCTCCGCTCCTGGCCGGGTCCCGCGTTTTCCTGCTGCTTTCCTGCTCTCCTACCTCCAGCTGGAAGAGGATGCAGGCAGCCTCCCTCCCCTCCCCTAAGCCATTCACAACGGTGCAATGGCAGCGTTGTGATTGGTGGGCACAGCGCTCAGCCGGGCGCCTAAGGGGAGGCCATTTTCTCTATGTAGATGAAAATGCAGAGTGCTCATTACTGGTTTGGTCGGCCCCAGAGGGCTGACCAAACAGACAGGGCCCATAGCATTGGGCAAGCTTCTCCTCCCTGACCTGCCCACCATCCCGCCCCCAACCAGGCATACCCTTCTGCTTTCTCGCAGCGTGAGAAGCAGAAACATAAAATGGTATTTAAAATACCATTTTATGTTTCTGTTTCTCGCACTGCGAGAAAGCAGTGGGGCGTGGCTCCTCCGCCCTAATAGATAAGCCGCCCCTGTCTAGAGTTTGCGGGACGGGTTCCCCCTCACAACGTGATGGATAACCCATCGCCGTACTACAAGTGTTGTGTCGTCAGGCCACATGAGCCCCCACAACATTACAAGTGTCATTAGATATAATGCTCTTGTGATATAGCGGAAGGTATATAAGTCACATTTGTGACCCATTACCTGTCCGTTGAACTCTAAATCAGGTCCTGAGACCGGAACTAATGCACAAGTACCAGACGAGTATGGAGCCACTTCAAGGGCAGGGTGGTATTGTTTTGCAATAA
Organism: Triturus cristatus; assembly: GCF_964204655.1. Taxonomy (NCBI): domain Eukaryota; kingdom Metazoa; phylum Chordata; class Amphibia; order Caudata; family Salamandridae; genus Triturus; species Triturus cristatus. Next base: position 820,490,453 of record NC_140586.1, on the reverse strand, counting down.
TCGCCGAGAAGATGAATACTTAGGCCATGGAGAGCAGCCATAGAGTGTGAATTTGGCAGAGGGGATACTCTGTTGCAAATGTATCATTGTTCCCACATATGTCAAGTGTATTATAGCCTACGGCACTTGTAATACAGCAGACGGTGTATCCATCATGTTTTCACAGAGTATCCCATCCGCAAAACTTGAAATCAGGACTTTTGACTTTTGCCAAGTGGGAGCCTAGAAAGAATTGACGCAGAATTTATAGATACCTGATATGAACGTGTGAACATGATTAAAAAAAGCTGTGAAATTACATTTACAGGTTACTGAAAACTCATGTGATTTTTACCTTTTTATAGGAATTACTTAAATGTAATTAACTTAAATCGTCATCTTAAAAAAGGGAATGATAACAGTTATTATGCTGCAGTTTGGTTTGTTTTCCGATAAATGTTATTGATGTTATAATGCTCCTTCCGAGGTAAGAGATATATTAAGAATCCAATATGTATCGGGAAAAAATGCGCAATGCATTTAAATAGAAGAATATAAGTTGGCAGAATTCAAGGGCATATCAGCAACAACCGGCGATAATTATCGCTAAGCGCACTTAGCGCTAGGATAATTATCGCCGGCGTGGATTTTTATCGCTGAGATAGCGTGCTATTAGCAACGTTTATCTCAAAAACGATAAAAATCCTGGCGCTAACTGTGTAGTGAAGACTGCTATTTATATACGTACAATGCTAAGTTAGCACAACCGCGTTCGATATTAGAAAGCCATCTTGCCACGTTTGCTGCTTTTGCACACAACACTGTAGTTACATGTTATTAATTAAGAAATGCTTGCTCACCGTTGCTTCACATGAGAACTGTCTGTTGTTCACATCCCTAACAGTGAGCAGCGCCCTTGGTCTGAACATTGTGTAAAGAAACAGTCTGGGCCGCTAGACGGTGCATGTTGTTGGGTTCAGGTTGATCGGCCCACTATTTAGCCATAACACGCACGCAGCTGCAAATACCTGAAAGTCGAGTGCTTTTAATATTGCAGGCTGCATGCTTTAGACACATTCGGAAGAAGAGCTTTACCAGGAGCAGAGTCTTGCTGATCTTGTGATGTGATTCCACTAAGCTGATCTTTACGGTATGGGGTTCCCCATTCAAGCCTAGAGACCTTTTATTAGTAATAATAATAATATTAGTTTACTAGCGAAAGGAAGGTGGCTGTCATCCACTGTCATTTTATTATGATTACTCCTTTCATTTTCTATGGTATTGTAACTATGCTGATGGTTTTGATTTTAATCATTTGTCTGCTTATGTTAGCCAAAGTACTGCATCTTATGACACGAGGTTTATAAAATAAACTCTCTAAACTTTACTGTGTCTCTGTTTATTCTGTTGTGGACTGATATGAGAATAATTACGAACAGGTATTTCTGATTCCCACCATTCCTGAGAATACACTAAGTCGCTTGTTCTGGGTTGTCTATACATTGGGACCGCCGAGATAAAACTCGGATAACGAATGGGACACTGATGCTGGTCGGATAAGGGGTTCTGGGTTCTGAGGTGAGTTTTTGGTACACCACAATTCACTGAGGTCCTGGTTTCCTGTGCATCGTTCTGTGCATAAGCAGAATCCCTGCAACATGGCGCACCTAACGTTTGGTCGATTGATTTGAAATGCCTTAGTAGTGCTTATATTAGTCCACAACACCCTCACTCTTGTTTCCGGTTAACAGGAGTGACGGGTTTAACCTACCTGTGTCTCGACTAATAGGTTCTTTCAAGCTTGATCATTAAAAAGGTTTTTTTCTGAATCCCAGTGCTACTGTTGATATTGTTGATACTCTTTGGTGTGTCCTTATGGCGGTTGACATTGCCGCACATAGTCGTGCACCTCTGCGCCATCATTTGACGACGTATGGGGTGCCGGATGATGGGATGGCTGTTATTTTTGTGGTGAGCGCTGATGCGTCCTACCCGTATGAGTTGTTTTACTCTTGGGTGACTTTTCCGGGGGAGGATGCAGACAATGATACGTTTCATTCCTTTACTGCCACGCAGCTACCTGCAGTCTATACGCCGTATAGGACACAAGAAATTCCTATTTCTGCCTGGCAGCATACCATTTGGTTTAATGGCACCCTTCCCCATGCGGTTGCACCGGCTAGAATGGGCCCGTTGTCTATTGCAGGGGCCACATGGCCCGTGCTGGCCGGATTTACGCCCCATCCCCGCTATCTCACAGTGGTGGTGGCTGAGTTGCGGGTACTACACACAGCCCTGATTACAGTGCATAGGGCTTTAGTGCAGTACGTGTCACGCAACATGCAGGTGGGGGCACCTGCTGTTGCGGGACAACCAACGGACCACCACGCGGTGGTTATTAGTCCTGTTATGGTTAATTCGGTGATGGGCAAGCGCCCCCAAAATAAGGATGATTTGCCTTATTGGCTTGCTGAGAAATTTGACCAACTGGAGGCGGTTTTTCCGCATACCTCTCCTGTGGAGAAACACAGGATTCTCACCATTAGTTTGCCGAAAGACTTGGTCCCAGATATGGGCGATAGCGCAAACTGGGGCAAGGTCTTTGCCGCGACCTACTCGAAGTGCTTCGGCACTCCGTCTATGTCTGTACTACCCTCCGTCATTAAACGTGTTCAAGAGAATCACGGGGCGGAGGCTGCTGTTGAATTGGGAATGAGGCTTGTTGGGGTGTTCGATGTGGTTGCTCCCATGGTAATGGGCAACCTCAAAGGCGATGCCATGCAGTTCCAAGTAGCTAATAAGCTGTACCACGTGGACGAACTCGACAGGCCTAAGGAGTTCGCTAAAATAATTGCGGAAGCCTGTAGGACCATAGGCCGCAGTGCCTTAGGTGTTCAAACAACTGTGATAATTCCTGATATAGTACAGCAAACTAAGGGGAGCTCGTCTAGTAAAGACGAACGCCCTAATTTTCCTAAACAAAATTAGCGAGCAAAGAAACAAGAGAAGCAGCAACAGAAACAGGGGTCTTGTCCGGCCTCACCCGTACAGTATTAAGTAACCTGATAGGTTTCAGGTTTCTGAACAACGTTCTCCTCGTTCTTCACAGGAAACATCAGCTTCACAATCCGGTGGCGGAGACCGTGGGAAAGGACGGGGTGCCCAAAGTCATGAGCAACCCCGTCAGACTGACGGCAAAGGCAAGCAGGACGAGTCTGCACGTCAAAGACCCCCGTTTCAGAAGAAGAAAGTTGCTGCGCTAACAGCGAGGTATGCCACAGATAGTGCAGACGCAGCTTCAGAACCTGATATGGGCACTAACGCTGCTCGACAGCGTGGCGGAAGTTACAGTAGTGCGACAAGCACTGCGTCCATATCTGGTGGCGACAGCAACTGATTCATTCATAACTGTAGAAACTGCTGACACTAGAGTGGCTCCCCCTGACAGACTGTATAATATAGTCCTTTTGATTGAAGGTGACATACAACGCACGATTCAAGGGATTTTTTGGGATAATCTGACCTCTTCGTATGATATTCTATTGGCAGAGGCAGATTGGCCCCCGGATTTCATTTTAGATGCTCCTAGAGGGGAGGAGATGATCCTCCAGTCCTTTGCGCACACAGTGCCAAAGGACCAAGCTAAGAAGTTCGCTGAGGAGTGGGCTCTGGGGCTTGCACCTGCTTTGTATCGTAATCAGGTAGGCTGGGATAAATTGTCCCCCAGCCATGAGATTCCGTTGCGGTCCACGCCCCAGCCACAACCCCAATATCCCATGCATTGCGAAGCAAGACCTCACGTCGCGGCTATCCTTGAACAATTGGAATATCAAGGTGTAATTGAAACATGTGTGTCACCAATGAATAATCCTTTATTCACTGTGACGAAGCCTGATGGGTCGCACTGCCTGGTTTTGGATTACCGGCATTTAAACTCTCATTGCCGGACATGCGCAGTACAGAATACCCACAGTTCGGCTCCCGTCGATAGTGTCGTGAGAAAACGGTTTAAAGCGACACTTGACATTTCCAACGGCTTTTACAGCCATAACCTGTCATCTATAAGTAGTGAATGGACAGCATTCACCTCGGGCGGCAAACAAAAACATTTCAAAAGATTACCGATGGGCTATAAGAACAGCCCTGGTGTCTTTGCCGCTCATGTAGTCTCTCTGTTATAGAGCATTGACCCTGATGCGTACTCGTATGTGGATGATATTTATCTCACAGATGACGAGTTGTGGCCGCATCTGTGTCCCGTTGATCGCATTATTGTTTTGTTTGCAGACTTCGGTTACAAATTCAACTTTGCGAAGTCTCACATTGCGGAATATACAGTGTTGTTTTTGGGATACGAACTCAACAATGAAGGTCGAGGATTGGCTCCGCACTTAGTTTTGAATCTTCTCACACTGTAACTACCTACTCAGTAGGGAAGTTATGCCAATCTTGGCTGCAACATTCCACCTTAGCATCTGTTAAACTTCATTTATCACAATTGAACGACAAAATAGATTTGAATGATTTTGTTAAGGGTCATGCGGTGGGCAGGTCCAAAAGATGGGTATATGCTGTTTACAACGAAGTTTGGAAGCTATCACAGATTGAAGCTGCATCCAGATTACGAGCTATTGATCAAGCCAATATGGAGAAAGTATTGGCTGTAATAGATAATAGCATTAACACCCTGTCTTCCAGAATTTATACCTTAGATAATATTGTTTCATCTGTGGTTGACATTGTGCAGGATGATTTGTCTGTTTTGTATCATGGTCAAAATCAATTGCATTCCATTATGCAGTTTGCATGGACATTGCAAACGTTAAAGGCTGGGAAAGTCCCTTGGGATTACATGAATACTTCATCTTTGTTCCTTCCTTTTAATTTAAATGCGAAACAACAGTTCATGTCCATTAAAGATGCAACATACTCATTGCTGCACATTGAAAAGTTAGAACCTTTACCTTTCTCTGTTGCCGAATTAAACTCCGCTGTGTGGCTTATCCACGGGTTGATCACATTACCATTCCCTCTGTTTAAGTTCAGTTCGTGCATGAAACATTATGCCCTTGGCAGATATGAAAAACTGGGTACTGCCTTCCTGCACGAAGTTTGGTCACTCCCATTCCCATAGATGCGTGAGGGACGGAAAAGAGGTTTACTTAAAAGGTGAAGAGTGCACTTCCACTCCAGATCACTCTGTGGTGTGCAGGCACATTCAATTGCATGGTGCATGTAATGTGCACGCTCCTAATTTAGCTTGCGTCCTGAAAGGGATCCCGGTGCCAGTTATAACACCGTCTTTTACGCTGCTTGCTAACGGTAGTTATTTGCTATTAGATAATGAAGCTTGCTGTGGGATGTTAGTGGGAATTCCCTACATAGTGACTGTATCACAGAGAGTAGTCTGCTGTAATAACGTTTTTTTCCCACCCCCGCGTGGACGGCTTGATGTATCCATCTGGTCTTCCATTCCAACTTTGAAAGCAGAGTTCAACAAGATGAGTAGAATAAGGGCTCTATTGTCTCAAAAAGAATTTGCGTTGACTTCATCCTGGGAAACAATTGTCCTTCACGTAGCAAACACACGCACAGAGGTGCAAGCGCTTTTGAATACTGATCTCCCACTTCATTTTGGGGCCCTGATTCAGACTATCTTTAATGCTTCGTCAACAAGTGGCCTGGCACATTTTTTCAAAATTGTGGGCTCCGGCCTTGTGACCTCCTTTCAAACTATTTTTGGTGTGATCCCGGCATTTTTTCATTCTATTTTTTCCAGTGTCTTCGGAGATCTCCCTTTGATTCTCGCCCTCGTAGCTGGGGTGCTTTTGTTGATCTGCATACTACGCTATGGATGCACAACTTGCGTCACAAAACAGCATGTCCCGGCTGCTCCATCTTTGTAACTGGATGCTTGAATACTATGGAACTTTACCACTGGCAACTCTAAGCATAGCTGATGGATTGTCCTTCCGGTTTCCCTACTTTACTTGCGTGCAGCCTGTCTTTCACTGCCTAGAGTGTCCGTTCCAATGGGCTCTGGATTTGTGCTTGTCGATGTCTCCTGCCCCGGATTATGATCGGCTAATGAGCCCCTTAGTGGCTCATCAGTTGGACTGTTCTGATGTCAGGATTATGGCCTGTGGAGCAGCACATGGAGTCCTAGGGAATTGGGACATCGGAACGGCTGCAGCTGAATTCTTGGTGAGAAGTTATCTTGAAGAACACGCCAGTTGTCCTCTGATGGTACTAGAGGCTCCGGTTGTCGAGGAACATGTGTGTTACTTCCCCTTGCTGATCCTGGGATGTGATTCCACTAAGCTGATCTTTACGGTATGGGGTTCCCCATTCAAGCCTAGAGACCTTTTCTTAGTAATAATAATAATATTAGTTTACTAGCGAAAGGAAGGTGGCTGTCATCCACTGTCATTTTATTATGATTACTCCTTTCATTTTCTATGGTATTGTAACTATGCTGATGGTTTTGATTGTAATCATTTGTCTGCTTATGTTAGCCAAAGTACTGCATCTTAGGACACTAGGTTTATAAAATAAACTCTTTAAACTTTTGCCGTGTCTCTGTTTATTCTGTTGTGGACTGATATGAGAATAATTACGAACAGGTATTTCTGATTCCCACCATTCCTGAGAATACACTAAGTCGCTTGTTCTGGGTTGTCTATACATTGGGACCGCCGAGATAAAACTCGGATAACGAATGGGACACTGATGCTGGTCGGATAAGGGGTTCTGGGTTCTGAGGTGAGTTTTTGGTACACCACAATTCACTGAGGTCCTGGTTTCCTGTGCATCGTTCTGTGCATAAGCAGAATCCCTGCAACAATTGCCAAACGTGAGATTATCGCTGGAAACCCAGCGATAATCTCACAAAGTTTGGCGATAGCTTGCTGATAGGGCCTCACATACTTAACCATGATATCCACCTTCCATAGGATATCATGGCTAAGTCAGTTTCAAAGCAGGCGTAAGGAAAGTATCGATAACAGAGGTTATCGCTACTTTTCTTGTCGCTATGCTGCTTTGCGTGAGGCTTGATAATAGGAGAAATGTTGCTTAGCGACATTTCTCCCGTTATCCTGGGGAGGAACGCCCACTTTGCATCTCATTAGAAATGCAAAGATGGGGTTAGGAATTCAGACGCTAAGACAAGGTTTCACGCAATAGCGTGACCTTGCTAATATAGCGATAAAATTATCGCTGCTTTTCGGACGAAAACGGCCGCAAAAGCGGCGATAATTTTATATCACTGCCTTGTAGATATGCCCCTCAGATTTTGAGACTTTACACTAGATATGTGTGAATGGATTCCTCAAGTACTGAATGTCCTGTGTCCCCGAGGAAGTGCTTAGCTTGTTACCACTTGTAACTATATGATTTTGACTCAGGTGGTGAAGTCAATGTAAGTCGCAAGGCAGATGCATAAAAGATAAAACAAATCTCTGTCTGAAACTAAAGAGTGCTGAATGACTGTAAATAAACTTTGCACCCTGTGTTTTCTCATCAATGGCATGTGTGAGTGAGTGGTTGAAGTGTGCAAGGTCACTACTCGGAATGCTCTCTACCCATTGGTTTTACCAGTAAGTACATGCTGCCTCCCTGAGGGATTTTTAACTGACACCCACATCTGAGCGAAGAAACTGAAGCAACCTGACTCATACCCCCAATTGGAGGCGTTCGCGAGATGAACTGACCAGACGTGATGTTGCCTCAGTGTACCTCAGAGCGAATTAGTACCCTTCAATATTGTGAAACTGATGGCTAAGAAGCGTGAATTGGGCTCTCAAATGGTATTCCTAGTTATAAGTAAGTCTTGGAAAATGCTTTATTCTGCAAGCATTATATTGTAAACCCTAGTTGTTGGCGTACCCCTATTTTGGCCAAATCCTTTTTCCTACCGCTTACTCTGGTTGTGTAGAGAACTTGGTTCAAGCACAAAATGTCTTGTTGGATCTGTGAAAATGAACTTGGGACACTGCCACATATACAGAACTTTCAACCATCCTGTGATAACAGAAACTGTATAACAACACATTAAGCCCATATCTTTTGTGCCTTATATCAGGGTACACGTCCCTCATGTTCATATATCACACAGGTAGACCATGTGTAAAAGTTAATTGTGGTAAGAATTATGTGTATTACACACACACAAAAATTAGCAAATTTGCCCACTGCTATTCATAAGTGTAAGAGTTTCCCCACAGACAGCATGGCATGCCATGTGGCCACAGTCAGTGCCAACATCACCTCAAGGCCAGCGTAGAGATGAATGAGCTATGATAAGTCCTTCATATGGGGCTTGAATCTCCCCCACACAAACCACGATTCCACCAAATTAGAAGAGAGATGGTCACACAGAAGGTGGAAATCAGCCCGTCTGAGTCAAGAAACAAACACATGGAAATCACGAAGCGCCGGTCTCTTTAACCAGAAAAGCATCCCAACGTACGTCAGAAACTTGTCTGAACAAGCCTTGGCATTTTCCTCAGATGAGTAATGAATGAGGTGAATAAATAAAGTAACAGAAGTCATAATATACAGGAGACTTTTTTATCTGTCAATAATGCTGTTTCTGAACAATCTATTTTTAGCGCATGGACCAGAGGCTTTGCAATGGGAGATCCCTTGTTCAGTTCTAACATCAACCATATCATGTATGACATTGCACACCGGTGGTCCTGGATTTGAGCCAGAGGGGCTGCAAAACTGTTCGCTTTGTATATATGAAATTTCCTCTACAATTGCCAGGAAGGATGAATCCATTCAACTTTTGAGCAGCCAATGCTGTTGGGGGGACATATGACCTTGTTGTCTGGATTAGTCACACTAGTTTATAGGGACCAACAACTATGACGAAGACTTCTGCATATAGCTCTAAAGTGGTGAATATTGGCATCACATCTTGGAACAAAATGATATATATGTACTACCCACTGAGAGGGTGGTACACTGAGCAAAGAAAGCGTTTTTTAATGACTGAATCTTACTACTATTAATGGTCATCCAGATGAGAGCTGTGGACCTTTGCACCTGCCCAGATACATTTTGAGATTGTTTCAATGCACTGAGATACTGCCTGTAAGAGCGGACGTGAGGCACATCATGTAAATATTGATGCACATGCAGGATCTGCCTGTAAATATTGGGGCATTCCCACATTTCGTCTGAGACTATTGGTGAACACAAGATCTATGCCTTAGACCCTACAAGCCCTTGTGTGATGACTTGTTCTCTCACACGTAGGCCCTCATTTATGGGATTTTGGCATATGCAGCGTTGCAAGGCACCTTGCCGCGCTGTCCTATCCCAAAGTGAAAGGGCAGGAATGTACTGTCTTTTTGCAATATGGTGCATTCCTGTAATTTCTTGCTGCACTGGTGCAGCGAGAAATTACATACAATTTCTTGTATGTAAATTACATACAATCATGCATTCAACAGAGGGTGCTTCCCAGTAAGATGTAGGCTATTGTGTCATGGAAGAAGGCTAGTACACATATGTGAGATAACATACAAGTTTATTCCACAATCCTACATATGCCTGCTCATCGCCTGATATAGACGAAACATCCGTTTTACAAAACAAATCCTTAACACATTCTAAACTGACACATAGAACGAGAAAGCTTACTGGCACATACCTCTGTTGCACAAGAGTTCTATATTCCAAACCACCTGGGGCCTTAGCGGCATCCTTCCCTTGACAATTGTGTGGCTACAGGGAGACACTCCCACTCGCTCTCCAGGTTTAGACAAATTCGCAATGAAACTTGGATCACCTGGTGTGTGGTTACTGAGGAATGGCAAGTAAGGGTATCAGGATAATTATATCCCCATAAGATAAATACATAAATAAGTGGGATCTCTTAGTTCTGAGTCCTGAGGAAGGCTGAACGACCCAGTTGGGCAACTGAGAATGGCCGAAACATGTTGACAAGAGAGCAGATAGGAGGGATGAAGGGGCACCAATACCCCCATTTCATCACTGCTATTGATTTTTAATCGTATACAGAGAGTTCAGTAATAAAGGGGGTTTAGGAAATCCCTGAGGTAGTTTTACTCACCTTTTTGTTCTGCAGAGTGGATCGCCATTAATGTGCATATTTCCTTCCCATTTTCCGGTGCTTCATCCCAGCGTTGGTCTGCGCAGGGATGTAGTAGCACGCCCAATGTTGAAGCATGCCACTATTAGTGGGTGAGGGCAATTTTAAAGAACCTTACGTGTTTTCTATGTGATATTCTTGATTTGATGGAATTTTACATTTCTTCCTTTTTTGTGTGTATGTTCGCTGGGCACCCAAGCAGTGTATGCGTGCTGTATGCAGTCACTGCCTATGCCCGCAGGCCCTGGCTAGGTTTTTTGCTGAACATCCACCGTTCACCTGTCATGCTTAAAGGCTGCTCAGTCTGGCATGGCATGTGATTCCAGGTAGCTTCGTGTTTTTTCTGAGTCCCTGACACTAGTGCCTGTAAAGATGGAATAAGATGCTACCAGGGGCTACCTGTGGTTATTGCAGCGTACAAGATAGCGCCTGGCACTGAGTCTTTGAGGTCAACTCCCCCTGCTGGTGTCTGTTGTTGATCCAGAGGCGGTGCAGCTTGTCAAGCATTTGACAAAAAAATTTAAAAGGGCTGAAAGATGAGGAAGGGGTCCTGCAATAATTTCACAGGACAAGCCCTGGCTCCAACTCTTTACTGGCCAAATGAGCGTTAAGCTGTTTTTTAATTATCTGCCCCCCCCCTCCCCATTCATGCATTCGTTTTTCTGAAAAAGAGCCTCGTACAAAAGGAGTGCACAGAAAGGCACAGTCATTGTGACCGGGCAAGATTCTCACTTGCTTTGAGTCAGCAGTACCTCACATGTGCCTGTTGCCATGGTGACAACAAGTGACGCTTTTCTTCCCATTCACAATAGGCATTATGCCTTTAAATAGCTTCGGGTTACCAACCCTACTGCTGGGCTATGTAATCCTTAAACCTTCACGCCTCTGGCAAGTTTTTTGCTCCTCACTCAACCAGCCTGGCCTCTTCCGCATGGCCTGTCGTCCTAAACGGTGTACCTCAGACACAATGTGCACCCCTCTTCTGCCCTCTGTGCCCACCGACATCTCTCCTCCGGTATCACCCCTGTAATCTCGGCTGTGTGTGCCTTGCAGTGTCTCCATTTGTTACCCCTACAGCCTCTGGTGCACTTCCAAGGAAAAAAACTGCAAGCTCATCTCCTCCCTTTTATTTTATGCTCCTTGTTCATTACTTGGAGAGTCCTGCTGGGTCTGCAACTCCCCCACCTTTCTTTAATGTTAACATCAGTCCTTCATTAGAATTGAAGATGTTGAACGGAAGCAGAAACACCCTGACGACCACATGCCCGTATAGGTAATGGTAGTAGCAGCCCGCGCTCAATAACGACACATTATTCTAGACATGGTAACACCAAAAAAGACATACTAGGTACTGGACACGTGTTCTCCCAGCACATAGACATCTTTTGTTTACTTAGATTTATTATTGGTTGATAAACTATTTTGGTTGAAATGTTAAAAAAAAAAGTGAGAAAAGAGGTATCTAGTGCATAGATGCGACATTCATACATATATACGGATCTGTATATTTTTGGCAAGTTCTAAGGTATATTTCAAGAGGTGAGTTCCACAGTGAATAACATTCTCACGTAAGTGTTGCTTACCTTTTTATTTATATTGCTAATTTCTTGCTTCTGTCGCACTATGGATTACTGTCTGGAGTAGGCATACTGAACATGTTAATCCTGGCGTTAGATTGGAGATGACAGAATGTGCGGGCCGTAAGTGCCCAAGACGATAAGCAACTGGATAGGCATGCACACACTGTAGACACCGATGACACCAAGATCATGAGAAGGAAATACGCCGTTTTTTCTGCACAGTGTCATAGAACAAGAGTTGTCATATTGCAAGTGATGCCTATTGATGTTGGACAATGGATGTATCGTCAGAGAATGAAAATATACTAATAAAGATATTCAAACAAAAAAAATCAAAAAAAATCAGTCCTTCACTAGAATTCCTCCAAGTTGAAGGGATCATTTTAAGTTCTTATACCGAAGACACCCAGACCTATTCCTGTGTCGGTGGACTGAGGGATGAGCTTGTAGGCACTGGTTCAAGCGTCTCCAAGACTGCTCTTAGTTAGGAAAGTGGGACTTGATATTAAAATGCAGATAACACATAGGTTATTCTATTTATTCTCAAACATATATTGACCTCCCCAGCCCTCTGCTCGCAGCCACTCTATTTAAAGGGTCCCCCTGCAACTTTCAATACCTCTGTTTTGTTTGGATCCTACCTATGAGTGTGACTCTGCTAATTGATAACGTGGACTGCAAGTGATTGGTCCACACTGGGACGTGCACAGGGCACCTAATTTCTTACCCGACAACATGCGTAAGATGGTCGTAAGAGCACCGCAAAGCTCATAGTGCCAATATCGGCAACACTCCCCACCTCTCCCCCCACAGCAATATCCTGGAGAAATAAACAGACAAGACACCTTTTCTGTGGAGAAAATTGCCACCCCATTACTCACGCCCCCAGAAGGGGGGCAGACCGTTCCAGGCAACCCCCGGTTGCCCTGGTCCATAACCGCCCGTAGAACTAATGAGGAGCCATTGCTCCTCCAGGGTCTAACACGAGGACCTCCCTGGGGATATTTGGCTTTAGCACCCTTACTGTGCTCCGGCAGAGGGTACCCTTCTGTACCTTACAGCCTCTGGATCGCTCTGTAACTCCGCCTGCAACACAAAATATTAAGTTAGACAAACTCACCCCACCCCCTGCCTGAATACCGGGTAAGCGGTAGGGAAGGAAACGGCGTCAGAGTAGCGGGAAAAGAGGGCACCCAGTGGGCGGGAGAGGTATATGTACCTCGCCCACTCTTGCCCAAAAGTGACGCGGGCATGCGGACCCTTAGGGGGTCCCAAACACTGGGCGGCTGCCTCATGTGCCATCCTGTGGCACTAAGGGAGGACCGCCCTCTTAGGAGGGTCCCCTTTGTGGACCCAGGGCAGCCTGCATAGTGCCAATATCGGCAACACTCCCCATCCCCCCACAGCAATATCCTGGAGAAATAAACAGACAATGCACCCTTTTTGTGGAGAAAATTGCTGCAGGTTTATTTGCATAATAAATGGATCCAAGACAGAGCAGGGAATCCTTTGAGTTGAGAATCATCATTCTCACAGCCATGCTACCACCAAGAATCAATGCACAAAAACATTCAACAGAACACATAGGCAAACTCTGCACACATATCCAACGTGAAGACCTCCTGCCCCAAGCCTCCAGTCCATCCACAGACACACCAGGGATTAAGTCATGAATAGGGAAAGAGCAAAAGAACCACATTTATACTGCGTCCGATACAGATAAAACAAGCGGGACTCTCTCAATGACAGCATTGAAACCATGGTCTTAGGGTGCCCGAGCCTCAAATGCCTGTGAGGCCACACCAGTGCCTGAATATAAGCTACATAAATCATGCTAACGCCACATACAGTGACACTGTCGGAGTTGGACTCAAAAAACATTTTTGTAGCTTAAGTGACCGCAAAACATCTAATGATTTTTAAAGACATTCCGTGCAAAACAACGATTGGATAAGCTGGCATGCACGTCACGAGCAAGTCAGCTGCAGGCAGCAGTTAACCATGGCGGACTGCGTCACGTATGTTAGCGTCACGCTCTTGTTGCCTCGTGCATGATGTGGTTGTTCACCCATTGCATTCTGGTACTTTCAGTTTCAGTTATAAGTGAATAGGTATGAGCATCTCAATGCAAAGAAATATTGCGCCTCTACAAAAGCTGTCTTGTCATGACTAAACACACACTTATTGGCAAAGCTTGCTAGAACACTGTAGTCATTTCACAGATTTGAGTTTAATGTTAGTTGGCAGCTTTTTTTTTTTTATTCTTTTTTTTTTTTAATGTTTTTTCTTTTTTTGTGTTTTTTTTTGTCCTCATCTGCCACACAGGTTTCAATATGCAATCTTGTAGGTTTACACACATTGTGCTGCCTCAGTTACTATGACTGATTGGGGCAGTAATGGGACGGAAAGCTCACCCCTCAGCAGCAATGTTTCAACCAGCAGTGATCGCTAATATAAAACCAAACAGGGGTTGCTAGAATCCAGCCAAGGTACTAATAATAGCACCAAGAAACGGCTATCCCCCAGAATGGGATTGATGGCTTAATCATTGGACCTGCATCATTAGCTTAGTAGTTGTGTCTGTGCGGGCAGGCAAGGTTTACCGACTGAGAGCACATCATGGCATTATTAATGACTCTAACATTATAACAAGTACTTGTTAACTGGCTCCAGTGTCCTCCTGTGCACTGCTCAACTAAACATACAAGGAGGAACGACAGTGTGTGTGTGTGTGTGTGTGTATGTGTGTGTGTGTATATATTACCTACTGGCAGTCGCCAGTAGGTAGTTATAGTTAGGACCTATTTTCCATAGGAAATCAGCAACATTCTATTTGGAATAACGTTGGCGCCTATTAACGAATCTTCGCGAAATTTTCCAAACTTTTGGACAGCTCTGGTCCGCTCCTATCCTGAAAATTTCACGGTGATTCGTCAAGTGGGGGCCGAGAAAAAGGGGGGGGTCCCAAAACGCGTTTTCCCAATGCATTTTCCCATAGGACCTGTTGACGCAGCTACAGCCTGAACTGCTGAACGGAATTACACCAAATTTGGCAAAGAGGTAGTTCTCAGTTCAGACTCATGCCTTTTGCTTAAATGGTGTAAATCTGTTCAGTAGTTCCTGAGAAAATTAGAGTTAAAAAGATAGATATATCTGGGCGGAGCCTAACCACACATCTCATCTTGAGATCTGATTGGCTGTCAGTACTTCATCCAAGAAGTGTTGGCAGCCATCTTGGGACCAATATACATGATAGCACCTCATTAAAAAGCATTGCAGTTAATAGAAGGTTTTAAGTTACATTATAAATCATTTGTTGATGGTACCATACTCATTTTAGGAATTGTGGTGTGTTCTAAGGTGATTTTACCATGTGAAAAAGCCTTCTGCTGTGATATCATGAATCATGTTTGAGAGAAAACTATTTTCTCATGCTTTTCCCACAGAGGTTTGGAAGGTGATCTATAAGCTAAACTGAGAGCCTATTTTCTGTAAATTCACATTATCTTTCTCAGTCATGTGAGAATGAAGTCTGACATTCTCAGTAAAACATGTACATCCAACAAGGGCAGAGACTGTCAGTTGATTCCTTTGTGTTCTACTGCAGCTTCCCAGAGTGTTCTAAAGAACTACTAGAGCGCTAACAGTCCTACTTATGACAAACGTATTGCACACCTGAAGCCATCTTGATTGGAATAAAGTGGTAACTCTTAAAACATTTAATTTAAAAAGGAACAACATGAGGGGGTTCATTTTGCCATAGAAAGTATGATTAGTGCTGCAGAAAGAAAATTAGGGCACATTTTGAGTGACTTCTCAAATCCTCTTCTATTTCATTAAAAAATTCTGACATGCAGACTGAAACATGCACTTTCAATACCAGCAGCAGACTTCCCTGGTGAGCAGTAGCTTTACTACAGTGATCTAATAAGCATCTAGAGTGCTAACACTCTGAATTTATGGCAAATGTCTGACGCATCTGAATGCCTTCTTGATGGAATCAAAGTAAAAAACTGAAAGTATTTCCTACTGAGGAGACTGTAGTAAATGAGGAAATTAGGAAACTTCATAACAAATAAGTCTCCCAAAATGGCCACCAGAGACAAAAGAGCCCAAATGTAGCCCAAATATCACCCAGATGTAGCCCAAGTATAGCCCAATGACAGAATGTCCCAGAGTGTTCTAACGAGCAATTAGAGCGCTAACAGTCTTACTTATGACAAAAGTATGGCACACCTGAAGCCATCTTGATTGGAATAAAGTGGTAACACTTAAAACATTTAATTTACAAAGGAACAAAATGAGGGGGTTCATTTTGCCATAGAAATTATGATTAGTGCTGCAGAAAGAAAAATAGGGCACATTTTGACTTCTCAAATCCTCTTCTATTTCATAAATTCTGACATGCAGACTGAAACATGCACTTTGAATACCAGCAGCAGACTTCCGTGGTGATCAGTAGCTTTACTACAGTGAACTAATGAGCAACTAGAGTGCTAACATTCAGAATTTATGGCAAATGTGTGACATATTTGAATACCTTCTTGATGGAATCAAAGTAAAAAACTGAAAGCATTTCCTACTGAGGAGACTGCAGTAAATGAGGAAATTAGGAAACTTCATAACAAATAAATCTCCCAAGATGGCCACCAGAGACAAAAGAGCCCAAATGCAGCACAAATATCACCCAGATGTAGCCCACATGTAGCCCGATGACAGAAGTGTGCAAAACACTTATTTTTTGTGTATTTGCAGTTTTATATAGTGCAGACTTGTCAGGTATTGGAGTGCTTTACATGAGCATTGGTTACATCACACAAGATCAAATTAATTTTGGCTGTAGACATGGGGAGATTAAGTGATTTGACCAGAATCACAGAATGTTGAGCTGAAGCAGAAACTCCAACCTAGTTCCCCAGTTGCAAAGTCTGCAGCTCTGGAAGTAACACCACATCCTCTACAAATAATGTAAAAGTTCTTTGTCGCTATTTAAAAACTCAGAAAATATGTCCTCATTTTAGTTTTTTAGAGCACTAACCATCATTTTGATGCAAATAAGACCCTCTCATATATGTAATTTCTAAAGGAAATGCTCTAGGTATTACAGTTTTGATTACATCAAGATGACGTCAGGCGTTCCACACTTTTGTAATAAATATAGAATGTTAGCAATCTAGTTGTTCATTGGGATACTGTTGAGAGGCAGAGGCCAGGGGCACGGATTCTGAAAATTGAAGGCAGGTAGGAGAGTGCAGAGGCAACAATTTGACCACACTGGGCAGGCAGGAAGGGCAGTGGCAGCACAACAGACTATGGAGGGCAGTGGCAAGGGGGGCATGGGCAACAAACCAACAATACAGGACTGGCAAGAGAGGCTGTGGCAATATAATAGACCATTGTGGGCAGAAGGAAGAGGCAGTGGTAGTACAATCATACATGCCAACAGACCAGTTTCAGCCAGGAAACGTCCAATGTTTTTAAGCTCAAATGGGCTTTATTTGATCTGTCTCCTGTCTACAATCTCCTCTTTTTCAATGTAACTCAAAGGGGAAAATCAATACCCCAGTTTTTTTCAAAATCTCCCTCTTACCAAGTTCAAAATGTTCGCAAGTATGGTACATTGGATCATGGTAGGCAGGAGGAATTGGGGAAGGGACATGGACTCGGATAACAGAGGACAGGAGGGACATGGAGAGGTGCACCAAACTGACCCTACAGGGCAGGCATCAGGGTTTACAGCAGCACAATACACCACACAGGGCACGCGGGACGGGAGTGCAGCACAACAATCCATAGAAAGCAATAGGGAGGGGACAAGACCATGCACATGGACAACAGAGAACAGAGGGGAAAGAGGCAATGGTATCTAGCTGCCCATAATGGACAGACAGGAGAGAAAGCTGCAGCATAACAGACCATAAAGGGCAGGAGGGACGGATCAGGGGCATTACATGGAACAGACAAGCCAGGAGGGAGGGAATAGGGGTCTGCACATGGAAACAGAGGGCTGGGGGCAAGGGGACAGGGCAGGAGCAGCAAGATGACCATGGAGGTTAGGCAGGATGGGCACTAGAAACAAGAAACACCATGGAAAGTAACAGTGAGACTATGATGGCATACACACAGACCATGGAGGTAAGGTGGGAGGGGGTCAGGGCCAGCTAGCTTACCACAAAGGAAAGGTGGGAGGGGCCATGGTAGCACAGAAGACCATGCATGGCAAGCGGGAGGGTTAGTGGCAGCACAATGGCTATGATGGGCAAGAAGGAGGGTGCAGGGGTATGCACAAAGGACCATGGAGGATAGAAGGGAGGGTCAGGACCTGGGCACAGGCAAGAGAGTTTAGGGGAAGGGGCCTCACAACAGACCGCATGGAGCAGGCAGGAGGAGCAGTTGAAGCACAACAGACCAGGGAGGGCAGAAGGGTGTGGCAGTAAAATGGACCATGGAGGATTTGAGGAAGGGGATAGGGGCATGGCATGTGGACAGGCAGGGTGGAGGTGGCAGGGACAGGTTACAGTCATCTGACAATGCTAGATAGGTGGGAGGGGAGTGGCAGCTCAACAGAACACTCAGAGTAGATAGGAGTGGCAGGTCCATGGAACATGGTGGGCAAAAAGGATGGAGCAGGGGCATGCACAAAGACATCGGAGGGCAGGGGGAAGGAGAATAGGGGCAGCAAGCTAAGCACAGAGGCTAAGCAGGAGGTCAATGATGGGCCATAGAATTGGGCAATGGAGGGCAGGAGGAGTGGACTGGTACATCATGCTTAATGGAGGGCAGTGGCAGCACATCAGACCATGCATGGCAGGAGGGAGGAGGCTAGTCCATGGATTCAGACAACAGAGGATAGGGAGAAGGTGGATAGGGCAGCAAGCTAACTGTTCAGAGAAGGTGGGTATTAGGAACTGTATTGGTTTTAAAATGTGTGTTTGTGCGAACTACTTAAAATATGAACAAGTATGCAGCATAATCTCACTTTTATTCAGGAAGAAGAGGATGTTTGTGAATGTGACTCCGGGCTCACTTGGCAGAAACACCCCCTGACCCTCCACCCCCCATCGCAAAATGTAATACCTGTGAAAAGGGTAGGTGAAGGCAGTGTTATATAGAACATAGTCCTGAGAGCACGATTGAAAATGAAAACTAGATATAGTATATGGTATAAACTATACACCAAAAAGTGTGATATAAGATGAACCGGAGCGTGAAATATAATATGCAATACATTGTGCGCAATGACAGATTCATTGGAGAGCGCGAGATACCACAGGCACTAGAGCGTGCTATGCGATATGCGCCTTGGAGTGTAATATGCACAGGCAGTGTTGTGTAACCTAACTAGTCTCTAAAGTTGTAATATAAAATATGTGCTGGGGAGTGCAACGTTGCATATGCACTGTGACAAAGATATGGATCCCAGATTGTAATATGTATGGCATAGCGCTGTGCATTATAACATAGGCATCGAGGAAGGCACATTAGATGGGGCAATATAACCCGTGCGAAGGCAAGTGTGGCATGACATATTCACGGGGTGGTGTTACAGTGCACATGGGCTAGAGAGTGTCATAGCATACGCACTAGCTGGTGGAATACAACACAGAGGTGTGTGGCACTTGGCGGGCACTGGTGGGTGTAACACAGCATTGGGCTCAGCCAGGAGCACGATGTGACTCTCAAGTGAGGTTTGTCCCCTTTCCAGAGAGTAAAATAAAAAGTATTACACATCCGGCGGTGGATGTGTGTTTTATTAACCGTGAGGGGGGTTTCTTGCATAGTTTGGTCAAATTTTTGTCGAATCCCCTTTGAATGGCTTGGTGTGCGTGTGTATTAAATTTGCCCATCAATAGCTACCCATGTTTGTATAAATAAAGCGGGGGCACCGGGATTAGGCACGGTAGGGCGTCAGACACGTCAGAGCTTCACTAGCGGTGTAAATACATTCCGCGTGGATTCATTGTATGCATAGTCGCCTTTTAATGAATATCACGCAAATCGTCATGGTGATAGGTACATACGGTTTGTCCAGCATGTCCTAGGTGTTTCTATAAATATATATATTTTTTAAAATAATAAAATACAAAGGCCGGCCCCAGGGGATGGGGTCCCCGGGGCCATAAGTGGCCTGAGGAGGGGGGCAACGCAGCCCCCCTCCTAAAGAATGAAAAAAAAAAAAGGCCATGACCCGGGGGTTTGGGTCCCCGGCGCCGATTAAGGCCTTGGGAGGGGGGCCACAC
This sequence comes from Triturus cristatus, assembly GCF_964204655.1. Lineage (NCBI taxonomy): Eukaryota > Metazoa > Chordata > Amphibia > Caudata > Salamandridae > Triturus > Triturus cristatus. Next base: position 820,470,531 of record NC_140586.1, on the reverse strand, counting down.
GGCTCCCTTCCAAATTAATTTTTTTCAACAAAAAAAATTAGGGTGCCGGCCCTGGGGGATGGGGTCCCCAGGGCCAATAAATTAGAAAAAGAAGGGGGGTCACACAGCCCTTGTTCTTAAAAAAATAAAATAAATAAAAGACCGGCATTGCGCCGGAGGCCACGCCCCCTCCTTGCAGCACTCTGCAAACGCACCCCCTGGCCAGTTGTAAGTTGGGGAATTAATTCCCCTTCAATACTGAGGGTCCCTGAGAGCCAACTAGCCCAACAGGTATCTCCAGTATGCGCCAGGGAGCTGCGTTGCAGACAGGTGTTCTGAGGCCACGCCCCTTTTTACACCTCTATGCAACGCAGCTCTGTGGCGCTTACTGGAGGTACCTAGTGGGCTAATTTGACCCTAGGGACCCTTAGGATTCAAGGGGACTTAATCTCCCAACTTAAAACGGCCACAGATCCTGTTTACACAGTGGGGAAGGGAGGGGACGGGGCCTGAGGTGACGTGTGCAAACACGCCCTGTGGCGCGTTTTAAGAGGTAGTTTTAATCCCCTGCCCTATCATATACTAGGGGCTTACAGAGGAGGTCATGCTAATCACAGGGGGACCCCAACGCATAGTGTTCCCTAGTGTATGTAGGTGTTTTCACTGTATTCTGAGTGTCTTTTAACATAGCACTGGCTCTAGGACTGGTTAGTCAAACTCAGTTACCACCAGTATCCGTCTGAAAAAGTTGAGGGTACAGGATAATTTTGCAACAAGGCTTCTTTCTGCTCTTCTGTTTGTTCTTTCTGAACGTTATCCTTCTTCCTGCACTTTTCTTCGTCTTAGAGGACTTCTGTTGCTTCTTTCTGCATTTCTTTTTTTTTCTTTCTGTGCGTTTTTTCTTCTTTCTTCACATGTCCTATCTCTGTAGGCATAGTTAGAAATTAGCATTTAAAAAACCTTTGAAATTCACAGAAAAAACCATAGGTTTCATGCACGTTATAGTTAGGAATTAGCATTTAAAAAACCTTAGAAATTCACTGAAAAAAACATAGGTTTCAGGGGCGTTATAGTTAGCTGGACTTTTCACTCGTACAAAACCATTGAAATTTCCCCGTTATAGTTAGTTCAGCTAACTATAATTCACGCGCCCGCAATGCACTGCTGATGACGTCACATATTACATCACTCATGACATGGTCAGTGACATCACTCATGACATCACTGATGACATCTCAAATCACATCACTGATGACATCACTGATGACATCTTCCTTGTGCTAGAGTGGCAGACCTCCTCTCCCCCGAATATAACCTTTGATACACACATTCAAAAATAGAAACTAAAATTTTCAAAACAATGGACATACCAATACCAGTTACAACAACCTATTCAGTAATTCTAAGATCCACATACACATCCACTCATTCACCAACAGTCCTATATAGTCACTCATACATGTATTCACTCATCATATGTACTCATACACCTATACATCCTGTTACACAACGCCACTAATCCATAGAGTTACTCACACACATAGTCACTCATGCTAATAAAGAAGCAAACATCCATTTACTTGAATATACAGTTATACACACACCACCACACTTACTTCTACAGAAACTTACACATACTTAGTCTATTAAACAATCACTTATAGAAACACATACTTATTCATACAGGAACTCTTCCAATCTCTCACTCTCACATATACTCACTTATATACACCAATAGTCACATATACTAGTTTAAAACATATGTAGTTACTCATAAAGACACTATTGAGACAGTCATTCACTCACTAACACACCCATGCCACACTCATCCACCCATACAGTCCTGCACACATGCCGTCTTCAACACATACAAACAGTGAGTTACTCATTCATGCACCTATGCACTACGTAATACCCCCCACCAAACCATACAGACATTCAGACACTCATACTGACACTCAAAAAACCAACTTATAACCTATATAGACACTCATGTAGCTACTCACCAACCCATGCAGTCACTTATACACAAAGTGAGAGACTGATACAGAAATTTACATATTTAAACATTACTCACTAAGCCATGTATTCACTAAGATACACTTAATCAGTCAGTTATACAATCAATTTTTCAAAAACAAATCATCCATTTAAACACTTATATACCCATTTATTCTTCCATCGACCTTGAGATATACATATATAAAACATATGTAATTTTCAGAAAAACACACATTCACTGGATGATGTCATCAGTGATATCATCAGTGATGTCATTTGAGATGTCATCAGTGATGTCATGAGTGATGTCACTGACCATGTGATGAGTGATATGACGTCATCAGCAGTGCATTGCGGGCGGGCGAGTTATAGTTAGCTGAACTAACTATAACGGGGGAATTTCAATGGTTTTGAACGAGTGAAAAGTCCAGCTAACTATTACGCCCCTGAAACCTATCAAAATGTGCTATTTCGATGTACTAACTACTTGATTGTTTTAAGAAAATGATTGCTGGATATATGTAAACAGAATATCGAAGACTGGGATTGTGAAGACCTATAATATCCCATAAAAATCAGCTTATTTTATATAAGCGATGATTAGACATTACAACATTAGCCTTTTTACATGGTTGTTTATTGACTAGCACTTTAAAGTTGAACTAACATTTTAAAAGTGCTATGTGTTGTTGCTGTTTTTTTCAAAAGAACATTTGGAGAAATCCTGTAGAATCCCTCGCCTACAGAAGAAGTCTCTTATTACTATAGCACTTATCATTTTAAAGACCTAACATCTTAATGAAAATGTTATTACTTGTGCATGAACAGGATTATTATTTTAATGGTCTATGTCTCCTAAATGTAACATATGTGAGTTATGATAGTACATTTTGATAGATGTGGTATAGTTTACAGCACATAGCACTTTAACAGCAAAGTACTGTGCATGGACACAAACAATGTGATCTTATCATGGTAGAGTTTACAGCACATAGCACCTTATACAAACTAGTACTGGTTTCAGGTTCTGGATACCGATATGTAACTGGGTCCCCAAATGACTGTCAGACTACTACTGCGAAGAGAAGGACTTAGGACATTTAGGGAATGCCTTACAGTGGCGATACTACACGGCACTATCGATTCTTATTACATCATTAGGAATCTTACATTGGATTGCACTTCTTTGCACTCCTTTTTTCCCATTTTTATATGCTTTTTTGCACCTTTTCTTGCACTTTCTATGGCACGAGATGACACTCTGTGAAAACATGTATGTGATACTGTTATGTTTACACATAACAGTAAATGCCCTATAATTCTAGTTGGCTCGAGACAACTACTTAAATCCTCTCATTTCTCGAATAGGGACTGTTTTTCTCCATTTTGTGATACAATAAGGACTGTTGAAAATATTAGTCCCCCACTTGTTAAAATTAGATTGACAGTGACTGGAGATCAGATCACAACCATTCTATAATTGAACAACATATGGGTAATCTACCGTAATTAGTGAATTTAATTTCAAATTCACATAGGGACATTAAAACATACTTTTGAAATCAACATCAACTATTATGACATGCTGTGGGAACTTGGCAGAAAAACATATTGAAAAATTCAAAGAATACTGCCAGTCTGTCCTTGCTTATGCAATGTGCAATATGTTTAAAATGTAAAAAAATATTGTGTGTGCCCCTTTAAATTGTGGTGGTCATTTTGGAGGGAAGTTTCCCTTTAATAATCTGTCTTTACACACATACTTCAGACCCAGTCGAAGGCTCTGGCTGAAACACGTAGGTCTTTGTGTTGCACTGTCGGTGGCTTAAAAATAAAATAAAAAGGATTACTTACAACCTGCTGTGCCTGGATGTGCTGCTTCTCTTCTGCGCCCTGGGAGTGAGAGGGCCATTGTTGGAAGAACCCTAGAATATATATATATATATGTATTTAAATATGCATATATATGTATTTTATAGGAATGGAATGTTATACATTTGTTTTACATTTGTTCTATGAATATTTATATATATTTATATTTTTTTATATCTATTTTTATATATATTTTTAGAGGTTATTTATGAAATTGTTAAGATATATCATAATGTTAGCTATTTTAACAACCCCTTTTGGATTAGAGGATATGTCAATACACTAAATACAGATCTTCCCTTTTCCATGAACATCCATGTTGACATATTTATTCATATTTTATTCACATATTCTTATGCTGATATTCTTAAGACTTCCCCACTGTATCCGTTAAGGTCCCCATTTAACTGCACCTGGCGAGCGAAATCCCTTAATTATTGATTTTCTGAAATCATTTCTGTTCCTTTACCTAAAATTTGAATCAATGACTATAATATCAGACAAGTAACAACGACCTAAGACATGTTTTCTCCATCAACTAAAATACTTACGATAATAATCAGAATCAGTAGTTTCCTTAAAATCTTCCATTTAACTCCCGAAAATCTGGATTGTTAAGTCAATTCGGATTTCTTGTTAGATTTTTTTAATCACAATAAGTACAATTGTGATTATTTATTTATTTATTAGTTTTAAGCACTAAATACACTTTAAACAGCACTTTTTAGAAGCACTTTGAAGTATATTTGTATATATGGTGTTCACACTTAGATCAAAGGCTAACAAAGTAAAATGGTAGCAATGAATTTAAATCAAGGGTCAAGAGCAAGACATAAGGGAAACTTTCATGAATTATTGCGGTCCATTGTTTTTCCCCCTAAACAAAAAAATGATTCAGGACAGTGCGGTCACTTCAGCATAAAATATAGAAGGTAACATTACATCATAGGACTGTAAGATTTCCCTTGGGCAGTTGCAGGCATATTAACCCATACAGTTATTAGACGAGTACGACTTTCTTGACAATGAGATGTATATTTTATATCTACAAGAATGTATTTTTCAAACTATTTTTAACATGCCTATTTTGCACTTGATTTGTCGTGGTATTTAAACCAATATTATTCAATTGCTCATGACCATGTATTTGCACGTTGCACTTTGTCAAATATATATTTACTCTGAACATCAAAAAGATTTACCTAAAAAGTATTTCTTCTACCTTCACTAAATCACGTGACGCAATGAGTGGTAAAAAAATGTGTTTAAATACTTTGGAAGACGAGTGTCTCGTTATGTGAACAGGCCCACTTGTTGGGCGAAACGCGTCATGCCACCATGCCGAAGCGTCTGCTTTTTTGAATAAAGAAACAAATCACGCAGCAACCTGGAGTCCGTGTCCCTATCTTTGCCTCGAGTGTGGAGCAAGTTGAGGCAACTCTGGTGTACTTCATATATATGTGTAGATATATATATATATATAAATATATATATATATATGTTATCTACTGGCGGTCGCCAGTAGATAGTTATAGTTAGGACCTATTTTCCATTGGAAATCTGCAACATTCTATTCCCAATAATTCTGGCGCCGGTTGACGAATCCTCGCAAACTTTTCCAAACTTTTGGCCAGCTCCGCTCCGCTCCTACCCTAAAAGTTTCGTGGTGATTCGTCAAGCGGGGGCCGAGAAAAAAGGGGGGTCCCAAAACACGTTATACCCCATAGGATCTGTTGTCGCAGTTACAGCCCGAACCGCTGAACAGAATGACACCAAATTTGGCAAAGAGGTAGTCCTCAGTTCATGCTCATGCCTTTTGCATAAATGGTGTGATTCCCTTCAGTAGTACCTGAGAAAATTAGAGTTAAAAGTACATAAATATCTATGGCCGGGGAGGATCCGCGGACCCTACCCGCACCGTGAGCGCACCCTCCCCGAACCGAGCGCGCACCCTCCCGATCACGTGCTGAATGCTAATTGGCTGTCGAGTGTCTGTCTACATTCGAAACCAGGAACTGTTGGCGGCCATTTTCTGCCTCGGTAGAAGCGAGGCTGAAGAAGCAAGGGGAATAAGTGTGTAAAACATATAAAGGGGGCAGAGTGGAAATACTCTGACCCTCTAGAGGTGCTAAAGGGGTCCTAGAAGGACCCCCTGGGGCCCCCCCTTTTTTTTTTTTAAACGGCAAAATGCGCGCACGGTGCGCGCATCCTTTCGCGTTGGGTGCACGGATTCTATCGCGTTGGGTGCAGGGATCCACAGAATTTTTTTTTTCAAAAAGACAAGAAATCATTGGTTGTATGACTACTTTCTACACTGAAAGGTAGGGTGAATATTTCTGTTTTTTTAAAGGTATGATTCTTATTGGTTAACAAAAACAGATTGTAAGGAACATTATATATGATAAGCTGATATGTTGAAAAGTCAAGCACACTTCCTGTCTTGTTTAGCAACATTGTGTGCTGAACTTGTGACCTGTGTGCTCAGTGCAGTGTTTCATGACCTGTTTCTATGGTAAGAGGCAGAAGGCAGATTGGGGGAAGGGTTGAAATGTATTTCAGTTGGAAAGGGTTGAAATGTTTAACCAATAGAAATGTGTGTTTGCTTTTGAGTTTATGTGTGAAGGATTGTGATTTGATGTTTACATGTATATGTGTGGAAAATGAAAGGGAAAGTTTTCCATTCTTTGTTTTTGCTGAGAGGTGCACAGTGCAGAGATTCTGTAAAAGAAAATCTGGTGTGTGACTGATATACTTCTTAATCTACAAAACAACTTGAAAGGTGAGTTATTTAATTGTGAGGGGATGTATGTAGGCTATTTTGATTTTATTCAGACTAATGTATTTCTCCTGCTAAAGTGTAGGGAGTACTTTTTTACTCTACAATCTTATTGACAGTGTGTGTACATGTAGAAACCATTCTGTGATAAGCATTTGTGTTTTTCATGTGTTTGCAGACAGATAACTGTGCTGTTTTTATATTTTGGTAGAATTAGAAACCAGTCATTGTTTATGAATTTGTGAAATGAGTTATGTTATGTTTCTATACTAAAACTTCTTCTAGATGAAGAAATGTGTTTTGATATAGTGCAAGGGATAGTGTTGTTTGTCTAGAATCACACAGTGAGTATGTGTGCATTTGGGAACCACTGTGAGAGAAGCATTTGGTAACATTGTGTATTTGCTGACAGATAACTGTTTTAAAACCTGTCATGTTGTCAAGTTTTAGTAGCATTAGAAGCCAGTCTTTGCTTATGCATTGATAAAATAAGTCATGCTTTGACACTAATGTGCTGTACTTTAATATGTAGATTGTGTGTAGTCTCCTTACTCCTTGCACAGTAGTGAATGAGTTTTGTTAAGCTGCTAGGGATAGTGTTGCTTGTGTAGAATCACACTGTGAGTCTGGGTGCATTTGGGAACCACTGTGAGAGAAGTATGTGGTAATATCGTGTATTTGCTGACAGATAACTGTTTTAAAACCTGTCTTGTTGTCAAGTTTTAGTAGCATTAGAAGGCAGTTTTTGCTTTATGCTTTGATTAAATGAGTCAGGCTTTGACACAAAAGTGCAGTCCTGAAATATGTAGATTGTGTGCAGTTCCCTTACCACTTGCACTGTAGTGAATGAGTTTTAGTAAACTCCTAGGGATAGTGGTGCTTGTCTAGAATCACACTGTGAGTTAGTGTGTATTTGGGAACCACTGTGAGATAAGAATTTGGTAACATCATGTATTTGCTGACAGATAACTCTTTTAAAACCTGTCATGTTGTCAAGTTTTAGTAGCATTAGAAGCCAGTCTTTGGTTAAGCATTGATAAAATGATTCATGCTTTGACACTAAAGTGCAGTACTGTAATATGTAGATTGTGTGCAGTCCCCTTACCACTTCCACAGTAGTGAATGAGTTTTGCTAAGCTGCTATGGATAGTGCTGCTTGTCTAGAATCACACTGTGAGTCTGTGTGCATTTGGGAACCACTGTGAGAGAAGTATTTGGTAACGTTGTGTATTTGCTGACAGATAATTGTTTTAAAACCTGTCATGTTGTCAAGTTTTAGTAGAATTAGAAGCCAGTTTTTGCTTATGCTTTTATTAAATGAGTCAGGCTTTGACACAAAAGTGCAGTCCTGAAATATGTGTGCAGTTCCCTTATCAGTTCCACAGTAGTGAATGATTTTTGGTAAACTCCTAGGTATAGTGGTTGTTGTCTAGAATCACACTGTGAGTCTGTGTGCATTTGGGAACCACTGTGAGAGAAGCATTTGGTAACATTGTGTATTTTTTAGCAGATAACTCTTTTAAAACCTGTCATGTTGTCAAGATTTAGTAGCATTAGAAGCCAGTCTTTGCTTATGCGTTGATTAAATGAGTCATGCTTTGACATTAATGTGCTGTACTTAAATATGTAGATTGTGTGCAGTACCATTACCTCTTCTAGACTAGTGAATGAGTTTTGGTAAACTGCTAGGGATAGTGTTGCGTGTCTAAAATCACACTGTGAGTCTGTGTACATTTGGGTAAGGATTGTGAGAGAAGCATTTGGTAACATAGTGTATTTGATGACAGATAACTGTTTTAAAATTGGTCATGTTGTCAAGTTTTAGTAGCTTTAGAAGCTATTCTTTGCTTGTGCATTGATAAAAATGAGTCAGGGTTTGACAATAAAGTGCAGTACCATGTACTATTCTCTTCACTGTGCCAGAACTGAAAATTTAAAAGTTTTACCCAGGCACTAACCTAGCAGTAGTCTGATGATTTAGTCAGTTTCCAAGTACTCATGTTGTGAACCATATATTACCACATAGATTGCTTCGAATGTCTATGCAGTATGCATGCAGTCTTCTAACATACTATACACTTGTCTTTCACATTTTCAATTCGCTAGTCAGTATCCATACACTTCCAGGAAACACCCTGTAACTCCCTTTGCAGTCCTCTAGTGACCCATTTAGCACCATGTACTAATCCATTCACTGTGCCAAAACCCAAACACCTATAAATTCACCAAGATACTATCTTTGCAGTATTCTAATCATTCAGTCAATGCCTAAGTATTCATGCACTGAGCCAGGCCTTAGCACATGGACTGCTTAAAACCGCTATCCACCATGTATGCAGTCTTCTAACCACCTAGACACTTGTCTTTCACACTTTCAATTCCCTAGTCAATATCCATACAGTCCAGCAAGCATCCTGTCACTCCCTTTGCACTCCTCTAGTGACCCATTCAATACCAAGTACTAATCTATTCCGTGTGCGAAAAGCCTACCACTTATAAATTCACCTAGGCACTCTCCTTGCTGTACTTTAATCATTCAGTCAGTACCCAAGTACTCATGCAGTGAGCCAGGCCTTAGCACATGGACTGCTTTAAATGCCTATCCAGTATGGATGCAGTCCTCTAATCACCTACATAGTTGTCTTTGACACCTTCAATTCCCTAGTTAGTATTCATACACTTCTAGCAAACAACCTGTCACTCACCCAGTGTGTCTCCTTATAGTACTGTAATCATTTAGTCAGTTAGCATGTAGTCTTTTAGTGAGGTAGGCTTTAGGGCATGAACTGCTTCAAAGTAGTATGCACTATGCATGTAGTGTTTTAACGATCGTCACACTTGTGGTTCAGGGCTATAGTTTCTTAGTCAGTTTTTATATAAAATGTGTTTGTACAGTAATGGAATAGTATAAATTTGAAAGTTATTAATATACATTTATTTGTGATTCTTTTTTACAGATACAGAACAGGAGTGTTTCTCATCCGTTTGCACTCTTCTCGTGCAAGATTGTTTGGATGAAGGGTCCTTAGGTGTTTCATCATACTTGCCGTGCCGCACGAGTATTTTTTGTTAGGATCCCCTCGTAACAGAACTCTTTTGCAAATCTTGCGCGTGACGATGGTGGCATTGGTCTTTGTTTGCCCCTCGAGAAAAGTAGAAAATTTCCACACCACTGAAGGAAAACGTTGTGGGCGTGGTGCATCCTCCAAAAATTCATCCTTAGATTCAGTGAATATTTTAAAGTGACAACATTTACAGTTTTTGTAAGTTACTTATAAAATTTTGTTACATGTATGCATTTTATATATCTGTGATTTGTATCTTGTTTTTTTGTTTGAGAATAGCATGTTGTTTTTTTTTTAACAATCTTTGAGATTGTTTTTTTTTTTGCCCGCTGTTAAGTGATGTGTACAATTTAAATCACTATTTTTAGTGAAATGTAATATATTCTGAGAACAGCAAAAAAATGACTGTGTGGAAATTATGCTGTGTTGTAAAAAATGTATTATTACATGTTATAATTTTTTTTCCTTTTCTTTCACAGATCCAAAATTTTAAAATAAGCAATTTTTATGAATTTAGATTGGAATGAAAATGTGAAAAAAATGTGTACCATTTTTTATTCCTATTACTGTGAAGGTAAGTTTAACTAAGTCTCAATATGCAGAATGAGGAGGTCTGCAAGAAGCTACAAAGTTGAAACATGTTTCTAAAAACACTCTGTTTATACCTATGTAGTTTTGAAATCTGACAATAATCAGATATCATGTGACCTGCAAAAAAAGAGATTTGAGGGGTTCATAATATTTCCCATTTTAGCTATTGAAGGACCGCAATTATTTCAATCATTCTTCTTTGAACATCTTTGCAGACAAAACTCTGTGCTTACCTTTTATCATTCGCAAGGAATTTTAAAAACGGAAATATGTCACTTTTTGTAACATAGTTATTGTGTAAGATACTCTTTCATATTTACAAAAAGAGGAAAAGGCACTCTGTGCACTTTTTATACTCCATGTAAATACAACCTCATCATGTAGACCACTTTGTGTTGAAAGGGGGTTCTATAAGTGTTGTTGTGCATGATTGCACTTAATACTCATAGAACAAGACACATGTCTAGATTTATCAGAAATCAGAAATCTCGATATGTGTGTGAATGGTTCACCATTCTAAAACTGGTGTAGGAAAGCACAACAAGGAGAATTGTTTTAATTTCTCCACATTTTTATATCTTCAATGCATGCTGAAATGTTCAGCATACATTGAAGGAGAAAAATGCATTTTCTCATTGTTTTTGTGCAGGAAGGTGTGTCTTCCTGTAGAAAAACAAACAGCACATGACACAGATATCCTTGCACTATGGTGCAAGGGTGCCTGTGTCACCACATGGCTGCAGTTTAAGCAGCCGTGCAGACAGAAGCATAGATTTGCAACATATGTATGTACATATGTTGCATCCCTGTGCTTCGGAAGTACTACAGCACACTGCAGTTAAAGAGGTTACTGTGTGATGCTGCAGCACTTCCTCATAGTTCTGCACTTATACATTCACCATATGCTACTAATGCATTCATTCAGTCAATTACGTACTACACATACATTCATCTAAACTTTCACACACTAACAAAGAAATGTAGCTCTTTTTTTAACCAGGAAAGTTAGTTCTTACAAGAACTTTTTTTTTTCTTCTTTCTTCTTTTCTATTTTTTGGGGGGTTTTCTGAACAATTTGTAATTTTTTTTGCTTTTCCTGCAAAAAAAAACCAAAAAACAAAACAGGAGGAACCAAACAATGAACTTCAGGGAACCATAGAAAATAAAAAAAAATAGCAAATGTGACTTTCTTGCCGGCGGCAGATCAGATCGATCGACTGCTCACCGAAGCACAAAGTCGCATTGCACTTAGTGCAGAGTATTTTTAAATATTGAAATTGAGGACGGATGTCCAAATTTTGGGCTGATGGATGCACTCTTGAGGTGCTCGGCTGCGATGAGGTGGAAGGCGCAGGAGCAGGAGTGTTTCTCATCCGTTTGCACTCTTGTCATGCAAGATTGTTTGGATGAAGGGTCCTCAGGTGCTTCATCATACTTGCTGTGCCGCACGAGTATTTCTTGTTAGGATCCCCTCGTGACAGCACTCTTTTGCAAATCTTGCACTTGACCAAGGTGGCATTGGTCTTATTCTGCCCCTCGGGAAAAGTAAAAAATTTCCACACCACTGAAGAAAAACGTTCTTTGCGTGGTAACTCCTCCAAAAATTCATCCTCAGATGTATGAGGAGATGCAGGTGATACCTGCTGCCCTGAAGCCCTTTTTAGTTGAAAAAAGTTAGAGCTAAGTGTAAACTTAGTCTAAAAAATCTTCTTCTCTGTAAAGAGATGCTCCTCCAAAGAAGGTCAAAGAAGAATGATTGAATTGGGTGGGGTCTTTCAATAGTTAGAACAGGATGTGTAATGAACCAATCAAATCTCTTTTTTTGCAGGTCACATGGGATCCGCGCACCCTGCGCTTACGCATCACGCACCCAGCGCGCATCCGCGAAATTGAATTAAAAAAAAATATAGGATTACATGTAAAAATATATTACTTTTAAGACTAGTTTAGAGTTTGTCTTCAATTAATATGCACATGAAATACATATATATGTTTTTTAAAATGTTCAATATTTCGCGGGATCCACGCACCTACCGCATCATAGACGCAGATGACGGATCGCGGAAGCGCATAAACGTCGCGTTACGTACATTGAACGTGTCGCGTATAGGCTGGGAGTCACGTACCGGTCGCATTGCAATCGCGCACTAAACACGTACCCGATGCATACCATGCGCGGATGCTATCGCTTAGGGTGCGCGGATCCAAAAACATGGAAAGAAAATATATAAAATAAAGTTTTGAAGATATAGTTAAAAAAATATTTTGAAAAATATAAAAAAAATATTTTGAAAAACCCATTAAATTCAAATAATATTTTTTAATTTTTAAAAGAATTAATTGAAAAAAAAAGTTTAGAAAATGCTGTTAAAGTATTTAAAAAAAAAAAATTATGAAATTGACACACTGAATTTGAAAAATATAGAAATTTAATCAAAATCATTAAACATGATATTCAGAGATAAGTTAAAGATAGGAATTAGCATTTAAAAAACCTTTGAAATTCACTGAAAAATCCATAGTTTTCATGCACGTTATAGTTAGGAATTGGCATTTAAAAAACCTTTGAAATTCACTGAAAAAACCAAAGATTTCAGAGCGTTATAGTTAGGAATTGGCATTTAAAAAACCTTTGAAATTCACTGAAAAAAACATAGGTTTCTGGGGTGTTATAGTTAGCTGGACATTTCCCTCGTACAAAACCCTAAAAATTCCCCTGTTATAGTTAGTTCAGCTAACTACAACTTGCGCCCCCGCAATGCACTGCTGATGACGTCACATATTACATCATTCATGACATGGTCAGTGACATCACTGATGACATCACTGATGACATCTCAAATGACATCACTGATGACATCACTGATGACATCATCCATGTGATAAATTAGTGCATCTTCTCACACCCTAATATAACCTTTGATCCACCGACTCAAAATTTCAGACGGCCATTTTGAAAACCATAGATACTCCATTACCAATACCTACATACCCACTCATTAACTCTTAGGTCTACATACACCTCCACTCACTCACCTGTACAGTCACTCATACTTACAGTCACTCCGTACAAGACTATCATATGCATTTATACACCTATATAGACACTCACACACCGCCAATCATCCATTGAGGTACTGACACACCTAGTCAGTTGTGCCAGTAATTAAACACAGTCCAATTTACTCACCTATACAGTTAAACACACTCAAGTTCACTTACTCATAAAAATAGTCCCACATTCTTACGCTCTTATACAATCATTGATACAAGCACACACTCATCCATACAGCCACTCTCACAATCACACACTCTCACATATACCCACTTATATACTCTTACACACATATGTACTGCCTTTCACATATGTAGTTAGTCACACATGTACCACTGAGATATACATTCAATCCCTAACACACCCATACATACACTCACCCAACCATACAGTTCATCACAGATGCACTCTTAAAACCATGCACCCATAGAATCACCCACTCATACATCTATGCATAGAGTCACACACACCCTACCCACAAAACACTCAGGCACCCATACAGATACTCAGACAACCAATCAATAACCCATATAGTCACTCATATAGGTATTCACAAAACCATGCAGCCACTTATACACCTACACACAGACACATACAGACATTCAAACAGTTTAGTCACTAGTCTGCAGTAAGATACATTTAATGACTCACTTATAGAGTCAGTTACGCACCTAGAAAATCATCCATTCACACACTTGTACACCCACTCATTCTTCCACAGGCCTTTCACTATAAATATATAAAACATATTTAAACTTTACAGAAACACACAGTCACTGGATGATGTCATCAGTGATGTCATCAGTGATGTCATTTGAGATGTCATCAGTGATGTCATCAGTGATGTCACTGACCATGTCATGAGTGATGTAATATGTGACGTCATCAGCAGTGCATTGCGGGGGCGCAAGTTATAGTTAGCTGAACTAACTATAACAGGGGAATTTCTAGGGTTTTGTACAAGGGAAATGTCCAGCTAACTATAACACCCCTGAAACCTATGGGTTTTTCAGTGAATATATATATATATACACATATGTATGTATATATGTCCGAGGAGCCCCGCCCTCACCTGACTAGAGCGTGAAAGACGTGAGAGTTTCCCTCTGGCGCTCAATGTATTTCTGTGAATCCAGCTACATACGGGTGCCCATGGGTGCCTCAAAGCCTTTCTTTCCTCTTGTTGGTGCTCTGTCCCTTGCCGTCAGTTCAGCTCACCCATGACGGGCTGCGGACCACCTCATGCTCCCCTTTCACACCAGCCCATAGATGCAGAAGCAGGCCATGACCCACTTGTCAATGAGATTGTGACGTATGCACCACATGCAGGAAGTAACAAAGACGTGCATGAGCTGCAGACAGCAGAGCTCACAACACCAGGCATTAGATGCAATGAGGGAGACTTAGTAACAGCAACTCACCTTGGAAAGGAAACCACCTGCTGCTGAGGCAACTAGGCAACAAGTCTGCGAGGCCATCTCTGGCCCCTGGGGAAAATCAGTTCAACATATTTGGAGGAGAGTTACCAAATCTCCACGCAATGCAGCGCAGCCCCCTGCGAGACTGAGCTGCGTTGCGTGACAGGGAGGGAGCAGGAGAGCATCATATTTTCAAAGAGATGGCTCTCTCCTCCCCTTTCCCTTGCGCCGGCACTGATTACAGTTGCTGTGCGCCACCCACACACCACCTTAGTGCCATAGCACTAGGGTGTGTGTGTGTGTGTGAGTCCAGCATAGGTTTTGTACAGAAAGCATACCCTTCCTGTACAAAATACTTTGCCTACACAGAAGGGAAAGCTTTTCCCACTTTGTATGCGTGCTGCACAGTGCAGCATGCATGCAAAGTCGGAAAAGGAAGGCTTTTCTCCTTCCTTGTGCCTAGTTTAAAAGGGCTTAGTTTTCTCACGTCAAACCTAATCTACTGTATTTGGTAAATTGGGTTTAGCGTGAGAAACCTTGGGTGGTTGCATGAGAACGCCCATGCACCACCCTTTGCACGCCCCCATGGCACAAAGTAATGTGAAGCAGCGCACTGCGCTGCTTCGCATTACTTTTACTTTATTATCAGCGCTAAAGAAGTTTAGCGCTGGAAAGTTAATTAAGAAAAAAAGATTTTGCGCCATTTTGCATCACTTTTGTGACACGAACACGGCGCAAAATCTTAGGAAGCTCCCCCTTTGCCTGTAGTTTCGGAAGAGATCACCAAAACAATGCGATGGCTTAACAGGCTCCATTGTCACAGATGCATATGTTAGGGGAGCTTATAAAGAACGAACAGATCACCCCCGTAGCAGTATCTCAGCGCTAGAATAGCGGATCTAAGAAAGAAATTAACAGATATTCAGACAGGTCAAGTTAGGTTAGGTGAGCTTACAAATCCCGCACAACTCACTCCATTAATGTCCGTCTATATCTTTAAAGGCGCTAGACTTCAAAGTGTCTGGGAGATAGAACCGGAAGCAACTGTATCTGGTCTTCAAGAGGCTGACAATCGCGACGAAGGCGTTACCCCTGACTGCCATAAAGTTTGCCTCTGCCATAAAGAAGCTCGTGCAGGTGATTAGATTATGACAAATAACACCGGAAACAAAGAAGCAGGTAGAACTCATATCTTCAGGGTGTGTAATAATCAGCATACCGTAGCACGGTGAAAGATATGGGTGATGATGTGTTATTCAGAGCAGTCCAGGATGCATCAGGAAGAGCTGAGACAAGGGCAGGGAGACAAACAATGCCTGCCTTGTTCACAGCCAATAAACAGGCCAGGGGAAAACATCAGGCATGTCGTCATTTACAGAAGGTCAAAATGATTCTGGTAATAATAGAACAGATTGATGTGTGTTACTGCACCGGGTGGCCATACTATTACTGTCAGAACTCCTTTCAGAGGGCCATGGGGCACACAGGGTTACTGGGCCCGACCGTGGGGCTCAGCCCTTTTTACTCCTGAGGTCCTTGGGCCTGACCTACTATGGATCCCGAACAACTGGACCAAGTCTCCCTTCTGCACTTGACTCTCATTGGCAGCTGAGGACAAGCAGTCAAACGCTCCCTCGGGGGTTGAGTATAGCTACAGGTTTGTTCACAGCTGTGTCAATAAATCAATCTCCAGTCAAGTACTTATATTTATAATGAAAAGAAATATTTAATTTCTAACTCTAGGGATTCAAAGCAATGTTAGGACATATATGATCAACACATTTCCCCTTGAGGTCAGGGCTCTAGTATTTCACTGTCAAATCCCTGTCGCAAATGCTCTTCAGAATGTGGCAGGGGTCATTCTCCATTCACTGGTGGCCGTATCCAGGGAATGTGTTACAAGGATGAATCCAAGGAACTCCAGAAGTAGCCAGGAGGTATAACATAAGTTAGAGGTTTATTTAAGCTTAGATGGAGGATGGTAGGTACAAGATGGCAGTTCATCAGTTAGGTAGTTAAGACAGTTCGAGGCCTCACCAGGAGCAGCATCCTTGCTACTCAGCCCACAGTCTCCAACTGTCTCTCTCACACACACAACCAGGCACTCCAACATTCTACTCTCTCATCAGCATTCTAACATTCCACATACACATCACATTCATACTGGCGGAGCAGCAGGGAAAGAAAATCAAGGTATAACAGAATGCTCAATAGTAGGCCTTAACCCAAGAGTCCACTCTGACTCTTAGCAAAAAAGTCAAAAGTTTCTTAGCGACAAAGTGCCCTTAGCAGTTAGTCCCCCGGGACCTGATAGGCCTGTAAGCAGTATTACATACTTCAGCAGAGAGGAACTTTGCTGTGTCTGAGTAAGTGCCCCATCCGTGGGCGCTCACAATGCTCCTGTCCGGTTCGGGGAGTTGACTGCATACGCGAAGCAGGGCAGCACCCAGCCTGGGCTCTTCTCTGAGCTTACACAGCCGGCTCCAGCAGTGATCGAGGTGCTTCTACTGCACAGTAAGTTATGGGGGGTGGGGGGGTTTGGATTCTGATTCTACCGATCGATGTCCCAGAGATGTGGCAATGCATCCACAACATCCTCCTCAGTTCACTGGAATAATTTAGGTACAATACTTGAAGCTTCCTTGCGACCTAAAGGTCATATGACATCATAGTACTCAGGCACCGGCCCGATCTTCACAGTAGTCCGAACTGCGGTGGTCCCTCCTGGCATATGACATCACTGCTAGGCTCTGCTCAGGCTTTGGCCTTCAGTATCGGGCATGCGCTGTCTCATCGAGACATGCTGTATCTTCCCTGTGGGCTTACAGCCCACCCATCGTCTTTGATTTGTTTGTTTATGTGTCCTTTCCAAAAGTCTGCATGTATGTGGGTAATCTTTGTTTTTGTCTGTCCTTTTGGTGTCTGGCTCCCTCCCGCGGAGCAGTGTCCTATTACTTGTATCCTTTCCCTCTTTGTTAGTTGCTTTCAGCCCCCCAAGCCCTGGGTGTGTTTTGGGAATTTCCCCTTTTGTTCACTTTTGATCACCCGTGTTTTGACACTCTGTTGCTGTTTACTGACCCCCCCCCCCCCCCCTGCACCCCCCGAGCTGTTCTTGTGCTCATGTTTAGCCTGTATTTTCGGAATTTTAGGTTCATTATCTGCTAGCTGTGTTCCTAAAAGTAAACTGTAAACAACCTCTATACCTCAGTGGCAAGTGTTGCTCAAACAGACAGGCTGTTAGAGCTGATAAATGGAACAGTAACTACACCATCTTATCGTGGATTCAGTGAAAGTATCATATGAACTGTTCAGCATTTAACAAAACAGCACAGAATAAATATGTACTTTTCATATCTGGGAAAACACGCAGAAACCCGTTTGTCTGGCACACAGTGGACAGAAAAGGCCTCCATCTGGCGGCAGGGCTTTTAGTCTTTCTTTCCTTTCTCCTCCACTCAAAGGCGACTCTCTAGACTGAACCAATTTCCATGGTCAACATTTACAATATATTCTTTGTTTCTAATTATTGCGTACTGTTTCTTCGGAACACTTTTGTTGGACTTGGCCCTTTTTGGCTAAAGTTCCCTAAACGTTTTGACTTCCCCCTAGACCTTTTTTCTGATATGGTGTTGCCAACTTAGATGCTTTGGGCACTTTGCCACTGCTGATCAGTGTCAAAGTGCAAGTGCTCCCTGTATAAAGTGTTATGGTAATTGGTTGTCCATAATTGGTATGTTTGCCTTACTAGTAAAGTCCCTAGTAAAGTGCACTATGTGTGCCAGGGCTGGTAATGCAAATGCTACTAGTGGGCCTGCAGCACTAATTGTGCCACCCACACAAGTAGCCTTAAAGAGGGAACTCAAGCCTGCCACTGCAGTGCCTGTGCGCAGTTTGCTAACTGCCATGTTGTCCTGACAAGTGCACCCACTTGGCAGATCTTACCCTTCCCTTTCCATGCATATCAGACACCCCTATAGTAGGTCCAAGGTACCCCTCTGGGCAGGGTGCAGTGTCTGTGAAAGGTAGGACATGTAATGAGGTGTGTACCATGTCCTAACAGTGAAATACTCTCCATTTCGTTTTTCACTGTTGCAAGGCCATCTTGCCCATAGGACAGAAAGGGGAAGGCTGTGTAATATGTATTCAGCCTATCTTCCCATAGGCTTAATGGAGAGGTGAAGTTTAGTGTGTCTGAACTCACAATTTAATAACACATCTTTTTGTGAAGGTGGTTTTTGAATTGTGTGTTTAGAAATCACGTTTTTAGAAGTAGCTGTTTTTTTTGTTCTAACAATTCTGTGTGTCTATGCCTAGTTGTGGATTGACAGTCTGGATTTGAACGGGATAGGATCTAGGAAATGTCTTGACCCAGGGGAGGAGTAGGTAAGACAGCAACAGGCTGACCTGCATCTGGAGTGTAGGGGGGAGGAGTAGCCCCCTGAATGTGAAGAGGCCTGGGCTGCTGCCATAAAAGAATGGCTCCACTTCCTGCTGAGTGATTGAGGAACCAGACCCCCACTATCAAAGGAAGAAGGTGTCACTGGCAGGGAGACACCCAGAACTGGTTTGGACAAGGGTCAGTGCCCCCTGAACACAAAGACTTAAAAGACATTTAGGGGTATAACTATGAGAGCTGAAGCCCCTGAATGTTTGACTGATCAAGACTGAAAAGGATTGAAACTACTTCACAGTCAAGAGGAACCTCTGCCAAGGAAGAACAGCTGAAGAGACTGAAGAGAAGGACTGACCCTTGCTGTGTGTTCTGGGGTTGGCCTGCAGTTTGCTGATTTAACTAAGAAGAGGCTAAGGGACTTTGCTGTGTGCTGTGTCCCCCTGCTTGAAAGGACTTTGTTGTGTGGTGTGTCCCGAAGTAACTTGTCTGCAAGGGCCCGAGGAGAGCTGGCTCCCTGTTGTGGAAACTCAGGAACATCAAAGTTTCCAAGTGTGTCTCAGCGGCGCTGTGTGTGTGTGCTTTTTGCAGCCTGAGACCTTCGTAAGCATTGCCCCGGGACTGTGTGGCCCGAAACCCAACCGAGTCTCAGCGACGCTTTGTGCGTGTGCAGGCTGTGACTGTCGTGGGGTCCGTGGTGCTGGTTGGAAAGTGCCGCATGACTGCAATGCCCCCGCAGCGTGAATCATCGTCCAAGCTGCTGTGTAGCTATTTGTGGCCCGAGCCGTTATCGTAACTGAGGCTGCGGATCAAGATCGCCGCCGCCGGCCCAAGCCGCACCGTGCTGAAGGATTTCGTAAATCTAAGGAAGTCGTGAGGTAATCGTGATCGTTGTTTGCAAGAGGAATCTGTCCAAGATCGTCGGCAATGGAGAAGGCAGCGCCGTAACCTCTCTGGCTATAGCCTTGCCTTGCATCGGAGCTGCGTCGTCATCAGGAGCGCCCAGCAGGATGTCTGATGAGCGGGGAGAGAGAGAGAGAGCGAGGCAGCGCATGCCCCAGGTAAGACTTGAACTCCGGTCGGGAGTCGCAAGCGTGTGTGGCTTGGGGAGGCATGCAGGAGGAGTACCGGAGTGCTCCCGTCTCTCCCCCGCTGCATCGCATTAGACACACGGAGTCCTCGAGTGGCCCGGACCTGCCCGACAGCACCAGGGCTGCCCTCGGAAGTTCAGGACTGTGGTTGGGGCCTAGTGGTGCCCGCGCTAATCGCATCAATTGGCCTAGTATTATTCCTGCATTACGAACTGCCTTATTACTTGCATTGAGGATTGCATTATACTTGCATTACGAACTGCCTGCTTATGTGCCTTGAGGACTGAATTATTCTCGCATTACGAGCTGCCTTTTTACTTGCAATAAGGAGTGTGTTATACCTTGCATTACGAACTGCCTGATTACGTGCATTGAGGATTGCATTATTCTTGCCTGATTACGTGCATTGAGGATTGAATTATTCTCGCATTACGAACTGCCTTATTACTTGCATTAAGGAGTGCGCTATACTTGCATTACGAACTGCCTGATTACGGGCAATGAGGATTGTATTATTCTTGCGTTACGAACTGCCTGATTACGTGCATTGAGGATTGCATTAAGCTTGCATTAGGAACTGCCTGATCACTTGTATTGAGGATTGCATTATTCTTGCATTACGAACTGCATTAGTCTGGCAATACGAACTGCATTATGAACTGCATAGCATTGCATTAGGACTGCATTTGAACATTGTGAACTGCTCATTAATACCGCAAGAACCTACACGTGTTTGTTGGCCTGATAACCGGCAAAGAGAAATATTACAAATGCGCATATGTTGGATGTTTATAGTGTGGTCTTACCGTATTTTTCTTCTTGGTAAAGATACCGCTATTTTCATACATCAGTGTGGTGTCCATTTGTGGTGTTATCACTGTGTCACTGGAAGTGTGGTTGCAAATACTTTACACATTGTCTTGAAGATAAGCCTGGCAGCTCGTGCCAAGCTACCAGGGGGTGAACAGGGGGTTATCAAAGAAGGTGTCCCTCCTTTCCCTGACTAGAAGCAAGGGTCCCTATTTGAACTAAGGTAACTGCCTCAGCCAACTAGAGACCCCCAGTTCTAACAACTTCTAAATACCTGTCACTCTGCTGACAGAGTCCAGGCATGGTATCTGGTACCTTGCAGAAATTGGTGCTTTCTTCCACTTCCCAGATGGACATGGGTAGCCCAGCCACATCTGTGGCCTCCTCAGTTCAGGATTGTGTAGCTTGAACCATAGGTAAAACAGCTGCCATCTACTGCATATTTTTGTTTGACACATCAGATCAGTACGATTCATTCTAGAGACTATTAAACGTGCACTTCAAGCACAATACAAATGGTGTCTCCTGGGACTTGTGCCGATCAGTTCACAAGAGATGTTAACATATTTGCCATATTTTTCATACTCTTAGTCCTAACCCCCTACAAATGTATACTTATTTTTTTGTCATTGTGATTTGCACATAATCATACGATGTTGAGCCGACGCCGAGAAACAAGCCCGGTTCCCCAGTTCCGGAGTCGGCAGCTCTGATTGTTAAGCCACATCCTCTCCCCTACAACACTTTAACGTTGCATCAAACCTCCCTTAGACCACGCAGCATTTTCAGTTATGTAATAGTGTTAAATGCATAACAAGCCAGAATGGCAAACTGCTGGTTAAAAAAAGCAATTGAAACTGAAAAAACTTGAATGGTAGAATTATCATACCAGTCATTGCTGCACCCTAAACTAACTTTGCAGGAATATTTGTAAATATTTTCCAATTACAAAGCTAATCTGTTCCTATTTTTTTATCTCAATAGACTAAGGATGGTGCAAAATGCTGCTGTAAGGCTGCTAACGGGCACACCAAGGTTCGTATCGGTTAGAAATGGCCTACGACACCTTCATTGGTTCCCTATAAAACAATGTGCCCAATTTAAAGCACTATGTACGGTTTTTAAATCCCTGATGGGTGGTGGCCCGGAATAGCTAAGAAGGCGCCTTCAGTGGTATGTTCCTGGGAGAGTGCTGCGGTCTATGGAAGCAAAGCGAGTGATGGTTCCAAGAGCAAAAAAGGCCAATTGGGGTGGCAGGAGTTTTATCTTAGGTGCCACGAATGCTTGGAACAACCTACCAAAGCATCTTAGGAACTCTACGGATCTCCTTTCTTATAGGAAGGGGTTGAAAACGAGGCTGTTCACAGAATAAGTTTAGGTGCAGAGGGATGCCAGTGAGACAGGGCTGAGCGCCAGGACACCCTTGGGTAAAAGTGTGCTTTAAAAGCCTAATTAACATAACATAACATAACAGCTATTGTACCACAATGGCAACAATTCTTCTTGTACATTTTTGCATCAGTAATTTTCCACACTAAACTGTTTTTTTGAAAGAGTGCACCATTTTGTTGTCAAGGAGAGAGGGGGCAGACAGAAAACTTTGTTTTGTTTACTACCATATACTACCCATAATGTAATTTCCTACTAGCAATAACGTATTTTTTTATAATGTGCAGGCCATATCTTTTGCTTCATTTATGTCGAGGAAGATCCCTGGTTTTCCCGGTTTTAAGGGTTCTGTGCGATTCTAGAATGAGCGGGGTCTATGTGAATGAATTTAACTTTATTGCAAAGACAAGTCATAACCTTGTAACTAAAGTAAACAGTGGGCAATCAATTGATCAGACTTCCTCATTGGTACATTGTTAATTTTATGTTTTTGTTTAACCAATCAAGCAATGTGAAACAATGCTTCAAGTACAAAATGAGGCAAAATTCTTCCACTGCCCTAAAGCTTACACAATTAAGCATGTCATGCTAAAAGAATGGACGACTTCCATCAGTTCGGGACAGCGGGTCCAAAGAGACATGGCCGCATTCTGCTACTGACACTGGACTTCCTCCACCACACCAACTATACGCCTGCACTACTGTAGAACAATGCAAAGAAACAAACACCACTACCTCACTCGAGGGCGAGACCTATTGCCTTTGCCAATGCTTGCTCTGGATGCTGCTACCTGATATTTTTGGCGCCTCTATCAGCTTCCCCTTCCTTCAAGTTTACTCAGCCTCCCTCCTTCTTTCTCGCTCAATCTCCTGCCCCATCGCTTCTCCCTCACATACCTGATGCTGAGACACCGCTTCCACCCCCACCCTTCCTGTACTTGATGCTGAGACACCTCTTCCACCCCCACCCTACCTGTACCTGATGCTGAGACACCTCTTCCACCCCCACCCTACCTGTACCTGATGCTGAGACACCTCTTCCACCCCTACCCTTCCTGTACCTGATGCTGAGACACCTCTTCCACCCCTACCCTTCCTGTACCTGATGCTGAGACACCGCTTCCACCCCCACCCTACCTGTACCTGATGCTGAGACACCTCTTCCACCCCCACCCTACCTGTACCTGATGCTGAGACACCTCTTCCACCCCTACCCTTCCTGTACCTGATGCTGAGACACCGCTTCCACCCCCACCCTACCTGTACCTGATGCTGAGACACCTCTTCCACCCCTACCCTTCCTGTACCTGATGCTGAGACACCGCTTCCACCCCCACCCTACCTGTACCTGATGCTGAGACACCTCTTCCACCCCCACCCTACCTGTACCTGATGCTGAGACACCTCTTCCACCCCTACCCTTCCTGTACCTGATGCTGAGACACCTCTTCCACCCCTACCCTTCCTGTACCTGATGCTGAGACACCGCTTCCACCCCCACCCTTCCTGTACCTGATGTGTGATCCAAGCTCCTCATGTTCGCAGACATTCCATTTGGTAATTGTCAGTCATTGTTGGTTTCATTCACTGATATCGGATGTTTGTGTTTGCATTTCTGGTTCTGCTTTCTTGCTATTCTCTTGCTCTTGCCTCTGCGCTGATTGTAGGGAGTTTGCCCTTCTCCGTTGTTGTTCTCTTTGTAAAGCACATTGATAACCGCTTCTCGGCTGAGATAGCGATATAAAATGAGAAACAGAATGCATGAGTAAATAAATAAATGTATTACGGAAAGCTACCTAAAGCAGTGGGTAAGAAACTCTGGGCTGCCCACTCTACGTGATGCAGAAGGTGAACTGCAAGGCCCACAATGCAACAGAAGACTAGAAGATCATTTCGGGGCATCGGTATCTGCTCCTGTGAGCTTTAAATGCATGTTCCTAATTGTATACTTAACGTGGTCTTTAATATGATCTCTCCTACAACATCCCTTTCTGTGATGTCAGTTTGGTTGAAGGTGATGTGATGTTACTTCCAATAATGCCATCTAGGTCAGGTGGTGTGTGACGTCACTCACTGCCCTTATGCTCTTGGTGACTGTTGTCACTGATAGCGACCTCCTATTAGCAGATTTCTATGTTATGCCCATTGCCTGTTCTCTCTCGCTTCTCGGCGTTCTTGAAACTGTTACATATGTATCGCTTACCACTAATGCTGTGTAAGATCTCGCTGTTACTATTAATGGCCGGAGTAATGTAGCTCCTGGAATACTCTGCCACCAGGTTTGAATACGAGTTTAAGTAAACGCTATTTATGGAATGTCTCAGTGTCGCCAGCGCATGCTGTGGCACTGGATCAAAGAACAGGGGGGCATATCAGCAACAACCGGCAATAATTATCGCCAAGCACACTTAGCGCTAGGATAATTATCGCCGGCTAGCGTGGATTTTTATCGCTGAGATAGCATACTATTAGCAACGCTTATCTCAAAAGCGATAAAAATCCTCACGCTAACTGCCTAACGTGAGATTATCGCTGGAAGCCCAGCGATAATCTCACGCAATGTGGCGTTAGCTTGATGATAGGGCCTCACAAACGTAGCCATGATATCCACCTTCCAAGGGATATCATGGCTAAGTCAGTCCTGAAGCAGGCGTATGGAAAGTAGCGATAACAGGGGTTATCAGTACTTTTCTTGCCGCTATGCTTCATAGCGTGGGGGTTGATGATAGGAGAAATGTCGCTTAGCGACATTTCTCCTGTCATGTCAGGTCAGGAACGCCCACTTTGCATCTCATTAAAGATGCAAAGCTGGGCGTTAGGAATTCCTACGCTAACGCAAGTTTTCACGCGTTAGCGTGAGCTTGCTAATTAGGCGATAAAATTATCGCCACTTTTCGGACGTAAACGGCCGCTAAAGCGGCGATAATTCTATCGCCTCGCCTTGCTGATATGCCCCAGGATTCATATATCATATCTTCACGAGTGCCTTAGAACGTGCGTCATGGACCCTAGTCAGTGCTTTAAATGGAAAAAAATAAGTGCAGGTACTCACCAAAAATAAGCAGTGGATTGGGGTTGGAGTTTGGGGCGGGGCAAGGGGGCGGGGCTATGTTCTTTACCTTTCTAAGCTTTGTATGCAAAAAATATGCATGCATTGTAAAAATATATAACCATTTACATAGTACTTACCTAAGTTTATGGGTATATAACAAATGTTTATCAAAAAATGGCACACTGATGAAACAGTACTAGTACTGCAGTTTTAAAAAAAAGCATGAATGTATTGATTTAATCTAGAGGGCAGGGATTTTGTTTCATGCAAATCCCTTTCATTTAAATTGTTGATGAGCGAAGATTTGCGGGCGTTTAAAACCGTGGGCATGCTAACAAGCTGCATGCCCTGAACAATGTGGCCCACACTTGCGCCTCTTAGGTTTTATGATTACCTTCCGACTCCCTCTGAAAGACACCCTGCAGCAATACTCCACCTTTCACTCCAGAGAGGCACATGCTGCTCTGTGTTCTACTTAAGACGAGCTGCTGAGCTGGCGCTTTTAAACCAGCGCAACCCAGGCTTCAGCTTCGTTTGAAAGGCGCTGTAACCCATTCCAGGCCATGCAGAAAGAGTTGCCAAGGATGGAGCTCAGGAGCGTAGCACCAACCGCATCAAAACCGGGCGGTCATGAGTACCGGTACTCTCCTTTTCAGAGGAAAGGTCGCGGTACTAAAGGGGCGAAAATATAAAAGTGCTGGTACTCAGTACCGGTGAGTACCGGCCCATTTAACCCCTTCAGTGCCCATGACGAGATAGTCTCGTCATGGAGCGCGGTTGCGCTGTGCCCATGACGAGACTATCTCGTCATGAACCCCGCCCGCTAATGAAACGCCCGGCACAGGGCGTGGAAAGGGTGGGGCACAGAAGTGGTTAAAGCACTGACCCCTAGTGCAAGGAGATAAACACCCCCCTTGACCTCTGTTTGAACTGTGAAACACAGCAATTATAAGAGTTCGGTGGGCCACGGTGTCACTGTATCTGCTGCACCAATGGAAGCCACGCCCCTGAACTTCACAGTTTTGACACAAAGCCACACGCATGGTTACAACTGACATCTTCTGAGGCCTTGTAGGAACTGGGCAGGTCCTATGCAGTGCACTGTTAGTCACCACTCCTGCCCCAAGGGCTCTGGCGCTACTGCTCTCCAACTAGGAAAATATTACTACATTTTGTGTGTTATTGGCATTCCTGTAGTGCCTCATAGTGCTGTTTGGAACTCAGATACTTCATGACAGAAATAATCACACTTGATAAACACAGAGTTCAGTCAGAGCTATGTATGTGAAAAATAATAGTTTCTTTACAGATAGGAATGCTGGGAAGTTGACATTGAGGACAACACAAAAAGGATGTTCTGCCACCTTCTGGGGCCAGTAACAGTGTCAGGAGTAAGTACAGTGCTTAATGGCTGAGATGCGTATGACCTATGCCCTACCTTTTCAGCAGTACAGGATAGAAGACAGAGTACTTCAGTGAGTTTGTGCCCAGCTCAATAAGACTCCATCAAATTGGCCCCAAAGTCTAAAAACCTAAATCCCAAATTTCAGAAATAGCAAAGGTCCCAATCAGTGTCCATAATGATGTTCAGTGTCCATTAAGGGGACCGCTGAGGATCCTTTAATTGGTCATCCACAAACGACCACACTTCAGGGTGGGAGAAGTTTAAATCGAAACTGGTCTCAAAGACACATTTCAACACAGTTAATGGCACTGAAGCTGCAGATGAACTGACAGCCATATAGGTTTCTCGGGGCATCACAACTTAAGGACCCATATCACGAATGTGGCCAATTTGTGTTTATGATTTTCCATTTAATGGGTTCCCATGGGCCCCTAGTGAAACCTCAAACTTGCCGAATGAAATTGATGAACTGGGATATGCAATCAAGGTCCAACTATTCCTTAAAGTAAGGATATCTTCCTTGTTTTCATCCTATTTTACTCATAAAGGTTGGACAGAGTGCTTGTTGCTCCAAAGCAGCAGATGTATTTTAGGTATGTGATGTAACGCTCTGTAATATCTTCAAAACCATAGAAGGAAGAGGGATACTTCAAATTGTTTTGGAATCAGAGTGACCACCTACAGCAAATGATGCCCTAGTGTAAGTCCTAGAGTGAGGAGGCTTTGCCTCTCTGTCAAATATGGGTTCTCACAAAGTCAAGGATGTGAAGGTCAGTCTGAGGGTGACATAGGATCATGTCTTTTGTAGTCCTGTAATGTGTCTCCACATCTTCACCTCTTGGCCCCAGAGAGGCTTTTAGGCCAGTCGTGGCCAGCTGAGTGCAGGTGCCGAAGCCCCCTTTGTGGCTCACATTTTCGAGTCCTCCTCCAGGAAGTTTTAGGTCATTAGTCAATGCTGTGTGTCCTCTTTCTCAAGGGTCATCTTCTCACCACACACTGGACAGTACAGTTTGTTTTTTCAGTGCCAGTTACTGCAGCTGGACTACTAATGAATCCCAGTCCTGGTGTTAAGGAGAACAGCACCAACAGACACCTCGCGGAGTGGATGCAGAGAAGCACCTTTTGGAATTCAGCTGAAATACAACTACTGGCCATATGGGACCAGTATTGATTCTGCTTTGGTGGGCACTGTTTGATAGACAAAGGAACAGGCCAGTAACATCTGGCCCACCCATATCGATATGTTTCTGACTGAATACAGAGTAATGACTGATCAGGCTATCTGAATCCCTTTCTGACCAAAGCCACACTCTAGCATGAGGCACAGAGGTCAAGAGGAGTACCACCATTTGGTGTATGCAGTCAATTTATTCTCTATTGAATACTGTTCTCCATGTGTACAGTTTTCCATTAACAAAATAATTGTGTAATATGCCACACAGACAACGCAATGCACACACATCATGGGTATACGCAAAAGCGTTAACAAAGGGGGACACAAAGCGTCATCCCCGCCACAGGCAAAGAGGCCTTTGCCCCTGCATTATAATCACCTGCCATGATCCATCAGTGTCTATAACCTTGTATGACGATTCTGGAGGCAGAACTCCACTATGTGTGGTGGACACTTTGGCTCCAGTCTGGTGAATGGCAGCAAAAAACATGGAACACACCGAGGGGACTGGCACTGTCAAATTCAGTGATGGAAAACTCAGGACAGAGGAAGCCAGAGTAGCGAAGTGTGGCCCAGCATTCCTTAGCACTCATGGATAAATGTACATACTCATCCACTAGGATACAGCACTGAACATGCAACCACTAAGCTCATTCTACAAAAATCAGGAGAACTATATTTATTCACTGACTTCTATCTGTCTTGGATGAAAAAATGACTATCAACTTCTTTAAATCATGAGGGCTGCAATGCCTCTAGTAGGTCAGGTAATTCTAGTAATTATTATACTTTTCAAAATGATGAGGTGAGGAGGGGGAACCCAGGACTCAAATAATATTTAGCAAGCAAGACCTTGCCTGGACTTAGTAGGGGTGCTCCCAATACCAGAGAAAGCAACTTATTGGTGTCATTGGCACTAAACCAGCCCACCACACAATTCAATATGCAACCTTCAGCAAAAACCACCACTAACCAAAGCTAGGACTTAGGTTTCAATATCATCTACCTTCAACAGCACAAAGCAAGGACAGGACAAGATATTAAGATATTACTCTTCATAAACTCCTGGAGACTCTGATGACTACTTAGGCATACTGCCCAAACTACCACTGCCCACCTCTTTCATAAATCTGGCATTTTTCATTCCAATAAACGACTTGAGCATCCTTTCTGATGTCTCACACAAAGGCATTCAAAGGGTTATGAATAGGGGTGCCTGGAACTCGTGGAGTAAATCTCTGTAGAATTCGGCGGAGTTACATAAAAACTGCACTGCGCTTCTTGTGTTGATTTTTAGTGCCGGATTTTGCGTTGTAAAATCAACACAAACTGCACCACACAGTGTAGTGCGAGAGGCACTGTCTGACACCCCCTTTGACTACCATCATTTTAATTGACTTTGGTGTGTTATTTTATCCTAGCCTGAATGTACGATGTCCTGCATATGCCTTGTTTCTCTTCTCATAGTTTTGAAGTGGGAGCTGTCACAGTAGAACAGCCTTGCCAAGAACAGAACGTGCTGGATGTGCATTTGAAAGCATGAGAGAGAGCGAGAGATAGAGAGAGAGAGAGAGAGAGAGAGAGAGAGGTGTAGAATGTACTTTTTGGTTCCGAAGTGCAGTGTTATGAGCAGTAGTGCACAAATGTGCACTGTGTTGTACATTGAGACATCAAGTATGTGATGCTATAGGCAGTGGTGCACAAATGTGCATTGTGTTGTACATTGGCAAGTATTATTAAGTTCTTACTATTGGCTTTGACATGGCCTCATGTCAACCTGTATTCTGACTCTGCATTGCTTGAGCTGTTTTGCACGCACAGACAGGCTTGCAAGTTGTTTGGGATTGTTTTGCGAGAGATTGTTTAATGTACCCTGGAAGGCTTTCGTAAGCTTCGTCAAGATCACGGCTGGAAATCTGAGAATGTAGAGGGAACCTGGGAACTACTTCCTGCCGTGGAATGCTTGCCTGGAAGCTGGCCAGTTTCAGTAAGTTTCCTTGGCACAGAGGGGAAGACTCTTGAACCTTCTAGTGTGATTTGAGACTATAGAGCAGAGGGTTGTTGACAGCCAGGGTGGGAGCTCACTTACGGAGTAGACTTACTGCCGTAAGACGAACGGAACCTGAGTCCCGGTCGAGAGTCTAAGCCCAGCTGTGAATGGGCCCCCCAGCTTGACTAGGCAAGGATGTTGAGTGAACGATCGGGTGAGGTGATTTGTTTCTGACAAGTGCCTTTGTGAAGCGTGGTTCCAGTGGCTGTGATCATTTGAGGTGTTTTCTTTGTGATGTGTGAATGAGTCAGAGTGCACATCCAAAGTAATCATTTGATGTATTTAGTGTATATATCTTTCCGATTATATCTTGCAGGACATCCAGTACTATTTGCTGCATGTTTATTCATTAGTATTATTCATGCATTTAACTGTTGCTTTTACCAAGTGTGATATTACTGCTTCATATAAATATATATCTCTATATACATTTGAATGTGTTTCATTTGACATCTGGGAAAGCCTTTCTGTTAGAGAGCATTGCATAAATAAAACCCCAAGCCTTATTTTAAAAAGAGAGTCTTTTCATTTTGTAAAGTAAACCCCTTTCTAGGTGTTATTGTGTTTTATGTTTTGCTTCGCCCTGTTTGAGCCACTGTGTGGGAGATTCTGTATTATCTGAAAGGCGGAACACGACACACAGTGCTCCAGAGGGAGCTGGTTCTTTGTGCCACTCGAGTAGATTTTCTACTTGAGCTGCAGCTCTCTCAACGGAATCGGTCATGACCTGCCACGGCTGGTGCATCAAGAAATCTGCTCTAGCACCCAAATATCGCACTAGGGGACACAAATTCTCGCTCGAGCCAAGGAAGAGAAAAACCTCCACCATGCAGTGGTTGGCATAGTTTTGCCAGAACTGCATTCCAAGCGGAGCGTGGAGTGGAGAAAACTGTGAATCCTGCCAATGGATCGGAGTTTATTGCCCACCCCTAGTTATGACACAAGTGGCTCAAGACAATCTAGCATTTTTTGACAAAGCCTTCCATGCTCACAAAGTCACCACCCAAGCGTGTAGGCTCCATCCCTTCTTTGTCATATTGATAGATGCAAATGAATCACAAACCTCAGTACCAGAGACCCAGGCTAGGCTCAGCACCAATGCCATTCTGCCACAATTGTATGACCTGCTTCAAGGCCTACGAAATCTCATAGAAGGCTATGAAGCATGCAAGCTGAGCTCATTGGAAGGGGACTCTGAAATCCTCGATGAGCTGCCTTTAGAACTAGTTCTGAAACATATATCACTTTAGCTGCTACTAGAAAGGTGTTTTGATTAGCTGTATCTTTTGAAATGCAACCCTGGACCTCTAAAACCCCGCTTTGAGTGGGCACGTTCCCCATGAACCCAAAGCTGTTTGCAGTTTCTAAAATTATGGTAAAATGACTGCAGTGAGACTATCATTTGACATCAGTAAATTGGATTTAAGCATTCTTAAGGTAATCAATAAAAGTAATCTAACAAATATTGCTGAAATGCTACAAAGGGCAAACAAGCATTGCCTTAGTCTTACCTATGAAAGCAATTTGCTTTGGCAATGTTTTGTAACCATGCTGTACAGCAGAGCTACCGAATGCATTAGTGCTGGGAGCTTCATAGTGCTTTTTTTTGCTTTTGTTTTAGCTGCATGCCCCCAAGGCAACACAAAGGGAGAGAGGGGCACAGAGGGAAAGAATGATGTGGATGGTGGGAGAGAACAGTCAAGTCGGGATGGGAAGTACACAGACAATGGAGGGCAGACTGGAGGGGTTAGGAGCAAGCACATGGACAATAGAGGGTGGTAAAGAGGGGCTGGGGTAAGCTCATGGACTACAAAAAGCGTGTGAGAGGGGCAGGGCCAATCACAAGGAAAACAGAGTGGATGAGAGAGGCTGGGGACCAACAGACAGAAAATTCACGGGGAGCAGGAAAGTCTTTGGGAAGCACACTGACAACGGGGTGTGTGGATGGAAGGGACTGAGATAGTTACATGGAGGAATAAGTACACGCGGGAGATGGCTGAAGCACACTCTTGTAGAGAAATTAAACGCAAAGAAAAATGTAACATCTGAAAATGTGAGTAGAGAAACACATGCCTTTGATAACATAGACATCTCACAAAAGTGAAAATGAAAACACAGAGAGCAGTGAGAGAGGTGATGATTTTGAGGTCCTCCCTAACCTAGGGAGAGAACCAAGCAGGTGCCTTGAACACAGAGAGCATATCATGCTCAACGATTGTGGTGGTCCCATCCTCCTAGGACTACCCCGAACAAAGTTATGAGCAAAAATACAATGCCAACCAAAGGCCCAGCAAAGCATTATGGGGCGAGATGGAGTGCAGTGAATATTATAGTATTAGCTCTCAGCTGAGCCCAAGAGCCTGCCCCTTGAGGAATGTTTTGATATTAGATACTATAAAATTCACTGCACTTTAGAATCTCGTTCCATAATGCTTTGCAGGAACTTTGGTTGGAATTGTATAACTGTGATTGGGGTGGTCCTAGGAGGATGGGACCACCACTGAATAGTTCAGCATGATGTGCCCTTTATGTTCAAGGCATCTGCTTGGTTCTCTCCCTAGGTTAGGGAGGACGCCAAAATCATCACCTCTCTCACTGCTTGCTGTGTTTTCATTTTCACTTTTGTGAGATGTCTATGTGATCAAAGGTATGTGAGGTTTCTGTTTTATTAATTGGCATGTGACAGAACAAGGAGAAGTTCATGGAGTTTTAGTTGAACTCCAACTCCGTGTAGTGGTATTCTTACTTCTAATGCCCGTTTCTTGAGGCAGGGCCACCTCTCTACACTTGGCCTATTACTCTGGAGTGCGTTGACTCCTTCATTAGAGAGAAACTCATTCATTCACTCTCCAAAAAATCTTTCCAACTTGATTTTCAGACAAACTCTTAATGCTGTATGGGCATATGGTTTTCAACTCTAATATAGCGCTACTCAGCCCCACAAGTGTCAGTGCACTTCAGAAAGAACATGAAAATTTGAGGGGTCTTCGAGGCAGCCCATCCAATTATCACTGTGGAAAGTGGGTGGCAAGAGTTTCATAAACGAAGTCTGGTGAGAGAGAGTGAGGTATGGAATCATCAGCGGAGGATTTTTAGAGCTGTCTGATTGAACGTCAATGAATGTCTTCTGCAGAAGGTTCCCGTTAATTGGCTACTCTTTTAAATTTCATTGCAGCTGGTAGCCCTCAGGTCAGTCTGCCTTTGAGTTTTTTGGCTTCTTGGTGTTGTTCTAACCTTTAACGGTAGGATCAGCTGGTGTACAAGGGGGCAAGAGACAAGACTTGTGGCATTAGGGCTACTGATGATGTAGTTGCTCTCTGCCCAATGCTGTATTGGGTTCACCTGCACACGGACTCTCAACCCAGAATCCACCTCAGAATCCTGACGAGGTGGAATCTGTAATGGAATCCACTGCAAATTGGTGGATGTTGCTCATTGAAAACAGCCTTAAGGGAGTAGGATTTCATCAGCTCTGGGAAAACCACCTTCTTAATAATGTAGAAATGATCAGGAACATTAAGAAGAAAATTTGGCTATTTGAAATCACAGAACCTTGTTAGGGCGTTGACTACGATACCAATGTGTTGTGGCGGAAAAGTTGCCCCTGCCCAGAGCCCCCCAAGCTGCGGTGATATCTGGATCCATGGTAACAATTTGTGGCCATAGGTCAACACAGATCATGGCATGTGCGCCATGACCTACGCCTGCCCGTAGGTATGGTTAGACCAGGAGAGGTGCAGAGTGTGCTACCATTATTGTGGAGAAGGGTTACTGCCCTTACCAAGACATAAGTAGCATCAGCACAGTGGTGACAGTGTAGTGTTTTGTGGTGAGCCAAGCCAGTTTACTTGCATCAAGGGATTGGGGTCTACTGCCCACTCGATTGAAGTTCCATTACATGCTTAGATGACCTTTGGCATACATCAGAATAGATGAAGTGTCAGCAAAGCATGTGCTTTACACGGCGTGCTATTATGTAAGTGTGCCTGTGGCAGCAGTACAGGGAGCTGGTGGGCATGTCTTGACACGGTGCACTGTTATGTATGTGTGTCCATGGCAGCAGTATTTGGAAAGGTCCACGCAGGTTTTGAGTGCAGTGCTAAGGATGCATGAGTGCCTATAGGTGGTACAGTGATTGAGGACTGTGTATTCTTATTGGGAATCCAGGGCTTGCACGAGAAGAATGTGGGGATAGCGGATTACTCCCAGACAGATTTGTAGATTGCTGCATTCCTGAGAGCTAGGTGTGACACACCCTGGAGGAAGGAAAAGCCAGGCTCTTCAGTATACTTTAAAGGCGCTCTTTACCTCTGAAAGAGGTCCCTGGTTCTGAAAGAGGTCCCTGGTCATATTGGCCTGGGCATGTCTCAGGAAAGAGATGGGACAGATAATAAAAGTTGGGCTGGGGCCCTTTTGATGCACATATTACTGAGGCTGACATCTAAGTGTGAACCTCTAGTCACTCCGTGGGACCATGTTTAGGGCTATCAAGATCGATGACTGTTTTGCTGAGATGGTCTGCTCTCTGGAGGAATAGGACAGCAGAGGAGTGGGTACTCTAAAGGGGTCAATGCCCAGGACACAAACTTCAAAGGCAGAGACACTAAATTTATTTATTTATTTATTTATTGATTGATTTCTAAAGCGCCTGGTGACCCGAAGGCATCCCCGCGCTGTAAATCTTTGTGGACCAGGAGAGGGGGAGGAGGAGATGGACTATTTGGGAAACAGGAAGGTTTTAAGTTTTTTTCGGAATAGAGCGTGACAGGATTCCAAACGTAGACTGCGTGGAAGAGAATTCCATCCTGTGGACGCTTTGACCGAGAAGCGGCGACCACCTGTGCGAGCCTTCTTGAATTTTGGAACAGTGGCCAGATGTTCGGCGTCGGAGCGAAGGAGTCTGGGGGCTTTGTAGGGGATAACCATATCTTTCAGAGCAGCCGGACCAACCCCGTTGATGAGCTTATGGGTGGTGCACAAGGCTTTAAACTCTACTCTCTGGCGAACGGGGAGCCAGTGTAGGGCCTTAAGAGCCGGTTTGGCTGAGGCTCTGGGTGGGAGGTTCATAATGAGCCTAGCCGCCGCATTTTGGGTGCGTTGGAGTTTAGCCAGGGTAAATTCCGGTGCCCCAAGATAGATGGCGTTGCTGTAGTCGAGCCTGGCTAAGATGAGCCCCTGGACCAGAAGTTTCCTGGATGAGAGGGGGAGAAGAGGGAGGATCTTGTGCACCGATCGCAAGAGACCAAAACAGGTGCCAGCTGTTTTGACAGCCTGAGTCCTCATGGTGAGGTCAGGTTCCAACCATACTCCTAGTGTTTTGATCTCTTTTTTAGGTGTTGGAATTTCACCGAAGGCGTTCGGCCAAACTGATGGAGGGATGGACGTCCATTTATTGCCCAGGAGCATGATTTCAGTTTTTGCACCATTCAGCCTCAGGGATGATTCACACATCCAGGTGTGGATGTCCTGGAGACAGTTCAGCAGGCTGTCTGGGTGGTTATCCAGGTGGGACAAGGAAACGACGAGTTGAGTGTCGTCAGCATAATTTATTATTTTTATCCTGTACGGGGTCACGACATCTTCTAGCGGGGCCATGTATACATTAAACAGGGTGGGACTGAGCGATGATCCCTGGGGAACTCCGTTCTTAAGTGATAGTGAGTCTGAACGTGAGTTACCGTCCCACACCTGAAAGGAGCGGTCGGATAGGAAGGATTCAATCCATGCTAGTGCAGTTCCCACAATTCCTGCCCTGGCCAGGCGGTGTAGAAGGACACGGTGGTCCACCGTATCAAAGGCGGCACTGAGGTCCAGGAGGATCACTGCCACTGATCCTCCTGAATCCAGGATACACCTTGCCTCCTCGATGACGGAGAGGAGGGCAGTGTCCGTGCCATGGCCGGGCCGGAAACCTGTTTGGGATTGACGCAGAAGAGTGTTTGTCTCAAGAAATTGGGACAATTGCGCATTCACTAGTTTTTCCGCAATTTTGCTGACACATGGGAGCAGCGAAATAGGTTTGTAGTTGGCCATGTAGTTCGGGTTAAGATGGGACTTTTTCAACAAGGCCCTGACGACCGCATTCTTCCAGTTAGAGGGCACCGTTCCTTGGGAGAGAGAGGTGTTGATAAGATCCCTGATGGTAGGGGCTATGTTGGTCGACACGGTTTTCAGGAATTTAACCGGGGCTGGGTCAAGGGGTCAAATCACACTGGTGTCTGGAAATAGAGTATAAAAAGAGGAGCTTGAGGCTACCAAATTGTCAAACTAATGCTGTCCATCAGCGTGGAGAAGCTCAGCACAAGTTATGCCTGTTGCGACCAGGACCGAGGGTCTGCCAGTCTCCCATGCTCCGTGAGGTAATATCAGGCAGGAGAATCTAGAACACTTGTCTGGAGCCTGGAGAACCAGCTTCTGTTTGACCCAAGACTAGAGGACCCTGTGAGAAGATCACGTGGAGGGAGTGCAGTTCAGCAGGAGTCCTGCCAAGTGGATTCTTGGAGCATAGTATGGGATATGTGGACACTTGGACCCTTTACCAATCAGGCTGTCTGCCTGTGTGCGCTCTAATGACCCCTGAATTCCAGGTGGGGGCCACAGTGAACAATAAGAGTCATTGCCCTTGGTGCAGTGCTGCGACGAGAGAAGGGCCATCACACTGTGCGGCGATGTGACCTGAAGGGGCAGTCGCTCAGTATGCTGCTGATCACAACCCCTGGTATGCCAGCAGGAGAAGGGGACCATGGTCAAGTGAAAGAGCCGTCACCCTGAAATAGCATGCAGCCATGAAGTAGAAGCAGGCCATGACCCAAAAGAGAAGAGCAACAACTCAAGTACCCAAATCCAGGAGCACCAAAGACCTGCTGCCAGATTCAGGAAGACTTACTCTGTGACCAGAGGAGAGTTGTGGACCCCTGCTGGCCTGGCCACAGTATCTAGACTTGTGCTCAGTGCAGGTCTGCAGACGCGCTGGGCCACTCTGCACCATCACTGCAGCAGGAGCAGGCGAAACTGAATACAGGGCTGCGGAACTGCGGAAGAAACTTCCTTTGATTTACGTGCGATGATGCTGGGACACTTTGACTTTCGACGAGTTATTCTGGAATTTCTAAGACTTAAACTCACTAGTGGAACCTAGCTTGGATGTCACCTCACGTAACAGACGGAGAGCAAAAGACCTTGGACGGGGAGGTGGGAGGTGGGACTTGAGAAGCTAACCCAGGGAAGGCTAGTGGGTCTGCCTTGTATATTATTTGTGGTGTGCCATATTTTGTGTTCGTATATAAATACTACCTGTTATATAAAATCAACTATTTGACTGAACAATCATAGAAGGCATACAAAGCGCACTTGTCCCCCGCCTTACTTGCCCCAGCTTCACCTCACCCTCTCAAGGAGACACCTGAGTCAGATTTGGTCTTCACAGTGTGTACGTTTTATTAAATACACTTCTTGGCCAATCCTACCATTGGTCCGTCTTATTTATTGCATAATCTTTAAACACTTTCTTAAAAACACCACAGCATTCCAATAAATCTTCAAAATCACGCCTTAAAATTATATTTACAACCCGCTCTCCAAGGGGCCTTTGCTTGTCCTTCGGGCTGTGCCAGCAGGCCACAACCAAGATAGCCTGCTCTCCTTAGGTTGACCGCC
This sequence comes from Triturus cristatus, assembly GCF_964204655.1. NCBI lineage: Eukaryota > Metazoa > Chordata > Amphibia > Caudata > Salamandridae > Triturus > Triturus cristatus. The sequence goes on along the minus strand of NC_140586.1, from coordinate 820,432,757 downwards.
CTCCGGCCAACCGAGCCGCAGGTAAATAATCTGCCACCACTTGTGACCACCGACGGCTTCCATGGTAGAGCTAGAGAATCCAGAGCCACCAGCAGGTCAGCCCCAGATCTCTCGCCAGCCCGGAGCCCATGAAATGATTTTTAGACCTGTTCTGGGGTCAAAATTGCACCTACTAACGGAGTCCCTGTCATTTCTCCTGCTCAGGACCCCGCTTACCCCAAACCTTAGCTTCAGGGATGGGTGGGTGGGCAACTTGACTGCGACCTCCGACCCTGGTAGGTGAAAAGACAAAAGAGGGGGCGTCTCCAATTTTTTAGGCTTTTCAAGCCTCGCGCCACGAGACCACTTCCGGGTCACCTGCCTTAAACTCCCTCACGACGCCCTTCCGCTTACGGCTCATTGGCCCTGGCCCCCTTCCGGGATGTGTGACCCGGAAGGGATGTTCCTCCACCGGCGCTTTTGCTGCCTCTAACGGCGCCATGCCCCTTAGGGGGGTGGCGCCCTTCATAGAAGGCATACAAAGCGCACTTGTCCCCCGCCTTACTTGCCCCAGCTTCACCTCACCCTCTCAAGGAGACACCTGAGTCAGATTTGGTCTTCACAGTGTGCACGTTTTATTAAATACACTTCTTGGCCAATCCTACCATTGGTCCGTCTTATTTATTGCATAATCTTTAAACACTTTCTTAAAAACACCACAGCATTCCAATAAATCTTCAAAATCACGCCTTAAAATTATATTTACAACCCGCTCTCCAAGGGGCCTTTGCTTGTCCTTCGGGCTGTGCCAGCAGGCCACAACCAAGATAGCCTGCTCTCCTTAGGTTGACCGCCCTCCGGCCAACCGAGCCGCAGGTAAATAATCTGCCACCACTTGTGACCACCGACGGCTTCCAGGGTAGAGCTAGAGAATCCAGAGCCACCAGCAGGTCAGCCCCAGATCTCTCGCCAGCCCGGAGCCCATGAAATGATTTTTAGACCTGTTCTGGGGTCAAAATGGCACCTACTAACGGAGTCCCTGTGATTTCTCCTGCTCAGGACCCCGCCACAGGGAGAGGTGCTTACTGGCCAACTCGACCTCCCCCCCCGCGCTCGAAAGCCTCCGTGATGGCCCCTAGCACTGTTTGCAAGAATAAGTCATTACCGGTCTCAGACAGGTGCACCCCGTCTGTCGCATAGAGTTCTGGCCTTGAGGTTTGTATCATTTTATGTCTTATGGTCCGGATGCTTGATTTCCTTAAGATCTCCGCCACTGACTGGTTTAGTCTCCTTACGGACTTATTCACTGCCCTCGGAGGAGCCCCTCGCGCCCACACTTGCCTCGGTATCACTTCAGACCATAACAATAAGGTATTGGGGAGCATGTTCCTGACCGCTGCGAGGGCTGAGAACAAGGACTCTTTTACGCCCCTCCGGCCCTCGGGGATCATATCGTTGCCTCCAGAATTAATCACTAGAAGATCGGGGGTGGGCATACCTCTATTCAAGGCCCTCTGCAAATCGTTTGGCACTTCCGCCAAATGCTGACCGCCTACCCCAACCCAATGGTGGCTGAAACCAATTAAATCCTGTCTTTTCTCCTCGCGTGAGTTCTTGAAGGCACGTCCCGCCCTGCGAATAAATGAGTGGCCGCACCAACATATTTGGGCCTTCCGAGTCGTAGCACCTAGAGTAGTGGAGATGGCACGTGGTCAAAGCAAGACAATGCGAGGCAAAAGGAGGCAACGCTGGCAACTCAAACTAATTGCGGGCGAACATATCGCTCGTAGCACGTAGACTTCCAACGGCCTACTCTCTTGATTGTCTCTTCCGGTAACCCCAGCCCCGCCGCCGTGGTGGCTGCACCAATGCGGAAAGAATGAGACGTAAAGTCCGTTGCGTCTACCCCCGAACTAATCAGAGCAAGCTTGCATACCCTGCTGAACTGGAATCTAGTGAGAGGGTTGCCGTCAGCATGCAAAAGGAACCTCTTATCACCTCCCAGAGGCCTGATTTGTAGGAACTCCCTCGTCAGACTTACTGGACAGTACATAGCCCCATTCACAGCCATCAGTTGGGACCAACTACCCCTACCTAAGGGGTCTGTCTTTGATTTTCGGACCCTGATTCTCAAGGTTTCCCCAGACAGGATTAGGTCCTCGCACCATATACCCCCCACCCTGTCAGCTTTAGAGGAGGGAACCAATTCGGAATTCCTGAATGCCCCAAAAAAGGCTAGCGCATATGCCACTTTAAATAATTGCACCTCGAATGGCGAAAAGCAAATCTTGGGCAGAATCTCCAGGATATTAACCAACCTGCTTATGACTATGGGTCTCCTACTGTCCTTGACCCCCGGGTTTAGGCGTTCCCAGCCCTTCATAGCTCTCCGCACCTTAGGATCTTTTGTTGGGTCTGTGGCCCCCCCTAGCCCGGCGAACAATGCTATTGCCGCTAACTGTCTCCTCATCATTGCTACTGACTTCCCGTTGGCTCTTTGGTGCACTATGAACCCCAACACACTTGGAGGAGAGAATGCTTCCGCTAACCCCTCTCCAATTAGGTACCCTTGATATGACTGCCAAGACTTCTCATACATACATTTGGTCTTGGGGGCCAGGGACGCAGTTATCAATTCAGTGGCAGTGGGGCACCAAGCTTCCATAGCCCCACTGGGAAGATCGTCATCTCTCTGTCTGCTTGCGGCCGTTGGGTGCGGAACTCTGCCAACTTAAAACGGGACAAGGCGTCAGCGGCTATGTTGTCAACACCCGGTACATGTCTAGCAGTGAATAACACATTGTGCCGTAAACATTGCAACACTAGATCTTTTAGAAGTCGCAGCACCCAGGTGCATTTCGCTCTCTGATTATTGATCGCCATCACCACCGACATGCTGTCAGACCAGAACACAATGCGCCTATTAGCCAGAATATCTCCCCACACATGCAAGGCTACAATGATTGGAAACAGTTCTAGGAAGGTGATATTCTGTGTCAGACCGTGCCTTACCCACTCTTCTGGCCAGTGCTGCATGCACCATTTAGAACCTAACACTGCGCCAAAACCCACGCTGCCTGCCGCATCTGTGAACAATTCAAGCTCAACATTGGAACTACTCGGCAATTGCCAAATTACTGACCCATTGAAGTGTTGCAAGAAATCTTTCCAAATGGCCAAGTCGCTCTTTACCTCCGCTGACAACCTAGTGTGATGGTGTTTGGCGCGAAGCCCAGACATCGCCCTTGCGATACTCCTAGAGAAGGCCCTGCCCATCGGTATGACCCTCAAGGCGAAGTTCAGCTGCCCCACTAAGACTTTCAATTGGTGCAATGTCACTTTCCGGGCCCCCAAGCAAGCGTCTATTGCTGCCTTAAATGCATTCACCTTAGACTGTGGAAGCCTACACACCCCTTCTCTAGTATCAATTTCAATGCCCAGGAATGTCAAACACGTAGTAGGCCCTTCAGTCTTCTCTTCGCAAAGCGGCACGCCCAGTGCTTTGGTCAAGTGCTGGAAAGCCCGCAAGGCCTGTCTGCAAGACTGACACCCTTGAGGGCCCATAAACAAGAAGTCGTCTAAATAATGTATCACACCATAAGAAGTAACTGATGTCAGGAAATGCTGAACTGCCCATTCTAGGAACCTGGCGAAAGTCTCGAATACAGCACAAGCAATAGAGCACCCCATGGGCATGCAGAGATCAATGAAAAATTCGCCCTTGAACGTGAAACCCAAGAACTTTGTATCCTCAGGATGAACTGGTAATAGTCGAAAAGCTGACTCGATATCTGACTTAGCCATTAAGGCTCCACCACCCAGCGCCTGCAGTTTTTGTATAGCGGTATCGAATGTTGTATAGCGCACCGTACATAGATCTGGGTCAAGCTTGTCATTAACAGATAGACCCGGGGGGCTGGACAAATTGTGAATCAAGCGAAATTTACCTGCCTCTTTTTTGGGCACTAGACCTAGGGGTGAGCATACAAGATCCGGCTTCGGCAACTGTTTGAAGGGTCCCGCCACCCTCCCCAAGGCTACTTCTTTCTTGATTTTTTGCTCCGCTGCCTCCAAGTTCTGCAGTACTGAATTTTGGTTGCGAGGCGGCACACTGGCGGGGGTGGCCGATGAAGGGATGCGGAAACCAGACATAAAACCATCATGCAAAAACTGCGCCTCTATCTTTTACCATATTTGCTAAGGAGGTGTGTCAGTACATGAGTCCTAATGGGAGTTGGCAGGTTTCTCGGATGGTTGAGGGGGCCGTCCTTTGGTTGCATTGTGGGGTGGTTGCTCTCTTGGTTTCCCTGATTTTTTGAAACATCTAGTTTCTGGGTGGGAGGGACCCCCGCAAAATGAGCAACAGTGCTTGTATCTGCATGAAGCACCCCTGGTACACTCGTTCTTGTTGTACTGCCAGCAGGCCTGTTTCTTATCCCCTGCCCCTCTGTCACTCCGAAAGGACTGATTCTGGCTCGGGTAACTATTCTTATTCCCGGGGACCGTAGAATAAAACACCGCATGCCACACATTAATTTCACGTTGGTCCCAAGCTATCTCAGGGTGCACTGCCTTCATTTGGCGGAACTTAGTGTCATACTGTAACGACCCCGTCCCCGGGAATTCGGAAGCCGCCCCATGAATCAGGGAAATATAACTGAACAACTGGGGTGCCACCGCGGGGTACCTTTCTGCCATGATGGCCGCATAAATGGCAAAACCTGTGATCCAATTCTTTATCGACCATTCCACCCATACCCTCTTTTGCTTGTAATCCCCCTCCTTTCCTCCCCTGGTTTTTCCTGGGACAACCCCGGCATTAATGAGGTCGAATACGTCCACGTACTCTCCTTTGAGTATCTTCTCTTTGGTGTCCAGGGGCACATGCCATGTGTTGCCCGCAGAGGGCGATAGAGCCATGGAGGCTGAACCGTAGATCAAGGGACTGTACGCGAGTGTAGGCTGCCCCATCACACCCGGCACCACCGCCCCTTGCACTGTGTTGCCTGTTGCCCCTGCGACTGTAGGGCCACTGCCGGTCGTTTGCCCTTGCGGCGCTGGCGTCACCCCGCCTGGGAATTGACCGGTAACCACCGACCCCGAGAAACCTGGGTACGCCGGTGGGAGGGCCATTGCGCTCGCAGGACAATTGTTAAGGGCCTGCCCGTGCGATGTTGTTGCCATTACACCAGGGGATTGCGCTAAACCCCCCGACTGAACCCACACTTGCGCGATGCCGCTGCCAGGATGCGCGACCACTGGTGGCGGAACTATCTGAGCCCTGGGCGCTCCCGCATTTAAGCCGGGTGTCACGGCCACTGGCGGCGCATTATTCTGCGAGCTGGGGCCTCCGCTTGTATCTGTGGGAGCGACAATAGCATCTTGCGCAAAGTTCGTAACCAAGTCTATTGACTCGAGCAAAAGACCTTGGACGGGGAGGTGGGAGGTGGGACTTGAGAAGCTAACCCAGGGAAGGCTAGTGGGTCTGCCTTGTATATTATTTGTGGTGTGCCATATTTTGTGTTCGTATATAAATACTACCTGTTATATAAAATCAACTATTTGACTGAACAATCATTTATTGGGTTTGCAAGAAGTATTTTAAGTTATAAGCCTGTGTTCACCCTACATGTAACTCCCGCCCGAGAAGCCTTGGACTGCTCGACCCACACTACTATTCAGACTCTAAAGCTAAAGGGGGATGTGGCCAGCTGTTCAGAGCTCATGGTAGTTTGGACCCCGGCGCATCAGGAGTAAAAGACCTTAATCCCCATGGTTGAGCCCAGTAGGTCCTGCTTGCCCTCTGAAAAGGATCAAGATTCTGAAAAGATATTTGACCTACAAAAAAAACTGGTTTTGAAGCATCTCTAGAAAGAAATTACTCTGAGGCCCACAGTACATTGTGTATCAAATGTGTGGACCCGGTACAGTGCCAAGGAGAACCTATGTGGCCAAGTGAAAGATGAGAGTATTCAGCAATGGTTATTGTGACAGTCATTTAGGGGCATATTATCAAGCCAGGCGATTAAATTAACGCCGCTTTAGCGGCAGAAAACTGCAGCTAAAACGGCGATAATGGGCTTGATAATATGCTCTATGGAATTCCAATTGAAGCTCAGGTTAGACGTCCTTCACATCTAACATGGGCTTCAATTGGAATTCCATAGAGCATATTATCAAGCCCATTATCGCCGTTTTAGCGGCAGTTAAAGCGGCGATAATTTTATCGCCTGGCTTGATAATATGCCCCTAAGTGAGTAGGGAAACTATTTTTACACTACATGCATGTTTGTACCAAATCAAGAACTGCTCGCAGGAAGTGGCTGGTTCCTCTGTTTCAGACACACGGCGCTAAAACGTGTTCTGATACACTTGCACTGCGCTATAGGATCGATCTACTGTTGTTTTTTCCAGAAATGCTTATCTTGCACAATATAAACAATGTGATATTTTTTACCTTGTGCTGATTATTAAACCTGATGTTTCCGGTGCAATTATGCCTGCCCTTGTTTATGTTTCTACATGGTATGTAGGTATGTGCTTCTGATATAACAAGCACATATTAACAGTTTGTAAACTGTTTTTAAAAATTGCTATTCTATTGATCTAAATCTACTTTAAAGCAATTCTGGTATAAATGCATATATTGTTATGGTTTAAGCTGACAACTATAAAAATGAATACTGTTTATGTATGGTGTGCTGGAATATGTGCATCATCTTAGTTTTCTTTATATTTACTTCTTGTTCAATAAAAATATTTTTTTAAGTATTACCAACCTAGAGAAGCAAAGAGCATACAGGGCTGGATCAGAACACATTTTGTGTAATAGCTGGTGCGATTCTATGTCTGTGGCGGAAAGTATCACAGTGCTGGGTACAAACTCTTTTTACCACTGTAGTATGAAAGCAGAGTGATGGAGGTAGTAATGTGTATTGATCTGTTTGTGCTCCGTAATTCCTTTTAGAGATGTCAACAAATGCTGCTGCATTTCCAGTCAAAATCACCCCAGTCCTTTAACGTTCCAGTGACAAATGTCCTACCACTACTTGGGGTGGTAAAATACCACTACTTCAGCACTTCAACTATTTAATACACCAGTTAACTCAGCAGTGACAGAGACCATGTTTGAACTGTGCCTTACCTCTCAGTCTAACTTTATCTATGCACTCTATTTTGTTGCAAATCCACTGAAATCTCAGCACCGTGGCACGTTCAGGGCTGTAAAAAACAAACTAAATGGAAAAAGTAAAAACTAAGGGGCATATTATCAAGAAAACTGACGCTAAAGCGGCGATAATGGGCTTGATAATATGCCCTTGGGAATTCCAATAAAAGCCCATGTTCTGGTGTCAACATGGGCTTCTATTGGAATTCTCAAGGGCATATTATCAAGCCCATTATCGCCGCTTTAGCTGCAGTTTTCTGCCGCTAAAGCGGCGATAATTTTAACACTGTGCTTGATAATATGCCCCTTAATTCGGCATGCTAGTAAGGGCCTCTGTGTTCACAGATAAGGAACGGAGGCAGTATATAATTAAGCCCAGGGTCACACAGTGAGACACCGTGGGTTGTCCAGGTAGAGTTCACGTGTGGATAAAGTGACCAAGATCGATGGTTTAACGCATCAACTGCGGAGATCTGACTGAACCTGGAAGTGGTGGGTTTGATGCACTCGGGTCTTCTCCTGCTTCTGAAGATGGACAGTGGGTGTCGAACAGCTGGATGGCAATAACACATTTTATTCGCACGGTCGTCCAAAGAATAACAACATGCAAATGTTACTAAAAATACTGTTCCAAATTAATTTCACTAAGAAAGGTAACTCGGAAATGTTGAAGAATGTGCAGGGCAGGGTAAGAAAGACTAGGCTGCTTCCCCTCCCAGTGGCGGTGCGTCCATTGGGGCGCTGGAGCGTTGCCCCACTAGCCACATGGCCTCATTCACACAAGCAGCAAGCAAGTTTTGTTTTCTATTTTAAACTCCCCCGTGCGACCCGGACGACCACCACCCCCCCCCCCCCCCCCGCAAAGTTTTATTTTTTTACCCAATTCAATATATGTTGTGGCTGTGCAACCTTGTTTCCTCAGCGCGTTTGAGTACCACCAAGTGGAGACTGTGGAAGCTTGCCCCGATCCCCGGACTGCAGAAAAAAGCAGGGTCTTGGGGGCTTATTAACACGGGCACCTTTGCTAGGAAGCCACCTATCTGAGGAGCTGGGTTTGCCGCTCGGAACCCTCTGTCCTCCCTGGATAAGGACGCTGTACATGGGGCTGTGAATCAGACTACTAGTTGTGCTGGCCTGAGGGAGACGGCTGCACTGGATGCTGGGGACCTTATCCGTTGCCCTCGAGAGTGGGCAATACTTGATGGTGTGTGCCTGGTCTCCACTGGCCCCACACTGTGGGCATGTGTACCGCCGTAGCACCAGGCACTGCACCCGGCCATCCGCGCCTTTCAGGCTGTGGGTGCTGTACAGTTTTGCCATCTCCTTGTTATTGCGACAGAAGACACAGACTTGCAGTTCAGGGGCAGGTTTCGGGGGATTGCAGAGACTCCAGCCTGGGGGACCTCTCCCTTGGAACACCATGGCACCCCTCCTGACTTGCCGATACTACACTCTGAAACTTCCTGGTCCTTCTCTGCTTTGGTGAGAAGAGTTGCAAGGCCCAGTAAGAAACAACCTCATGCGTTGTGTGGCGTCATAGTGCTCGTACAATAAGTGCAATTTGCTTCTGCTTTTACAATAATAAGTGCAATTTGATCCCGCAATGTGCTCCCCAGTGCTCTTCTGGACTGTGCTGTGCTCTTTTGTGCAACATTAGCCCAGACTCTGTTGCATCCTAGAGAATTGCTGTCTGTGCTTCGTTTAGGCTGTGTTCCTCCCTACTGAAATGTGGTGTGTTCTCATGTGCAGTGTTTCCTCTGGTCAAGTCAAGTCAAGTCAAAACCACTTTATTCGATAATTTAAAATCATAAAAGTATGTGCTAGATACAGAAATATAAAACATCTTAATTAAAATATTCGGCTAAAAACTAATTCATTAACTTTTAAAAGATTTAAAAATCGGCCAATTCCATTTTAAACAGTTAATACAAGATCATTTGTTGCCAGATACTGAAACGGGGTCACTGTCTTGGGCATTTTTGAGTCTGACCCTCCTCTCTCTAACAGATGCTGCTAAAAAACTGGCAACACAAAACATGATTAATGGGCACTCTAAAAAAGTTAGAAACATTAAAGCTGGCCTACACTGGACAAAATTCATGCTTTTTAACAGTGGTATAATAAACTTTTTCCTAGCCTGTTTAAAGAATGAACAAAACCGTAGAAAGTGCAAAGTGTCTTGGGGGAATGGTCATCGCACTTACATGGAGCAACATCTACAGGTCTATGCCATCCCTCCACATCCCAAAGGACCATATGTATTTGGTTAAATCGCAGTTTGGTCAATAACCATCTGTGGAAAGGTTTGGAAACTAATGTCAAGTATGGGGACAACCCTGAAGATGTTGTTAGCAAAACATGCCCCCTGACAGAGGATTTACCCAACTCAACTCTCTCCCGCTCGGCCTCCCTAAGTCTAATGAAGTTTGATTTCACCCACTCCAAATCTGCCTTACAAAGGGATTCCGGATTGAGGAAAATATCCGGTCTCCCTAGGTATGCAGCCGACGTCTCGATGTTCAACAACCACTGAATTTTCTTCCTCTTATCCAGTCTCATGCAGTCCTTCAAGATCTTATGGTTAAGGGATAAATTCGGGTTTAACCAAATTTTGATCCATAGCAGTAAAGGAGCTAAATTGATTTTATCTGCTATGAAGCCCATCCCAAGTTCCAAATGGACTGAGTAGGAAGCGGTTGAATGTGGGAGTCCAAGAAGAGAGCGCAAAAATTTATTTTCCTCTGTCTGAATCGCATCGGGTTTAATATAACCCCAAATTGAGGCCCCATAACTTACAATAGAAATGGATTTAGCTTTGTAAATTGTCAATATTGCCTCAACCGGTTTACCACCTAGCCTTTTTGCGAAACCAAGAACTGCCGCAGAGGAATTTCTTACAGAATTAACCTTTAGTAAGAGCTGAGGAGACCAGGAGCATTTGTCATCAAAAACTACTCCCAAATAGGTGAATGTCTTCACTCTTAATATTTCTTCTCCCCCACAAAAAAAAGGCTTAACACTTTTCTTGGCCTGACCCAGCGACATCACATGTGATTTCCCATAGTTAACTACCAGGTCCAGACTGGTCATAAAGTCACAAAACGAGTCAAGCAGTCTTTGCAGGGCCAGAGGGGTCCTGGCAAGAAGAACGGCATCGTCCGCGTACAGGAGGACCGGGATCGGGGAACCTCCCATACGCGGGATGTCCGGAGTTGCTGCCAACAAGTTTTGTTCCAAGGCATTTATATATAAAGTGAACAACATGGGGGCTAGAATACAACCCTGTCGTACCCCTCTACCGGATTTAAAACTAGATGTACAATGTCCCTTGGAGGTCATCCTGATACAAGCATTCAGGTCTTTGTGGAGCTCAGCAAGGAAATGCACAAGGGGTCCATCAAGTCCCAGTTCCAGGAGCATTGTCCACAATTTAGTCCTATTGACTAAATCAAAAGCCGTGGACAAGTCCATGAAGCCAAGATAGATGGAACCCTTGGCCGCCTTGGTATATTTAGCTGTTATTAAAAGTAGGTTCAGGCATTGATCCTCTGTGCTCCGCCCTGCTCTGAAGCCGTATTGGGCATCTGACAGGATATTATTGTCAGAGGCCCACCGCGTTATCCTGGCTAGGATGACCTTCCCCAGAATTTTAATAGAGGAATCCAGGAGGGATATGGGCCTGTAACATCTAGGGTCTGCCCTTTGGCCCTTTTTAAAAATCGGTATTATTACCGACCTGGACCATGATTTAGGAAAACCAACACAGACCGAGTGGTTAAATACATTTGTCAATATGTTGGCCCAAAACAGAGGATTAGCTTTGTACATGTCGGCAGGAACTCCATCTGGGCCAGGGGCCTTTTTCCCTGCAGAGTCTTCGATTGCTTTTATAACCTCTCCTATGTGAAACCTGAGAGGTGCTGAGGAAGAGTCAGGGACTGGTCCCACAAAGGTATCAAATTCAAGGTGACTGCCATAAATGTTTTCAAAATGACTCAACCAATCCTCCTCTGCGATATTAGTTTCCAAGACACCATTATTTGTATTAGAAAAAAAGGGTGTATTAATTATAGACCAAAATTTTGCACTGTCTTTTATAGTGGCTTTGTCCATAAGTTCAACCCAGGCATTGTGTTTGATTTCTACTTTCCTATCCTGAATAATTTTTTTGTATTCTTTTCTAAGCTGTGACACTAGGCTTTTGTTCCTTGGACAAGCCTGGAGAGCTTTTTTGAGATCTTTATGGGCTTTAGTGCATTTATGATTGAACCAGCCCATAACTGAGCTATCAGTGGCCGACCTAGATTTACAAGTTAGCTCTTTTGCCACAAAATGACAGATAGCTTCATACGAGGATATTACTTCTTTCCCCGTAGAGTGATGGTCTCCACAGATTTCTAAATCCGGCGCCACCTCTAAGGAAATACTTTTGAAAAATTCCTCTGGATTTACCGTGCTCCAGCGTAACCTCCTCCCCTGATCCTTTGCCTTCAGATCGGCCACCACCAGGTGAGGGGAGCAAGAGTTTAAAAACTGGAGGCCATCAATCAATTCAAGTGTCACCGGATTATGGTCACTGAAGATTGACTGTATAGCGGTGTAGGACACAACAAAATTTAAAAGCCCAAGGAAAAAAATATATAGTCAATAATTGTATCGCTGTCCCTATCTTTAAAAGTGGGAACCCGCGACCTTTGATCGGGGAAACCTGGTTCGTACAAGCCGATCTCAGATAAAAGTTTTTCCAGTGCTTCCCCCTTACTTGAATGCTCAAAATGTTGCGGGGATATAAAATCAGGCCCATCATTGTCGGTTATCAGACAGTTATGACTACAAAGGTGCACGTTAAAATCACCTAACAAAATATAGTGACATAAAGTGGTTTGCTTTAGATTATAAGTATTTAAAAAATTCGACAGCCAAACTAAATGAACATTTGGCGAGACCCCTTGCTGGGCATTGTAACAATTCACTAATAATAGTTTTGTTTTATCGGGGAAGTTAAATTCGAGGATAAGAAAATTATTAGAGAGACAAACTAACCTACTAACTGACCCTTTAAATTTCACCGAAACCATAGTCGCTAAACCCCCTATAGCCCTCCCGGACGCAGAATTTAATGCGGGGACAAAAAAGGATGTGTTCCCGTCCAACCAGAAATCACAATCAATTTCCAAGGTCTCTTGAAATGCCAAGATGTCATAATCTTTCAAGAGACTTAGCCATGAGGGGTTATCTCTCTTTGAACGTAAACCTGCCACATTCCAGGATAAGAGCTTAATTGTCGGCCCCTTGGAATTTCCATGAATCGTTTCAGTGGGTGTATTGCCTACAGTAATCGGGGGAACTTGGTCTAAATCCTGGAGAGCCAAACAAAGATGAGACTCAACCCTACTGCCCTCAGCAGCCTCTTGTCAGTCGCATAAGTCCAGTGAAGAAAAAACCTCAAAACGGTTTCGCGTGGGGATGTTGGACCCATGCATAAAGTGATGATCTCCACTTGGTCCCTGAAAGGTAAACGGACTCGAAGCTCTCTGTAATAAGTGGTTACCCATTTTTAATCTAGACAAAGGGTGTCTGGGTAGGTCATCATAGAAAAACCCAAGGGGACGCACCTGGATACTATTTCCATCTTGTGGCAAAGAAGCAGCCCTCAACAAAACAGTGGCCACATGATGAGGGTATCTAAAATTCACTATTATACAATCCCCTATACAGGATTTACCTGACGACCCAATCCAGGTCACTCTTCTAGTAGTTAAAATGTCGTTAGATAAATTTAGAGGGAATCCACATTTCCTGGACAGCCAGGAGACGGTTTTATCTTTAAGAGAGTCATGTGTTTCCTTAAACGTTGAATATTGTTGGCTTTCCTGGGGCGGGACATTAGTAAGGATCACCACATAAGGGGAGCAAGCCGGGGGCAAATTTAAGGATCTACTTTTCATTTCTCCCTGTCTTACGGGGGCTGCGGCCAACCCCCTAGGAACTGGGATATCAGATCTATGAACGGGAATAGACACTGGTAGGGAGGGTAAAACAGGGGGTAAGGTAATGGGGAGCTGGGGTGTCGACTGATGGGGTTCTGCTCTGACTATAGGCTCTAGCCGTATTACTTCCATCATTTTTTTATGGTTATTGTCTAACAAGTTTATATGTTTGGTTAATAGACCACCCAGCCTGTTGACCTCATCGGCCACAAAATCAAGTTTCCGAACAATAGGTTGCAACATCTGTTCGAGTTTACTTTCAAGCATAACCTCTAGGGTGCTAAGCAGATTGGCAAATTGATCAGGGAGTAGAGGGCTATTTAAACCATTATCATCGACACAGGGGTTAATGGGCACATCAATATTATCAGTATTATCTTGTACCATTACGATAGTGTTGACCCTTTTATTGGGCTTATCCCCCCCTTTAAAGGTTTCTGTTTCCTGCATTTCCTAACTGGTCTGGTGACATGGGTAGCATCTTCCGTGGTCTCACTCATAATTGAGATATCTGGAAGTATGGAATCCGAATTAATTTGGGCAGCTACCGAAGAGTCAGCTGTAGGGGACAGCTCACAAGACCCATGCGCCCTCGGGGACTCAGCAGTTGTCAAGGAGATTAGACTAATACTTGAAGGGCTAACCATACCCAGAGAGGCTCTTCTCTCGTTGTTTATTTTATTTACCTTCTTAACCAAATAATTATCAAGAGTGCCTAACCCTGATGTTAGTGTGTCACTTGGACCTATAGGCATTGTGAAAGCAGGCGGATGGGGTATTAAACCACAATAAGTATTTAGCAACTGCATACACTAAACAAGGTACTAACACAAGTCTGTGCCACTTCCACGCTTTACCATGGACGAATACCTCCAGGTCCTTGCACATGCGGCGCTCAAGGGTACAGCTCAGCCCAGCTCGGACCAGTCCCGGACTGTCACAGACTGTCCCGCCCTTGTCCCGGGCTTCTCACGGCGCTGCCCGCGCGCTGCCCGCGTCGCGGGGGTCAAGGTCCGCTAAATAGCGCCTCCGGGCACGCTGGCGGCGATTTCCGGCCCCCAGGGAATGCTGGGAAGTGTAGTCTTTCCTTGCGCTCCCCCCACACAGCGGCCACCTCTGCAAGTGACGGCGGGAGGGAAAGGGTGCGGGCACAGTGATCCTTGAGGCACCAGGAAACGATACTTCTGACTGGTAAGGTTCAAGCCCAGCCTTTCTGTCACCTGTTAGCTGCGTCCCCCGCTCTGCCGGGGTCGAGGTCCGCTAAATAGCGCCTCCGGGTGCGCTGGCGGCGATTTCCGGCCCCCAGGGAATGCTGGGAAGTGTAGTCTTTCCTTGCGCTCCCCCCACACAGCGGCCACCTCTGCAAGTGACGGCGGGAGGGAAAGGGTGCGGGCACAGTGATCCTTGAGGCACCAGGAAACGATACTTCTGACTGGTAAGGTTCAAGCCCAGCCTTTCTGTCACCTGTTAGCTGCGTCCCCCGCTCTGCCGGGGTCGAGGTCCGCTAAATAGCGCCTCCGGGTGCGCTGGCGGCGATTTCCGGCCCCCAGGGAATGCTGGGAAGTGTAGTCTTTCCTTGCGCTCCCCCCACACAGCGGCCACCTCTGCAAGTGACGGCGGGAGGGAAAGGGTGCGGGCACAGTGATCCTTGAGGCACCAGGAAACGATACTTCTGACTGGTAAGGTTCAAGCCCAGCCTTTCTGTCACCTGTTAGCTGCGTCCCCCTGTCACCTGTTAGCTGCGTCCCTGGTCGTTTTCTTCCTCGTTAAGCTTCTCTGCTCCCGCTCAGCTGTCCGTGCCTTCTTAGGTCGTCGTACTACCCTACGCTGTGTATGCACTGTTTGTGTAATTCGGGTGCAGTATTTACCCAGGTCGTGCAAAACATTTGTTTCAGCTCGTATTTAAGGTTGTTCTCCTCTGCCGAGTTAGCCAGCACTCTTCCGTACCAGTACAGTCCACAGTAAGTGAGAGCAAAGTTAGGAGTGCTACAGTCATGTGAGTTAACACATATGCTGACGTTTTTTATAATCTTTAGTTGATGAGTTAGAAGCCCGACACGCCAGTTCACCCTTTCATCTTTCAAGAGTGCGATGACAATTAGATTTTTAAAAAAGGGAGTTAAAACGATAGATAATAACCATTGGAGCGCAAATGACTGAAGGCAAAAGTTCGAGAAATGGCTTGTGAAAATGGACTTGAAGTTAGCCTGGCCGGCTGTTTGTAATATCATATGTCTTTTTGCATGCATCAGCCTTGTTTTGTTTCATTTAGTTATCTTTATTGGAATGTCAGCAGCTTTTGCTATGCCAGAAAACATTGTGGTACGGTTTGAAAGGCGTAGAATGTGGACCTCAATGCAAGGTCAGAAAGCCCCTTCTAACGCTTGGGAGGCATTAAATGAATTCAGGGAGCCCCTTACCGGCGCTGTTAGGAGGCCTTATTGTGATGGCAGGAGGTCCAATTGTCAAGCTAACAAATTTTGTTTTGTTGCTAGAAAGTCCGAGGATGGTGGCAGACGGTCCTTCTGTGGTGTCACGATCCCCATGTCAAGTCAGAAGTCCTTGTGTTGATGTCATGACGCTCCCGTTGTCATGTCAAGAAGATCCACTGTGATTGCAGTAAGGCTTTTTGTGAAGGCACAAATTCATATTGTTACGTCATCAAACCATATTGTTATGTCAGTTCTTTTGTGATGTCATGCAGCGTTCTGGAATGTCATGATGCTCTATTAGAAAGTTAGAAGACTTATTTTGATGGAATAAAGCTGCCTTGTGCTGTTATAGACTCTATTGTTGTATTAGAAAGACCTGTTGTGATGTCAGAGACCTGCATTTGATAGCAGGAAGATTTATTGTGATGTCAGGAAGACACTTTATTTAATTTATTTTACAGAGTTTTATATAGCGCAAACTTGACCCGAATAGGATATCAGAGTGCTTTACATAGCACCAGTTGCATTACATGAGGACACATTCAGTTTTGTTAGGCACAGGGAGATTAAGTGATTTGCCCAGAATCACAGGATGTTCAGCGTTGTTGCCGAAACTCGAACCCAGTTCCCCAGATTCGAGGTCGACCGCCCTAGCCGTTAGGCCAACTCCTCTCCCCCTTTGGGTGCTGAATCTGATTACATTATTACAAAACCATTTTGCAAAACTAGAAAACCCTTTTATGATGTCAGAAACTCCATTTTTAAAACCAAAAACCTGTGTTAATTACAAGAGGCTGATTCTTGATGGGTGCTCGATAATTAGTGAGTCATTTACCCAGGCCTTTAAGCGACATTGTATTTCTCCTCTCTAGTGTATTTTTGATAGGAATTATAAAAATATTTATAGAATGAAAGCATGTTACAGCGTTTGATGATTTAAATGTTCATAAGTCATTCGCAGTAATGTTTTATGCATCCCAGTTATATTCTGTGCATTCAAACCACGTACGAAGCTTTCTTTGCCCTTAAAGTATTCTGCAACCCTGTCATATGCAATGCATCCAAGTCGTTTATAGCTCTTTTATTCTGCACCCCTGTCATAAGTTATGTATCCAAGCCGTTTGCAGCAGTGATGGTGCGTGAACAATCCAATCTGTTTATGTCACCCAACACGAGCAGTTCAGACTTTATTAATCCCAGAAGGATGGTAAACCTGTAACATTTACACAGATTTTTGCAGAAGGCATTCATTTGAGCTGTATGGGGAATTTCCATGTGTAATCTTGGGGAGCAATTTACATATTACAGTAACTTGAACAAATTAATGCAAGAAGATACGGGGCAGTATATTTCAAGACTATACGTCCCCACTGCTTAATAAGCCTTGCTTTATCGCTGCATTCATTTGCTTTAAAATGCACCATTTGCCAATCTTTTTTAAATTTCTTTCTCAGGAGGGGGACTCTCCCTAGACCCCAGATTTGTCCATTGAACTTGTTCACATCGATAACTAGTGTTCTCTATTGGAAAGGGTAGAGCCAAAGCAGTCTTGCTTAGTACCCTACCCCTCTTCAGAAGTCAGACTTGCTTGGCAACCCAGAAATTCTCTGAAATAATGTAGGAGTTTTCTTTTAGGAATGCCTAGAAGCATTGAATTTTTAGTCCATTTATCACAGAAATAGTGCTGAAAATCACACCAAAAAGATGCCAATTTGTAAAAAACTTCTTCACGGGGGGAGAACCCCCCTGAACCCCTCTTATTGCCATCGGGCTCATTCGCTGCGCTCGCTTGCATATGTTGATTCGGTCTGCATACGCTCCACTAGTTCCAAATTCCACCAGCCGCCACTGTCCCCTCCTTGCAGAACGCACTGGTTGACACTTTACCCTGAAGGTTTAACCTTGCCATGTTGGATGTAGGCCCTGGCCAAAACTCATAATAGGAAAAGTGGAACTACATGTCCCAGCATGCTTAGTAAGCAGGAACAGGCTGAAGATCACCCTCATGATGTGCAGCCGAATCATATGTATGCCCAGGCTTTAAGTGGAATGAAAGAACTGGGGGGTCTCTCATAGGGGCGTGGCCACTTTAGTTAAGGGCGTGGCTTAGAAAACTTTAATTAAAAAATCTGGGGCAGATTTACAAGCCCCTTGCGCCTCTTTTACACCGCCGTTGTGTCACTTTTGTGACGCAGCGGCGGCGCAAAACCAGCGCCATGCTGCGGCGTATTTACAACGTGACGCATCTGGGAGATGCGTCACGTTGTAAAGCCCTGCACCAAAAGTGGACGTTCATTGCCGGGGGGGGCGTTCCGTCACAGGAATGCCTCCTAAAAGTGGCTAAGTGAAATCTACAAGATTTCACTCAGTCACTTTTGAGCCCATGCTGCGTCAAAACCCTGCGCCTGCTTGTAGCAGGCGGGAAGGATTGACGCAGCATTGTAAAGATAGGGCACGCCGGAGCTGCGTCGCGCTTGTGACGCAGCTCCAGCAATGCGCTGCCTTCACGGCACAGATGTGTCATGCATCTGTCCGTTTTTGCCCCATGGTGCGCCGCATTGTACATGCGGCACATACATGGTGGCGGAGCCGTGACGCACAATAACTGGCGCATCCCTGCTGATATGCCGTGATGCGTCAGTTATTGTAAATCTGCCCCTCTGTGCTTAGCATAGTGTGCTGCCCCACTGGTATTTTGCTACGCTCCGTCCATCATCCCCTTTGGTATCGCTTTGTTCACCCTAAGTTGGCAGGGTATGCCCAGACGTGGGTCCCTTGCTCACTTTGCCACTGGATTCAAGATAGCCTGGCTGATGAGGGTTATGAACCCGAAACTGGTCCCAGGATGCTTGTTTCCGGTCCAGGGAAGACATGGCTTGGCAGTTCGGGCTGGACTGTTCCCATGAGGCACAGGGTCAGACTGATTTGCATATGGCCATGTCTGAACTGGGGTGGTGGATTGAGCTAAAGAATGATGATGGATTAAACCCAGATCAGTTGACTGGGGGTGAGTGTTTGATTTGCTCTAACGCTCCGTCCATCATCCCCTTTGGTATCGCTTTGTTCGCCCTAAGTTGGCAGGGTATGCCCAGACGTGGGTCCCTTGCTCACATTGCCACTGGATTCAAGATAGCCTGGCTGACGAGGGTTATGAACCCGAAACCGGTCCCAGGATGCTTGTTTCCGGTCCAGGGAAGACATGGCTTGGCAGTTCGGGCTGGACTGTTCCCATGAGGCACAAGGTCAGACTGATTTGCATATGGCCATGTCTGAGCTGGGGTGGTGGAGTGAGCTAAAGAATGATGATGGATTAAACCCAGATCAGTTGACTGGGGGTGAGTGTTTGATTTGCTCTAACGCTCCGTCCATCATCCCCTTTGGTATCGCTTTGTTCGCCCTAAGTTGGCAGGGTATGCCCAGACGTGGGTCCCTTGCTCACTTTGCCACTGGATTCAAGATAGCCTGGCTGACGAGGGTTATGAACCTGAAACCGGTCCCAGGATGCTTGTTTCCGGTCCAGGGAAGACATGGCTTGGCAGTTCGGGCTGGACTGTTCCCATGAGGCACAGGGTCAGACTGATTTGCATATGGCCATGTCTGAACTGGGGTGGTGGAGTGAGCTAAAGAATGATGATGGATTAAACCCAGATCAGTTGACTGGGGGTGAGTGTTTGATTTGCTCTAACGCTCCGTCCATCATCCCCTTTGGTATCATTTTGCTACTTCTGTCCATTCATCCAGATATATAACATAACAAGTAACAATACAATTACAGCAAGCCTGGACTATTGGCTTTGTCAATGGTTGTAAGTTGCATAAGATAAATGAGCAACAGCTATCACTTTGTTGTATATACTATTAAAACTGCTACTGCTCTTGCGGGCGAGGTTGCGGCCTAAGGCTAGAGTAGCCGTCCTTCGAGCCTGACCTCCTGTCATTCAAAAAACAAGCATTAGCATAGCCAATAGGTCTCGCCTTTGAGCCCTTATAAGTGTTAAGCCATGCAACAGTTGATGTTGTTGCACCAAGGATATTGTGCTGGATAACTAAACACATAAGGTCCCAAAGGCGAGACCTATTGGCTATGCCAATGCTTGTTTTTGTTAGGCACGGGGAGATTAAGTGATGTGCCCAGAATCACAGAATGTTGAGCGTCTCTGCCGAGACTCGAACCCGGTTCCCTCACCCTGAGGTCCACCGCCCTAGCCATTAGGCCACATTTATGTATGTATGTATGTATGTATGTATGTATGTATGTATGTATGTATGTATGTATGTATGTATGTATCTATCTATCTATCTATCTATCTATCTATCTATCTATCTATCTATCTATCGATCGTCTGTACCACAATTACTTTTATTTTATCTACACAGAGCAGCACACCACTAGGAACACCATGTAGATAATGTAATCCGAGCTGCTGCCTGCATCCTCTTACATGGTATACCTTATTACAACCCTCCACAATTGAATATTTGCAGAGCGCTTCATTGGCAGAGCTTATGCAAATCCAGGAAGTGCAGTATGTCATGGTGAATCCCTAATCAGGAAGTGCAGTATGTCATGGCGAATCCCTAATCCAGAAACTACAGTATGTCATGGTGAACCCCTAATCCAGGAAGTGCAGTATGTCATGGTGAATCCCTAGGCTGGAAGTGCAGTATGTCATGGTGAATCCCTAGGCTGGAAGTGCAGTATGTCATGGTGAACCCTTAATCCAGGACGTGCACTATGTCATGGTGAATCCCTAATCCAGGAAGTGCAGTATGTCATGGTGAATCCCTAATCAGGACGTGCACTATGTCATGGTGAATCCCTAGGCTGGCTACTTACATCCATTTGGTGAAAGCAACCATAGCCCTGGAGAGACACTAGGGCAGGAGCCATGTTAGGTGAGCGAGCTATCCAAGAGATAAGGGCTCCCACAACAGATCTAAATGGGACTCATGAACCACTCAATACAGTCAATTGTTCCATCTCCTGTGGTCCAATGGTGCTCACCTGACATGATATGTGAAAGATCAGGTTGTAATGGCATCGATTTGCTGGCATCCACAAGAAGCAAACTTGTGTCTGGCCCCGTGCTTCCTCACAACTATGTTCCATCCCACAATGACGAGATAAAGAGAATCATTGGTAGTAACAGGAAACTGGAATACTTGAACACATCCAGTCGCCATGTTTCCATGGCCGCTGTAGAATTACTTGTCATAGTGATAGTGAGAGAGGCGCATCTGGCACCCATTTGTGTTAACTAGTGTCACATCATCAGTCTTCTCCTTTAAACCATGGTGTAGTGTCTTTAGATGTCTGGACTGATAAAATCAACCAAATTATCTGTTTTTATCCTATGGCAAAGTAGTATGTACTACTAATTACAACACAGAAGTAGAGAATTTAATGAAAAGGTGCCTTAAACAGCAAAGTTATCCTCAGCTGTCACAACCACATCCAAAAGAATTGATTGGACAAATCTGCTTACTATTCACACGGTGGGGTCAGGTTTGCTGAATTTCAAGTTACTCGTTTGGTGTATCTTGATAAAGCTCTGGTTATCCAATTTGATGCCAGATACTGTAATGCAGATTTACCAACTCATGGTGCCACTGTGTCTCATGCAATATAACCTCCGATCATACAGTCACGGTGAAGAGACAACATCCCAAAGTTGCAGAGAAGATGACCTGGAAACCCCTGCACTGAGTGGGTTTCTGCTTTGTCTTTAGAGGCTCTGAGCAGCTGATGTACATTAAAAGGCATAAAAGCACCCAATAACCTTGTTGGCACACTTTAAACTCAAGAACAAAAACAGCAAGCAAGAAACAGATAACTCAGTGGGCAATGGGGTACATTTTAAATAATTCGATTTTTTTTAAAGCTTATTTTCAAAAAGGGTTTATGGCAATAGACACCAAAAATACTCAACACACCTTAACCTCTTCAATGCCCGTGACGAGCTGGTCTCGTCATGGGCCGCGGTCGCGCTGTGCCCATGACGAGACCAGCTCGTCATAAACCCCGCCCGCTAATACAACGGCCGGCACAGGGCGGGGAAAGGGGCGGGCACTGAAGGGGTTAAGCATAACAACATAAAGCAAACAGGATCAATATCAACAATATCAACAGAAAACTTGCAGATGCGAAAAAATCCAATCAGGTACTGATTGAAAAAAAACGCTTTTGTTCTTCTATTAGCGACGTCACGGCAGTAAAACCAGTCCTGCAACGCAGCGAGATAAGCACTCGCACCTGACATCTGTAAAACCAGAGGTCACATGTCTGAATCCTTTCAGGCCTGGGTCAGTGCCTCGTCATTCGACATAGACAACATGCGTACCAGCACACTGGATCATAATAATAGCACCGGTTGTTTGCAGCGCTACGAAGCCACAACATTTCTGCAGCAGGTGCTCTATTCAAAAGCTGTTTCCTCCGTTCTGTTTGTAAATGCCGGCACTGTAACTTTTTACGGCGCTCATCTGCGGTGACGCTGGTCCATGGAGCACGGGACCTTGACGCGGCCGCCTCGTAAACAGGAGCATCGAAATAATCGTGGAGGGAGATGTTAAGTGGGCGGGCGAGGAAAGGTCAGGCTCCAAGCTAACATGCATTTCCTTTAGTAGCTGTGATTCATCGCCTAAAACCCCCATTCACCTATTTAAAAGCGCTGACTTTGCCCGGAGGCTGCTGCTTCTCTTCAAATGCTCTGCCCTCCCTTGAAAGCCTTTCCGTGAGGAAGAAAAACAAGCATTGGCCGGGCAGCCGTGAAAGTGACACGGCCGCGTGGCCCGCGAAAGTGATCATGATCGCGATCAAAGACAGATGGCGGCTGCGATTGTGCACACTCGCGTGAACGCAAGCGCTATGCCACCAAAAGCCTGTGGCAGCACTTTTAAAACCCACACACTAAATTTCTCGCAAAGCAGCGTATGCGCTGGCTCAGCGAGACCTAATGAATACGCCCTTGTGTGATGTATCCGGTGCTCATGGAAAGCGCTCCAGGTTTGCGCTGCATAAAACTGAAAAACGAGTCTCTTTGTAGTTACATCAAAGGCAGTGGGGGTTGTACTGTTGCAGAGTTAAGGGTCTTTTTCACCCTGAGGGTAAAAATGGAGAGCCCTACAGGGAACCGTCTCGGCGCCTGCTTTTAAAAACACCGGCAGGACCCGGCCCACTTAAAGCCCTGTTTGTATATGCCAGCAGTACATTTATCTCAGTGAGAAGACATGTTGTGTTTATTCACACAGCTAACACCCCTGCTTTCAAATATTGCGCACAGTTTCCACTACCTTAAAGCACTTGTACAATCGCAATGCGTGGGGGGCACCGGTGGGTTACTTATTTCCAGCAGTGCAGCGGTTGAGCAATGCTTGCCCTTCCCTCGCACAGATAACTCCGGGACATTCGGGCACACCGCACTATCAGTGATATATTATTGTATTTTGCGTGGATATGTGCTTGCTCTTCGCCGCTCCGTGCCCTCTGCTCAGTCTGATCACAGACGGGATGTCACATTTTGTCTCTTCCTCCCCACGCGGCCTGGACGTTCTGTCCGCCACAGCGGAGCCCCGGGGGCAGAGCCATGCTGGCTTCTCCTCTGCGCCCCTGCTTGGGCTGGCACACGGGGCACGAGGCAGTGCGTCACTCCCTGCAGGACCAGGCCGCGCGCCACGTGACGAACAGCCGGCTCTCGGTGCCATCTGGGATGCCCAGGAGGCCACGCTCCGACGACGTCATCGCAAAATGGGAGCCGTTTGCACCAAGACGCGCAGGAGCATTATATTTTAATACCACTTGTTTTCCCCCATTTTCGAACTGCGAAACTAGGAATGTCACAGTAGTCACATGAAAACCTGGCGATATTTTTTGGGGAGGAAAAGTGTGGTATGAAGCCTCTTGTAGTATTGATTGGGGTGTCACCTTCAACTTTCTACTAAATCACGTTTAGCAGGCACTCAGACTTTGTCCCTAAATGTATCAGGTCTCTCTGTGCCCTAAATATTATTCATGGATCACGTGCTCTCCGACTGGACCCGTCCGTCTCTTTTGTACAATATCAGGTGATAAACATTCGCACAAGAATGACAGACAAGGGTAGTTGGTTCAAAGCTGTATATAAGCGTAAGCAGCTCACAAATTATAATTAAGACATTTGCTGCATATCATATAAATCATACAAAGAGCTCAATACAATTCTAAGTGAAATCCGGCATAGATTCGGCTTCTTAGAGCGGGGAAAGGGGTTCTCTCTTCCCCTCGAAATCGACGTAATGTTATAAGACTTTAAGCAAAGACAGTCGTACATTCTACATGGGTACATGTTTCTCAGGACAAGCAGCAACAGAAAACGGGCGACAAGAAACATTGTATGACAGAATACATTCCAGAGTCTTCTCATGAGACCATTGCATTGAACATGTAGACATTCTCACAGTTGGTTTGGGGTCCAATAGATACTACAGGGCAGATTTACTACTTCTGGCACATCTCTGCTAATCAGCAGGGATGCGCCAGAAAAGTTGCGATGTATCTGCCCACCCGTGCGCCACCACTAATGCACATTTGGCACATTTGGCGTAAGGGGCTTGTAAATTTGCCCCATTGTGTGCACATAGCCTGGGACAGTTGGAGCGCCTTAAAAATAATGGTCCCTCACAGGTCAAACTGAGGAGGCGGGGTGACCTTGACTACTGCAGTACTCGTAGTCATGGAAATATAGACGGTGAATGGGACATTTGGCTCATGACGTCTTAAGCATCCTATGCATGGAGCGAGGAGGAACTCTATAAATGTCCTCGTAGCCGTGTCAAGGTTATAGCTGAGGTCCCCCGATGCTCTGCCATCCAGTATAATTGGAGGGTCTTCTGGCGGTTATGCCCTCCCACACAGTGGGCAATTAGGGGTGGTCGGGTGTAACAGATGCTTCTCCCGGTTCACCCTCTAGTACCCCTGGCACTAGCTGTGCCCTTGATCTCAGGCAGAGGCAGAAATAGAAAGTAACAGGGTGCTGTAGTTTATCTTCCCGGTTTGTAGTCTCTCAGAAGTAAAGAGGGGTTCGCCAATTGATGGGATCAACCTGAAATAAAAGGTCAGCTCTGTGATGTCTGAGAGTCAAAGTGCACGCAAAGTTGTCATTCGATAAACTGAAGTCTCTGTCCTCCCTTGATAGGCTTTCCCAATATGTGATCTCAACTCTTTTTGTTATTATTATTCGAACCAGGATCTAATCAATTTAGTATTTATAATCATAAAAAGACATTCCCGTCTTGTCAGCATCATTCGGTTAGATTTACGCACTGGGCTGTCCAACGCATCTGGTGGCTCACTGGGCTAATGCACGCGCTGCAGGGATTTGTGTTAATCTCTTGGTCGCAACTTTGCGGGCTGGTGGGTCCATTCAGCCTTTTATCCTTCCTTGTTTGATAAAATGTTACTGTTGAATTGGGTAACAAGAAACTGCTGTTCTTTAGTGCCAAGAAACCCTTTTTGGGTGAAAATGCGATTTACAAATACACGTTATGCTATGTGTAGCCTGGCCTTGCTTGGACTCATCCTTGTCACTTGCTCCCTTCGGTTCTTCAGTGTGATTTCTGGTGCATGTCTATGCATTTTGTCATGTCAGTTTCTTTTTCATATCTTGCAAGACCAACATAGATCTTCATCATTTCTAGACCCAGCCCGTTTTAATACTGCTTCGTCCTTTCTTTTAATGTTTTCTTTTCAATCACATTGACTGCTCGGCTGTGCATCTGTGTTCACTGATCCTAGTCAGAATTAAATCCGAGGCTGCCAGATGTTACTCCTTTTACACAAGTATTGACTTTACGTCAACTGTACATAATTTTACTCTGATCCGAGCAAAATCGGATATAATTTCATCACACCAATTTCCAGCCTGCAGATGAATGTTCATAGTTCTACCAGGTTATGTGGCTCTGTGGTGATTGGATGTGTCTGAGTGTGCATGGGCCGGTCGGGTCTGCTGTAAAATGTTGAGCTGTGCTGTTATTTCACCTCCTTTGTTACCGGTTGCCTTTGTTTACGAATGGGAGGCGTTTGACTGGTGCAGACTACATTGGTGATGGTCTGGTTTGTACATGTGTTCTATGTGTAAGGAGAGCATATGATATTGTGAATTGGCAGGCCTGGTTTGTTCAGCGTGTATGGAAAGGGATGGTGCAGTGACGTCATGTGTGTATGTATTCCTGGGATGAGTGGGCGTGTTGTAGAATGTTGAGTCTGGCTGCTATGAGAATGTGAGGATGCTTGGAATGTTGGTGTCTGTGTACTGCATGAAGCAGTGACCTGGATGACAGCTGGAGGGAGCACAGGACCCCCGACAGGCCCTATCACAGAGCTGGAGGGAGCACAGGACCCCCGATAGGCCCTATCACACAGCTGGAGGGAGCACAGGACCCCCGACAGGCCCTATCACAGAGCTGGAGGGAGCACAGGACCCCCGATAGGCCCTATCACACAGCTGGAGGGAGCACAGGACCCCCGACAGGCCCTATCACAGAGCTGGAGGGAGCACAGGACCCCCGATAGGCCCTATCACACAGCTGGAGGGAGCACAGGACCCCCGACAGGCCCTATCACAGAGCTGGAGGGAGCACAGGACCCCCGACAGGACCTATCACACAGCTGGAGGGAGCACAGGACCCCCGACAGGTCCTATCACACAGCTGGAGGGAGCACAGGACCCCCGACAGGACTTATCACACAGCTGGAGGGAGCACAGGACCCCTGACAGGCCCTATCAGGTAGTGGTTGCATCCTGAGAGCCTAACATGAAACAGTTGACTTCAGACTCTTGTGTGAAGACCCTGCCCTCCAAATACAACAGGCTCTTTCTAATGTTTACCTGTCATCTGTTTTTAAACAACTTGCTATGTTATATAGTTTGAAAATACCCTTTTGCACGCCTTTTGAAATCCATGTTAAACAACAGTGGTCTAGAAACTGACACCTCAGCTGCTCCATGTGAAGTTGAGCTTCAGACCCACTCTTACTCTTATGGGTCGGGGCTAAATGTTTTTGCTGGGCCCTGTGGGACATGTAGATCCTGGGAGATAGGAGGAATGAGACCCTCTCTGTCCCCTGTGTGGTGCTCACTCTCAGGCAAACAGGCCCTGCATGCAGCACACCTGGCTGGGTTCGGGATGGAGAGGCCCAGTTGGTCGCTTGGCCACATTGACTGCTCGGATTGCCAAAACTAATATGCTTGTCCAGGAGCTCTCAACTGGTGCATAAATCTGCTGCACGCGCACAGGAAGAGGTGTCCATTCTGCAGAGTTTGTGCCGGATTAGGAGACTACAAAATGGCTGCCAGGTAAGTGAAAGCAGTGTCAAAGGTCACTTTACAGCAGTGACCCTTCCTGGACTCCTTGTTGCAGGGAGCACATTCCTTCCTTGTGCTGCTGTCTGGCTGCTGTGCCCTGCAGAAGGCTCTACAGAGAACCTTACCTGGGAACTGAATCCTGCTGTTGGTATTGACTCTCCCGGGGACATTTCTTGCTTTTCACCATTAGGACTTGAACTGAAATATTTGTGGAGCAGTCTGGGAGCTCTACTGGCATGCCTTTATTTTATCATTATGCGCAATATAAGAACTTCCTTTTCTGTCTGAAACCATAGGTCTCGCAATATTGGTTACTGATTTAGAAAGCTCCTCTCGCGTAAATAAATCTACAACAGATGCAATTAACATTAACAATCGCCATCATTATGCGCAGTGCTGCTGTGCATTTTCCAAGCATCTCTCTCCCCTCCCATCTCTTCCTTCCCTTCAGACTGAATTAGACAGATCCTGTGATCGGGGGGGGGCTGAACTTGTTGGGAAACAGCCTGGACGTTTTGGCCTTTCCATCTCTTTGCTGTTGCTGCTCTTCAGGTCTGAATATTACTGTAGGTCATAAACCATTACGTTATTTGAAATAGTTACATTTGCTTGCGAGATCTCCCTTGAAAATATATAAATAGTAATTGTGTCTGCTAAGAATGAATTCTCATAAAGTTATTAAGAATGAGGTGCAGTGCACTTTTCAGGGCAGGTCTTAAGAATGAAGTGCAGCACTCATCTGGTTGTTGGGATAATGGTCTTTCACTGAGAATTAACAGTGATGCTCATGCCCTGTTAGCTGTCCAGAGAACGATGGTTGTGTCACCAAGGAAGAGGGCAGTCCTGTGTGTCTCCAGATCCTCCATTCCACACGGTTCATGGTCCCTGCAAGATGTGCCTTGAGGTCCAGGGAGAAAAGATCAACCATTCCAGGTTTGGTATCTTATAGCTGAACGAAATGTCCCTCTTCTCTGTCTGAAAGGCCCGATTGGTGGGTTCTGTACATGTCCCTCCCTTTGAGCCCACCCACCCTTGCTTATTTTTCTAATTAGTATCTAGCCATACTAGACATATTTCACTATTTGAGATGGTTCCACCCCTTCAGTAAACATATTTGTGTCACTTTTGGAAGATGCCAATATTGGGCCTTTATCCATCCGAACAGGACAATGCAACATGGTTGATCCATCCTCGCGAGCAACGGAACTGCATTAGTCCAACAGCATCAGATATAGGCGGCATCTTGGTCTCAGGCTGCAGTATCTCGTGCCACCTGCCATGGTAGGGCATCTGTGGTTGCCAGAGCTACTGCGGGAATCTAGGGAGTCTGACCATGTCTGGGGTGTGTCGCGCGCTGGGTGTGGGCAGTGTGACTGTATTTGGGCTGTGCTGTCCTTTGGTTGTTGCCAGCATGATTGTGGATGTTCTGTGCCAACTGACCTGTCACCGTATGCATCAGCGCGTTAATGCATGTATTCCACTTTTTGACTTAGATGCTGCATCTCTCTCCCTTTCCCCTTGGTTTCAGGTCCATGTTTGCCTTTATCTTTTTTCAGAGCAACATTTCAGCTTCTCTCTGGTAATCTAAATCTCCATCATGTATAACTCCATCAACATTGTCAAACATGCTTGTCCTCCAGGAGCCTGTGCAAATTTTTCTCTGTATTCATTGATAGTGTTGGGGCATGGAGGAGGAGTTAGCAAAAGAATAGTTACTATCTCTCCTCGCTCTTTCTAGACAGCCAGACTGATCAGAGTATCACTTCATTATGTCCTTTGGTCTGGATGAGGTTACTAATTCCAGTACTGGGTGGATTACATCTTCCAGTCTGCTTCTCAGAGTATCACTTCATTATGTCCTTTGGTCTGGATGAGGTTACTAATTCCAGTACTGGGTGGATTACATCTTCCAGTCTGCTTCTCAGAGTATCACTTCATTATGTCCTTTGGTCTGGATGAGGTTACTAACTCCAGTACTCGGTGGATTACATCTTCCAGTCTGCTTCTCAGAGTATCACTTCATTATGTTCTTTGGTCTGGGTGAGGTTACTAACTCCAGTACTGTGTGAATTACATCTTCCAGTCTGCTTCTCAGAGTATCACTTCATTATGTCATTTGGTCTGGATGAGGTTACTAATTCCAGTACTGGGTGGATTACATCTTCCAGTCTGCTTCTCAGAGTATCACTTCATTATGTCCTTTGGTCTGGATGAGGTTACTAACTCCAGTACTGGGTGGATTACATCTTCCAGTCTGCTTCTCAGAGTATCACTTCATTATGTCCTTTGGTCTGGATGAGGTTACTAATTCCAGTACTGGGTGGATTACATCTTCTAGTCTGCTTCTCAGAGTATCACTTCATTATGTCCTTTGGACTGGATGAGGTTACTAACTCCAGTACTGGGTGAATTACATCTTCCAGTCTGCTTCTCAGAGTATCACTTCATTATGTTCTTTGGTCTGGATGAGGTTACTAATTCCAGTACTGGGTGGATTACATCTTCCAGTCTGCTTCTCAGAGTATCACTTCATTATGTCCTTTGGTCTGGATGAGGTTACTAACTCCAGTACTGGGTGGATTACATCTTTCAGTCTGCTTCTCAGAGTATCACTTCATTATGTCCTTTGGTCTGGATGAGGTTACTAATTCCAGTACTGGGTGGATTACATCTTCCAGTCTGCTTCTCAGAGTATCACTTCATTATGTCCTTTGGTCTGGATGAGGTTACTAACTCCAGTACTGGGTGGATTACATCTTCCAGTCTGTTTCTCAGAGTATCACTTCATTATGTTCTTTGGTCTGGATGAGGTTACTAATTCCAGTACTGGGTGAATTACATCTTCCAGTCTGCTTCTCAGAGTATCACTTCATTATGTCCTTTGGTCTGGATGAGGTTACTAATTCCAGTACTGGGTGGATTACATCTTTCAGTCTGCTTCTCAGAGTATCACATCATTATGTCCTTTGGTCTGGATGTGGTTACTAACTCCATTACTGGGTGGATTACATCTTCCAGTCTGCTTCTCAGAGTATCACTTCATTATGTCCTTTGGTCTGGATGAGGTTACTAACTGCAGTACTGGGTGGATTACATCTTCCAGTCCGCTTCTCAGAGTATCACTTCATTATGTCCTTTGGTCTGGATGAGGTTACTAATTCCAGTACTGGGTGGATTACATCTTCCCGTCTGCTTCTCAGAGGAACACTTTGATGTCAGAGCAGTGTAAAAGGTAGGGCGTAATGCAAGGTTGAGGGTGAAATAAGCATGGTGGCATCAACCGCCCAGTCACCTGATCATGGAGAAGTTAATGTTCAAAGGACAGTTCCAGCACCCCAGCTATATCGCGATTACCCTCCACGACCGTTCACAGGCATTCATTCAAATCATCCATTCCCCCCTTCACCCGACCCCCCCTCCCCCCGCTTGCACCCTCTTCTTTATTGTGAAAGTAGCTGGACTGTGAGGGAGAGAGTGCCCTCTGTGCAGGCTCCAATTGAATGTATAATGTGTCAGTGCTGGTCACAGACTAGAAGAGGTGACATAACGGTGGCATCTGGCATCTGCAGACAGGGCCTGTCAGCATGCATGACTTGAGCAGGGGACTGGCAGGATGTAAAAAGGAGTGTGTGTAGAGTGCCTGCTGAGGGAAGGGTCTAGTGTCTGAGTCAGTCATAAGTGAGGCTTCTGGTAGTCAGCCTGGTGCGATGACGTCTCTTTTCAGCACTATGGTAAGATAAGTCTGATGTCTTACAACGGGTTCCAGCTTCCCCATGGTCCCAACATGCTAATGCTGTAAGATGTAGCCTTACTGTTGACCCTATTCAAATCTGATGAAGTGCAATTAAGAAACCTCTTCACATACCACAGTGAATATAGGTTACAACAACAAGCACCAAACACCACCCAAAGTCCTATTAAGAATTCTTTTAATATATTACAATGAATGAAGATTACAACAAACACCAAACACCACCCAAAGTCCTATGAAGAATTCTCTTCACATACCACAATGAATATAGGTTACAACAACAAGCATCAAACACCACCCAAAGTCCTATGAAGAATTCTCTTCACATACCACACTGAATGTAGGTTACAACAACAAGCACCAAACACCACCCAAAGGGCCATATGTATGAAGGCAATTTTGCTATCGCAAACGCCGAAATTCAGAGAATTTAGGCATTCACGATCGCAAAACAGCAGTGTCATATGTATGACACAAACCACCCTTCGCAAAATAAGGAATTGCAAATTTTGCGATTCCCTATTTTGTGATTAAAGGAATCGCAAATTGCGATTCCTTAAATGCAATGTAAAAAGCACACACAAAGTGCAATTTGGACGTAAGGAATCTCAAATTACCACCAACTTCGAGTTGGTGGTAATTTGCGATTTCTTTGAAAAATGCACTTTTATGCATTTTTCAAAGTGCCATGTGACTCACATACATGCCCATAGGGCATGTGCGACACATCTGCACCCATGCTCATTTCAGGGGTGCAACAGGGTGTCCTTTTGACACCCTGGCACCCTTGAAATTTCATTCGCAATTTGCGATTCTCTAATTGGGAATCGCAAATTGAGAATGTCTTCCCATTCATCCCTATGGGCCTCTAGGCCCATAGGAATGAATGGGGAGGTATTCCTTAATTGCAAATCGCAATTTGCGATTCGCAATTAAGGAATATGTAGGAATCGCAAAATTTATTGCAAATCCTACATACATAGGGTTTTGCGATTCTCAAATAGCGATTTGCAAAAAATCGCTATTTGAGAATCGCAAATGGGCATTTTCATACATATGGCCCAAAGTCCAATGAAGAATTCTCTTCACATATTACAATGAATATAGGTTACAACGACAAGCACCAAACACCACCCAAAGTCCTATAAAGAATTCTTTTTACATACCACAATAAATAGAGGTTACAGCAAGCACCAAACACCACCAAAAGTCCTATAAAGAATTATTTTCAAATACCACAATGAATGTAGGTTACAACAAGCACCGAACACCACCCAAAGTCCTATGAAGAATTCTCTTCACATACCACAATGAATATAGGTTACAACAACAAGCATCACACACCACCCAAAGTCCTATGAAGAAACCTCTTCCCATACCACACTGAATATAGGTTACAACAAGCACCAAACACCACCCAAAGTCCTATGAAGAATTCTCTTCAGATACCACAGTGAATGTAAGTTACAACAAACACCAAACACCACTCAAAGTCCTATGAAGAAATCTCTTCACATACCACAATGAATATAACTTACAACAGCATGCACCAAACACTACCCAAAGTCCTATGGAGAAATCTCTTCACATACCACAATGAATATAAGTTACAACAACAAACACCAAACATCACCCAAAGTCCTATGAAGAAATCCCTTCACATACCACAAAAAATATGTTACAACAGCATGCACCAAACACCACGCATCACTTTTACCACACATGCACAACAACAATGAAAATCATAATGCATTCTCATTCACCACACTGCCATTTACCATTCAACTAAGAAACAACCTCACATTACATCACAACACATTATATCACGTGTGTGTGTGAGGGGGGTATACATATAAATCCACACTACCCTGTACATTACATATTGGTAAACCCTAAAATATGATTACTGCCCCCAAAGCTACCTGTCTTAAAAAAAATAACCCTTTACTCCCACTCATCACTACCAATCCCTGAACCCTAAATCTGCCTCACCACCACATAATGCTGTTCTTACCTGAACCCTCTAACTCCTTACTACCCCTTAACGCTTCCATTCCTTGAAACCCTAAGAACTCCTTAGTTAGGGTTTAACGATACTCATCCCTAAACCCTATAGACCCCTTACTACTCCTTAACACTACTCTTCTCTGAATCCTACAAACTCCTTTCTACCTCTAATAGCATTAATCCTGGAACACTAAAGAATCCCTTACTATAGCCTTATAGCCCGCCGTAGAGGCCCGCTCCAGCGTTAAAGGCCCGAGCTGAAGGCGAGGGACATGGGAGCGGGACTTTAATAGCCGGTATAGCCCAGCTATGAAGGGCTATATGGCTATTAGAACATTCTACCACTAGAGGGCAGAATGTTCTAACAAATTAAACAAAGGCCTCTCAGAGTTCGAGGGGTTTTAAATCCCCTCGGGCTCCGAGAGGCCTTTGTGAAAACAACATTGGAATGTTGCTTTGCGGGCCTTTACAGGCCCGCGCGGAGCACACCATTGTCTTCAATGGAGTGCTCCACATTTCAATGTTCTAATATTGCTCAATGTTACAGTTTTCTGAACAATAAAAACCCCTTGATACCCCTTACCCCTTACCTATTCACTAACTCCATACACTCCACACTACCGCTCACAAGTATTCCTCCATTAACCGTAAAAAAAAAAAAACATTGTAACCCCTATTCACCACCCATTCCCAAGTACTGTATACCCTTACTACCTGTGCACTGTAAATGTAATCCATTGTACATTATAATAACTTATCTCATTGTAGCACACTCTGTTATAGTGGCACATGCACTGTTATGAATCCGTTCCAGAGGTGACTGATGTTAGTGCACGCATTGTATCGATGTAAAATCACCACTAAACCCCCTCCCACTGGAAAGAATGTGTCTTCCAAGTGCAGAATTACTAGAGTAATGTGTGTTAGTCACCACAACTAGTTTTTGCAAAACTCCTGCATTTTGAGATTACGAAATCTGGTGGGGAAACCTATAGTTTTGTACAAGACCGTGTTCTGCTTTCATTTCTATTCCCATCCACACTGAAAGTCAACTATTTTTTTGCATTTTCAGTTTTTGAGTAGACAAGGCAGCTTCCATATTTGTGCAAGCACTTACGAAAAATGTGTACACTTTGGCATTTCCCAGTAGCTCTAACCTCATTCAGGGCCTCATTTATGAAAAGTGACACATTGCTGCGTGAAAACAGTGATGCGTCACTTTTCATTGCGTCCTCCTTGCGACATGATGGATGCGTCATATTTACTGTATGACGCATCATGTCGCAAGGAATGACAGATACGACAGTTTTACTGACGTATCTGTCGGCACAAAAATGACGCATTGCTGGAGTTGTGTCTAAAGCGAGATGCAACTTCAGCAATGCAGGGGAAGGCCTATGCATATAGCACTGCGTCAACCTTACGCCTGCCATGAGGCAGGCGTTAGGTTTTGACCCATTTGCATCCTAGAAGTGACGCAGTGAAATCTCGTTGATTTCACTGAGTCACTTCTACGAGGCTTACTTGCGTTGGAACTCCCCCCTGCATACATTATACCTGGCGCAGGTATAATGTAGCGCAGGGGTTTGTAAAGTGATGCATCTGCTTAGATGCGTCACTTTGTAAATAGGGGGCAACAGGGGGCATGTTTTCCGCCGCGGATGCGTCACAAAATGTAGCACAACGGCAGCGCAAAACTGACGCAAGGCCTCATAAATAAGGCCCTCATTATGTAGACAGGCAATTAGTCGCCTCTGATTCTCTGCACCAATGCAAACGTGATTGGTAAAACGAATCAGCTAAGCATCGCACAATTTTTCGCAAGAGAAATTGCAGTTTTGCCAATCAATTGTCCTTGTTCTGCCAATCAATTGTCCTTTGTTTAGGTCATAACATTTCTGACAGATAAAAACACCTGTCCACTGGTTGCATCCGGGCTATTCATCGGTTAGCACACCCTCTGTGTCCTAGACATGCACCATCTTAGGGGTGGCAGGCTATTGTCGATGGTGGAGTTTAGGTTATTCTAGCATCATAAAGCCCCTTCAAGACCTCAGTTAAGAGACACTTTTGAACCTTTAATGACTGCCTTGCATTAAGCTCCAAGCCTAAGCTTGCCCAGTTATTCAAATCCTATTGTATGGTCCTGAGAGTTCTTTGGCCACGGTGTGCTATCACAGGCCCACGGTGGTGCAAAGAAGTCAATTACATATTCTTCTTCTGCTAAGGATGCTGCGGCCGCTGCCCCCGTGCTTGCATGCAATGGCAGGAGATAGCCACCTGGTTGCAGTGTCTGAAATTCTTCCATTGGGATTGCCTCTCACTGTTGCTGTTTCCCATGCTGTTGTCACTCTGTTACTGACTACTAAAACACGCCATCATTTAATCCGAGGATGTCAAAGTTTTAAATACGATCGTAAGCTGTCCTCTCATATTACACTGATAAGGCATGGCGTGTTAAAACCTGCATCATTGTTTCTCACTTCCTACAATGGAAAGCCGCCTGACTCCATTATTACAATTGGCACCTCATTAAGGGCCTGATTTATATTTTGGTGGAGAGGGTGCTCAGTCACAACGGCAACAGAGTTTTCTCCCTATCAATATAGTGGTCCGCCGGCTAAATTTAATAGTGGGTGGACCTTAAGTTTAGCTGTGGCGGAGTCTATTATAAATGACCACCTGCCTAACAGTCATTTAGTAGTCATTTACTCTGTTGCCCTGGCGGACCCACCGGCCATCCGCCAGGGTTTAAATCAGACTCTATGCATCTGAATAACTTCATGGATGCATCGTTGAACACGTGATAAGGAAGGGGTCCGCCTCTATATCTAAAAGATCTTGCTTTAGAAATAGTGGTTGGCGCTTGACTCCGGTCATAGGCCTGCACTCTCCCCACAGCTCCTGCTCTCTGCCGCTGCCTGCGGAGCCCCCTTGCCTCGGGTGTTTGAGGCTGCTGCTACCTCCAAGGTGTTGCGTGTCTATATTGTGTGGTTATTTTGTTTCTGCCAGTAATTGTAATTGTTTTTCCTCCAAGTGTTGTGTGTCACAGTATTGTGGTCATTCTGTGATTTTCAGTATTTGTGCCCCGTTTGTTCTGCCTCCAGCTTCTGCTTTCCGTTCTCTGACTCCTCTGTTGTTTCCCTCATCGCCGCCCCCTCGTACTTCCCACGTCCCACCACTGCTGCCCAGGCCCCTCCCCTCCAGCCGCGCCCGTTTTCCCACCTCCCACCTGAGCCTCCAGCCCCTCTCCTATTTAATGCAGACCGCTACGGAGGAGCGCTCGTGAGACCTTGACTCCGGTCATAGGCCTGGACTCTCCTCACAGCTCCTGCTCTCTGCCGCTGCCTGCGGAGCCCCCTGCCTTGGGTGTTCGAGGCTGCTGCTTTCCCCAAGGTGTTGCCTGTCTATATTGTGTGGTTATTTTGTTTCTGCCAGTAATTGTAATTGTTTTTCCTCCAAGTGTTGTGTGTCACAGTATTGTGGTCATTCTGTGATTTTCAGTATTTGTGCCCCGTTTGTTCTGCCTCCATCTTCTGCTTTCCGTTCTCTCTGACTCCTCCGTTGTTTCCCTCATCGCCGCCCGCTCGTGCTTCCCCCATCCCGTCACTGCTACCCATGCCCCTCCCCTCCACCTGCGCCCGTTTTCCCGCCTCCCAGCTGAGACTCTCTCCCCTCTCCTATTTAATGCAGACCCCTGCGCGATTGTGCAGCTGCGCCGCTGGCGCGCCGAAGGCGCACCTAAGGCAAGCCCGTCTGCACCCATCCGCTCCTGGCCCGTGCCCAGCTCCGGAGCCCCTGGGCCCCGTCAACGCCGCGACGACCGACGCACTACGATGCCAGCACCCTCTACGTACTCAACTCCGGACGATCACACACCTGCTTCCAGGCCGCCCGAAGCGCACCCAAGGACCCTTCTCCTGCCAGAGCTGCAGCTACACCAGCCTCCAAGCCACCAAACCACCCACCGCGTCAGGACACAACCACCTCAGATGCATACTACTTAACACCCGCTCCATAAGCAAACACGCCGTCGAACTTCGTGATCTGCTCGACACATCCTCCCCGGACGCCGCCTTCCTGACGGAGACCTGGCTGAACACCTCCTTGGCCCCCGACATCACCATAGCCATCAAGGAAGGCTACAAGATCACCCGCAGAGGCTGCACCAACGGAGTAGGAATCACCATTATCCACAGGAACAACCTCAGGCTTTCGACAAACACCGACAGCACCCTCAGTACCGCCGAACACCTGCACTTCCAGATCCACATCAACGCCAACGCCAACACCACCCTCAGAGGAACTCTCGTCTACAGACCCCCCCGAACCCTGGCCTCAGTTCAGCGACTCCATCGCCGACCTCGTCAGCACGCACGCCCTCGCCTCCACAGACTACTTCCTCCTCGGAGACCTCAACTTCCACATCGAGAACAACAATGACAGCAACTCTACCACCCTGATCTACAACCTCGCCAACCTCAGGCTCAGAAAGCTCGTCACAACGCCCACCCACTCCGCCAGACACACGCTGGACCCCATCTTCTCTGCAAGCAACCACATCACCGTCAGCCACTCCACCGAACTCCACTGGACCGACCATCGCTGCATCCACTTCACCTTCCAGAAACCCACCATGCACCACCACACTCAACGGAACCCCCGCCGCAGCTGGAGCAAAGTCACGGCACACCAGCTAATCACCACACTCGCCCGAAGCCCACCAACGGACCCAACCGACACTGACACTGCCGCCCGCAACCTCAGACAGTGGATCAACGACTGCGCCAACATGCTCGCTCCGATCAAGAAACCCTCCAACAGATCCATCGACAGAAAGGCCATCTGGTTCACCGCCGAACTCCAGGCTTTCAAGCACACCTGCCGAAAGCTCGAGAACAAATGGCTCCACGACCAGACCCCGGACAACTATGTAGCCCACAAGAGCGCCATCCTCAGACACCATCACCTCATCCGAACCGCCAAAAGGACCTCCTTCACGGACGGCCTCGACAACAACGCACACAACAGCTAAGAGCTCTTCAACATCGTGAAGGAACTCTCCAACCCCAGCTCGAACACCAACAACATCCTGCCATCGCAATACTTGTGCGACTCCCTAGCCACCTTCTTCCATCGGAAGATCACCGACATCCACAACAGCTTCAACAACCAGACCCCCCAGACAGCCACCGACACTTCAGAATCACCGCCCACCATCCACATCGACCCCCTGCTCGCCTGGACCCAAATGAACGACGACAACACCATCAAAACAATGAACTCCATCCACTCCAGCTCTCCGTCAGACCCATGTCCACACCACATCTTCAACAAGGCCAGCTCCACCATCGCACCCCACCTCCGCAAAATCATAAACATCTCCTTCGAGACCGCCACCTTCCCGGAGAGCTAAAAGCACGCTGAGATCAACGCCCTGCTCAAGAAACCCAAGGCGGACCCAAGAGACCTCAAGAACTTCTGGCCCATCTCCCTGCTCCCGTTCCCGGTGAAGGTCATCAAGAAGATCGTCAACAAGCAACTAACCCGCTACCTTGAGGACAACAACATCCTGGACCCATCCCAGTCCAGGTTCCGCAGAAACCACAGCACCGAAACTGCCTTCATCGCTGCCTCCGACAACATCAGAGCCATGCTGGACAACGGAGAAACCGTGGCCCTCATCCTCCTGGACCTCTCAGCTGCCTTCGATACCGTCTTCCACCACACCCTATGCACATGCCTACACGACACAGGGATCAGCGACAAGGCCCTGGAATGGACCACCTCCTTCCTCTCTGGCAGAACCCAGAATGTCCGCCTCCTGCTCTTCCGATCCCAAGCCTCCGAGATCATCTGCGGCGTATCCCAAGGATCATCCCTCAGCCCAACCCTCTTCAACGTCTACATGGCACCGCTCACCAACATCGTCCGATCCCACGACCTCAACATCATCTCCTACACCGACGACACCCAGCTGATCCTCTCCCTCACCAAGGATCCCTCCACCGCCAGAACCAACCTCCACAAAGGAATGAAAGCCCTTGCTGAATGGATGAAGAACAGCCGACTGAAACTGAACTCTGATAAGACGGAGGTCCTAATCCTCGACTCCACTCCCTCCGCCTGGTGGCCGACCACACTAGGAACTGCACCAACATCCACCGACCACCTGGGGTTCATCCTCGATGCATCACTCTCCATGACCAAGCAAGTCAGCGCCGTCTCATCCTCCTGCTTCAACACCCTCCGCATGCTCCGCAAGATCTACAGATGGATCCCCACCGAAACCAGAAGAATGCTTACCCAGGCCCTCGTCAGCAGCAGATTGGACTACGGCAACGCCCTCTATGCAGGAGCATAGACCAAACTCCTGAAACGACTACAACGAATACAGAATGCCTCTGCACACCTCATCCTCGACATCCCCCGCCACAGCCACATCACACCCCACCTGAGAGACCTGCACTGGCTCCCCGTCAACAAGAGGATCACCTTCAAGCTCCTCACCCACGCTCACAAGACACTCCACAACACCAGACCAACCTCCCTCAACAGACCTTCTACACCCCGAACCACCAGCTCCGCTCTGCCAACCTCGCCCTCACCACCATCCCCCGCATCCGAAGAACATTCATCGGTGGCAGATCATTCTCCCAACTCGCCGCCAAGACCTGGAACACCCTCCCCATCCACCTGCGACAGACTTATGATCTACTGGTCTTCAGGAGACTTCTCAAGACCTGGCTATAAGAGCAGTAGCAGCACCAACCCCTCCCCCCCCTAGCACCTTGAGACCCTCGGGGGTATGTAGTGCACTTTATGAATATATTGATTGACTGATTAATTGATTGAGATTGGTAGCAAATATGCTATTTGTGCCTAACACACAATAGAAGAGAGCTAATATTTACTGCAAGTGCCCAGACCACAGAACTTGTTGCTTGTACTCAATCTTGTCGCTTAGCCACCAAGAAGAGTGTTACCGTTTTCACAGACTATACCTTTTTAAGTTTCTCATGGCTGCGTGCTTCTCTAGATGCAGAGGGAATTGCTCACTTCAGCACATACACCAGTACACATTGGGGCTTATGTAGATTCTCTGCAGCTCCAAAAGAAGGCAGCAATGTGCCTCTCACCAAACATTACAGGACAAATTCTGCTATGAAAACCTCTTCTTGATAATTCTGAAAAGAAGGCTGCTTTGTCTCTTGATTTAGATGTACCATTGTATTTGTTTCTGTCTACTGAAGCCCCTGTGCCCACTTTTCATTACCTCAATATTGTGCAGGAACCAACACTGGGAAGTGAAAACTCACGTTGGAGAAGGCGTGGATGTCTTAGGCTTTAGGATAGGATATGGTGTGACAACACTGGTAAAATGTCTGCCGCTAACAACTCAACCTACCATGATTACATGATGGTATTTTGCATGTGCTTATTGTTCATGGTCTGTATGTTTTTGGGTGGGAGCAAGCCTACCATGCCACATGTGTGGGCATATTTACAATTATCACATAAACCCGAGGGCTCTTGCGGGGGAGGTCCAACCAGATACGTACTACTGCCTATGTATCGTAAAACTCATAAAAAGTACATCTGCTCAAATCTTAAGAGAAAGGAAGAAATTGCAAAATCCAATATCAATGTATATGTGTGTATGTCTGTGTCATGTGTTATATTACTACCAGAAGAGAGCTTCTAAAAGGAAATAACCCTCACTCACCCAAGGATGACATGCTTTATTATTAGGTTCCATCCTCACACCTGGACTGCAAGGTCCCTAGTGTGGGCTACAACTCCCTAAGGTGGATAAGCTGAGGTTAGTGAGGGGCAGAGTGCAAAGAAAGTGTGAAAAAAACTATCTCCATAGGGTCGGATAAACTTTATCCAATGGTCTTCTGGGACAGGACAAAAATGACAGGACTCTGGGATTTAACCAAATATACCCCTGTAGATGGTCAACGTGTTTGTGCCCTTAGTTGACTTCAAATGGAGTTCAGGGGCATTCATCAGGACCTGAATAATTAGTCATTCTGCTTCAAAAAGGACAAATAATTCAGAAATACTGGCCAGTTAAAGGTTAGCCTGTAGAGGACGGTAATGGCCCGTATGTACTGTGGGTCCACTGTCATACCTTATAAGAGTGGACTGTATATGCAAGTGTGAATAAGAAACTCTCACAGGCTTTGATCCGTCCATGTTTTGGTTTCTCTCTGTTTCCCTATTTTTATGTTGATTTTATTTTAGCTTTGCAGTAGAAGCATTATCCAGTGGCTTGTGAGCGGACTTCCTTTTTCTCACTGTCGGTAAGATGACTCATGTAGCATAATCACTGGGCATCACCTTGGTCTGTGGCAAACACTATATAATCACGTGATTAACAGTATGAATGGAGACCATGTTCAGCTTTCCAAATATATTGTGTCACTTGCGAGCTCTTCCTTTATATTAATGATTGCATTGATTGTTTTTTTCAGAAAGACAGTGGACCCAGAGCACATACCAGCCATTACCACCCTCATGAGGATAACCTTTATGTGGGCAGTATATCTTGAATTATTTTTTCTTTATGAAGTAGAGTGACTAATTATCCAGGTCCTGACTAATGCCCCTGAACCACTTTTGGGGTCAACTAAGGGCAGAAATATGTTGACCATCTACACGGGTATATTTAGTTAAATCCCAGAGTCCTCTCACTTTAGTCCTGTCCCAGCAGACCATTGAATACAGTTTATCTGGCCCTCTGGAGATAGTTTTATTCACACTTTCGGTGCACTCTGCCCCTCACTGACCCACTAGCATCGCCCATTGTCAAAACACCTCAGATCCTCCCCCTTGGGGATTTATAGCCCACACCAGGGAGCTTCAATTCCAGGTGTGAGGAGGAAACCCAATAATGAAGCATGTCATCCTCAAGTGAGTGAGGGTTCTTGCCTGCTAAGAGGCTCTCTTCACACGGGGTAAGTACAGCAATTGCATTTATTAATATTCAAGGCTGCAGCGTGAGGGGGAGAACCAGCAAAAACATAGTCCATTCAGCCGACGTGTTTCGGGCTCCTGCCCTTTGTCGCTGGCTGTGTTCGTAATGGTGCTTCACACGTTGGGTGCACCTGTGTTAATACTAATACCCCTCCTCCGTGGGCGTTGCCGTTTGCACAGCCTTATGGTACTTGAAGTGTCACCAGTATTGCTCCAGTGAGCCGCTTTGAAGTCCATCACATTGCAATGAATAAAACCTCAGTTTGTCGCCTTGCCGGCCCCTACACTCACGTCTGCACCTCGGTGCCTTGAACCAGCAGCTCCCGTCCTGAAGGGTGTCCGCTTGATGGCGCACCCAGGTCTGCTTAACGCAGCGAGGATCCTCCACGGCTAGGCAATAGCCGTTACACAACAATCCGCAAAGTTTCACCTTAACGAAGGATCCCACACACGGGGTAAGTACAGCAATTGCATTTATTAATATTCAAGGCTGCAGCATGAGGGGGGAATCAGCAAAAACATAGTCCATTCAGCCGACACGTTTCGGGCTATATATATATATATATATATATATATATATATATATATATATATATATATTATCTACTGTAGGTAGTTATAGTTAGGACCGTGTTTCCATAGGAAATCCGCAACATTCTATTTTGAATAACTTTGGCGCAGATTGACGAATCCTGGCGAAATTTTCAAAATAGATGGGGCGCTCCGCTCCGCTCCGCTCCGCTCCTACTCTGAATGTCTCGGGGGGATTCGTCAAGCGGGGGCTGAGAAAAAGGGGGGGGTCCCAAAACGTGTTTTCCCCATGCATTTTTCCATAGGACCTTTAGTCCAAGCTAAATCCCGAACGGCTGAACAGAATTACTTGAAATTTGGCAGAGAGCTAGTCCTCAAGCCAGGGATGTGCCTTTTGTAGGTCTGGTGTAAATGTGTTCAGTATTTGCTGAGAAAATAGCATTTAAATCAATATATATATCTATAGGCGCGCTCCGAGCGCGTACCGTAAGCTTACCGTACGCGCACGCTGCCATGCGCGAGGTTAATTCTGATTGGTGGTTACATGACTGTGAACATTCGAATCGGTCGAAATCAGGAAGTGTCGGCCTCCATTTTGTGTGTCTCACACTGATAAACAAAGGAGGAGAACGTGGAAAGGGGGCAACGAAGAGAGTTGCAGACCCCCTAGCGTTTGTCAGGGGGTCCAAGAAGGCCATAAAAGTATAAAAAATACATTTAAATTTTTTTAAAAAAAATCGCGGGGTGCGCGTACGGTAAGCTTACCGTACGCGTACGGTAGAAAATAAAAAAAAAAGAAGAAAAAAACAAATTTAAGTGTTAAGATATTAGGGGGCTCTAAAAAGAGCCGTTGTGTTCATTGAGTGTTTTTTGGTACTTACAAGTAAGTACTGATGCAGAGTCTAAAGTTCAAGAGGAAGACTCTGTTCCCTTCATCATTGAAATGTACACCGTCTCCTCTATAAATGTCTTGCATGTTGTAACGCAAGTTGTTGTGGTATATAGAACCCATACCATAGTCTCTGAGGAAAGCAGAAACAGATTTGTTGACGTGCTTTCTTGCTTTGTCAATCTGCGGACAAAATTGGTTGGACCAGTTCCACTTTTGCCTTTGGCATATGTTAGAATATACAAAGGCAGATTGAGGAAAAAGCGACATCAATTGCACAAAGGTGTCCTTAATAAGCATTTCCAGACCTACACCAGTTAAAGTGCCTAGGTCATTTCCACCACAGTGCACAATAATAAGGTTAGGCTGTGGGAGATGTTGAAAGGTTTTCACCAAAGGCAATAATTGGTGCCATTTTAACCCTCTCTGACCAATCCATTTAATGTCTACATTTGGCAAAGCAAGGTCTCTCACCATACCTCTGTTTTCTGCATACTTTTCACTCCGGAAGACATAGCTGTGACCTACAATCCACACTGTGAACATCTTTCAAGGAGATCTGGATGCACTCAGAAGGTGTCTTTCAGTAGAATGGCAATATGAAATGAAAGACAGTTGGAAAATGGAGGCATACATATTTTTTTAAATAAAAAGAACTCATTGGCTGATTCAAATCTTTTTACAGTAAAAAGTAGGCTGTATGTGTACATTTTTAGAAGCATGTTTTGTATTGGTTCAGAAAATTGTGTTCCCACAGAAGAATAGCTTGGATTTGCTGTTAGGTTGGACAGGTGAAGCACTCTTGGTCTTTCGATTTGAAACATTGTGTGGTGAACTTCTGACCTCTCTCCTCACAGCAGTGTTCCATGAGCTGTTGCTATGGTAGCAGGCAGAAGTCAAGTTGGGGGAAGGGTACATTTGGAAAAGGGTTGAAGTTTTCAACCAATAGAAATGTATGATTTCATTTGAAAAAAAGTTGGAAGCACTGAGATTTGTAATTAACATGTATATGTGTGAAAAAAGAGAGGGAAACATTGCCATTAATTGGTTCTGCTCAGAGGAGAGAGGTGTACAGCTCTGATATTCTGACTCTGATAGTCTGCTGTTTGAGTGCCACATTTCTTTCTCAACTAAGTAATTTTAAAGGTGAGTTATGAGTTTGAGAGGGGATGTATGTGGTGATTTTTGCATGAGTCTGTGAGCACAGAGGAATTGCTGTCAGAGATGTATTTCGTGTCTCTCCGGTTCTTTTTGGAAGTATCCATGCATATGTCTCTTGCAACTGAAAATACACAGTCTGCATAAGCAGACTGTTAGCACACACCCAGCAGTTTATCCTGTAGAATCATGCTTAGTATTCACAAGTGAGTGGTGTTTCAGGTAGCAGTGAGTAACACTAATACATTCAACATCACTAAGGCTGATTTCTTTTGCTGGAGTGTAGTCAGTCACCAAGGGCACACATGTTCATGGTCTCAAAAAGCTGTTTGCACATGTGCTGTTTTCTGTATCTGAAAAATGTAATGAAAATGTATGCGACTGTTAGAGTACTTAACACTTGGAGGAAAAAACAGTAGTAAGTGTGCTTTGAAATTGGCAAGCAAATTTCATTTTCTGCCTAAAATCACAGAAAACAGTAGTAAGTGTGCTTTGAAATTGGCAAGCAAATGGAATGTTCTAAATGTAAATCAGACATGTTTTCAACGTTATTTTTAAAGAAATATGGACAGTATGTAATTTTAATGATGCAACGTTGTAGAGCTGATGGAACAAAATTGGACACTTTAATAAAGAAATTTACAGGACAGCAATTATCAATTTCTGGAAAAACTTTTGTCACAGTT
Organism: Triturus cristatus; assembly: GCF_964204655.1. Classification (NCBI taxonomy): domain Eukaryota; kingdom Metazoa; phylum Chordata; class Amphibia; order Caudata; family Salamandridae; genus Triturus; species Triturus cristatus. Next base: position 820,387,839 of record NC_140586.1, on the reverse strand, counting down.
GCAATAATTTTCCATGATGGGCCTATTGTAACTTCTGGTCATTACACAGTTTTTCTTAAATGTGAAAAAGGCTGGACACTGTATAATGATTCTCAATTGGTTTTCAAGCAACGTTTGCCTTTTGATTTAGCAAATTCCTATTTAATTTTTCTGAAACCAAAATTTTAGACAGAAATTGCAACATCTGTACAAAACATTATTACAATTTAATTGGATTACCATTGGAAATGTCATCAAAAAATATTTTAAAAATTACCATTTGGCCTAAAGGAAAGGTAATAATTTGCATTGTGGACTTCTTTGACACAAATTATTTTGGTGATTATGCTTATGCAACACAATTTTCAGACGATATTTACTGGAATTAGTTATTGTTCTTAGGTGAGATTTTTATTGCAAATGTTACATTTCTATTACGGTATGTTTTAGTGAGAAGAGATTCTGGGCTTTTTTTAAACAATCTTTCAGATTGTTTATTTTTTTTGCCCGCTGTTAAGTGATGAATGCAATTGCTTTTACAATTCACAGTGAAATGCAATATATTCTGAAAACAGCAAAAAAAGGGCAAAAAAATGTTTGTTGAAATATGAAAATATGTGCACTGTATTCTAAAATGTATTGTTAAATATTAATACCTTTTTCTTTTTTTACAGATTGAGAAAGGAAAAATATGAAAAATAAACTTCTTTATATAAAGTTAAATAAATCACTTCTTTTTAATTAAGTTATTTTCATTGTCAGGTAAGTGTGACATTTCTGGAATTATCACACATTTACTTTAATGCTCACTCTTTTTCACTACTCTTCTCTATGCTTTTCTCATTTCTGTAGTAGTCTATCAAGGACCTTGTAGGGTGATTAAAAATTTTTTGTTTTAAAAAATAAAAACAAAAAAAAAAAATGTGCGTACGGTAAAAAAAGTCATTAACATTTTTTTTTTAAAGTTAAGAGGTAAGGTTGGCTCTTAAAAGAACCGTTGTGTTCATAAAGGGAAAGAGGAAATAAAGAATGGGAATACTAACAAGGACCACAGATGTGCTGGTCTATCCTATTGTTTATGAGGGAAACACTGGTCTCCGCATGAACAATAAGGCCATGACATCTTGTGCACCTCATTGTAACCCTCCCAAAACGAGGGTTTATATCCAGAGGAGCAGAAAAGGGTGATGCTCCCACCGCAGAGGAAGGGCTCAGCTGAGCTGCCGAAGATGTACTCGGCTGAGCTTCTGCAGGTGTGCTCGGGTGACTTACTGGAGATGTTTCTCCAGTATGTCGAGCATAAGTCCTGGGATGTTTATCCTTAATGTGTCTAACCATAGAGTGATTTCCAAAGGAATACTTCTTCCTTGGATTCCCTCTAGATAAGACACGCTCACAAAGTGAGCAGGTGACTAAAGGAGCATTTACCTTTTTTTACCCCTCTGGATAGGTAAAATATTCCCATACAAAAGAAGTCTTTTGTTTCCTCCTTCTCTCTCTGATGATGCTGCTACCAGGCTCACTCTCAGAAGAGGACTGCTGTTCTGCCATCGTATCACAAAGACAACTCAGCTCCTTCTCCTAAGGGGTCACAAGCAGTAATGAGGGGAATGGGTGTGGTGTAGGAAGGTTCTAGAACTGAAAGTAGTTTAAACCAATCAAAAGTGTTGTTTCTTGATCACATGACCAACCGTGCGCGTACGTTACGTTTACGGAGCGCTTACGGTAAAAGTACGCATGCGCGTACGAAAGACACGCGCGCGTGCGCATAACATGCACGCTCGAACACTTCGGCGTAACGTGCGCGCGCGCGTACGCGTGTAAAGTATGCGCTTACGCGTCGCGTAGGAAGTACGGACGTCTACGCAAATTGCGTAACCATACGCAAACAGAGTAGAAATATTACGTACATAAAGCAAAACGTGCGCTTACGGTAAGCTTACCGTACGCGCACCGTAAAAAAAAATTTAAAAGAAATTTGTAAAAAAGATTCACTATGTTATACTACTATATCTTACCTGTTTTTTAAAAAAGGTGAAAATGTATATATTGCAGAATGCATTAAATTTTACCATAGTGTTTAAAGGGAAAAAAAAGTAAAAAAAAAAGATGTAAAAAACCTTGCAAAGATAAAAAAAAAAGAAATGTTTCACACACGTTAAATATAAGAATTAGCATTTAAAAAACCATACAAATTCACTGAAAAAACCATGGGTTTCACACATGTTATAGTTAGGAATTAGCATTTAAAAAACCTTGCAAATTCAGTGAAAAAACCATAGGTTTCACAGACGTTATAGTTAGCTGGTCATTTCACTCGTAAAAAACCAATGAAATTCCCCCGTTATAGTTAGTTAAGCTAACTATAACTCGCGCACCCGCAATCCACTGCTGATGACGTCACATATAACATCACTCATGACATGGTCACTGACATCACTCATGACATCACTGATGACATCTCAAATGACATCACTGATGACATCACTGATGACATCATCCTTGTGATAGAGTGGCAGTCCTCCTCTCCCCTAATATAACAATTGATACACACATTCAAAAATAGAGACTAAAAAATAACAAAATATTGGAAATACCAATACCAGTTACAACAATCTCTTCTGTAATTCTAAGATCCACATACACATCCACTCATTCACCAACAGTCCTATACAGTCACTCATACATGTACTCACTCATATGTACTTATACACCTATACATCCTGTTACACAATGCCACTCATCCATAGAGTTACTCACACACATAGTCACTCATGCTAATAAAGAATCAAACATTCATTTACTTGCATATACACTTATACACACACCACCACACTTACTTCTACGGAAACTTACACATACTTAGTCTTTTAAACAATCACTTATAGAAACACATACTTATTCATACAGGAACAATTTCAATCCCTCACTCTCACATATACTCACTTATATACACCAATAGTCACATATACTAGTTTTAAACATAAGTAGTTACTCATAAAGACACTATTGAGAAAGTCATTCACTCACTAACACACCTTTACACATACTCATCCACCCATACAGTCCTACACACATGCTGTCTTCAACACATACAGTGAGTCAATCATTCATGCACCTATGCACTACGTAATACCCCCCACCGAACCATGCAGACACTCAGACTGATACTCAAAAAACCAACTAATAACCTATATAGACACCCATGTACCTACTCACCAACCCATGCAGCCACTTATACACAAAGTGAGAGACTGATACAGATATTTACATATTTAAACAGTACTCACTAAGCCATGTATTCACTATGATACACTTTATCAATCAGTTACACAATACATTTTTCCAAAAAAATCATCCATTTAGACACTTATATACCCATTTATTCTTCCATCGACCTTGAGATATACATATATAAAACCTATTTAATTTTCAGAAAAACACACATTCACTGGATGATGTCAACAGTGATGTCATCAGTGATGTAATTTGAGATGTCATCAGTGATGTCATGAGTGATGTCAGTGACCATGTCATGAGTGATGTTATATGTGACGTCATCAGCAGTGGATTGCGGGTGCGGGAGTTATAGTTAGCTTAACTAACTATAACGGGGGAATTTCATTGGTTTTTTACGAGTGAAATGTCCAGCTAACTATAACGTCTGTGAAACCTATGGTTTTTTCACTGAATATATATATATATATATATGTCCAGGCAACTAGTCCAAGCTCTAGGCATTCACCAGCATTTTCACTGCACCTTTCACTAAGAGTCCTCCAGCAACTGGAACACTTTAATGGACTACCGAAAATTAAAATATCAAATAATATGTGTAGAAGCCTGATGCTTTACCATTCATTCTAATAAAAAAAATAAGTTTGACCTGCACACGATTTTAGTAGGTAAACCTATGATTCATTAGTCTTCATCATCAATGCCTCCAGCTTTGCAAGATTTATACCTGTCAGAGGGTGTCACTTTAATTTATTGCAAATAACTGATTTACTTTTTCAACATATTCTGTTCTCAGGTAGATGAAACGTTGCCTCACAGCCCATCCATTGCGTGGCAAAACCAGCAGCCTGGCAGCTGATTCCAAGTGAAAATCCAGCAGCACAAGACATTGCTTCATCCCAGAATTTTAGGTCTCTATCAAGTTCTGCTCATCATTAACAATTCTTAAAGTACTGAGGACTGCCAGTCTGGATTCACACATCAAAATGCAAGTGAACTACAAAACCAGAAGCCAAGCTCCCAGCAAAGGAGCTACTGCCTCCCTGGATGCACAAGGTATGATCAGCCGATATGCAGACCCACCTCCTGCCCACAGCTGAGGACTGCATCCCTGGTAGTGGAAAGCATCCCAGCTTTCTTAACCCTCTATAGGTCTGCCTGGCCTTCTTTGCTGTACGCGCAATTGGTTGGTTCATGGTGGGCCTGTATCAGCAGGAGAGGGGGGCAAAGGACAGGCAAAAGTCAACATAACTGTGTTTGGCTATTCTCTCCAGAGGTAGACAACTGATCTACAAAGGCAACACGTTCCTGCAAATCTTGGATCAATAGAAACAAGACATGAACCTTTCTTAGTGCTGTATGTGTCCCCATGTGACTGGTTTTGAAGATGGGAAATGCAGGCCTGAGGCACAGCAAACGTAATGTGAATATCCTGCACATAGCACAGACCTTTCCCAATTTGTTTTGCTAAGTCAACGAGTCAAGAACTGTTTTTTTTTCTGGAGTACTGTTCGTCGAGAGTAGTGTTTCTGGACAAAGTGAAAATTATTATATTTGTGCAACAAATCTTACATGTTTTTACCAGGGCTGGACTAGCCATAGCGAGCACTGAACGTTTTCCCAGTGGGTGGGAAGTGTGGGGGTGCGTTTTGGGCCAGTGGGGGTTGTTTTTGTTACTGGGGGCCAGTTTTGCAGCAGTGCTGCAATATCGGTCCCCTGTAACAAAAGCAGCAGCAGTGTCTGACCCCCCCCCCAACCCTGGTCAATCTCACTTAATTGCCTGGGCTGGTTTGCGTTCTCGAGCTGGTTTGCGTTCGCAGTCCGGCCCTGGTCGTTTCCCAGGGACTGGTCTGGTTCCTGCTTTCCTAGCCTGTGGTACGAGCTATAAGATGCTCAAATATACCACCTCCTACTTTGCACTAGAGAATGAAAAAGACCATTTCAGAGACTGCAGATATCCTTGTCATAATGTTTCCGAACTTTGGGCTGTGCCTGTCAGTGAAAGAGATCCAATGAGTTGGTAAAGTGTTGGAGGATGTAGCCAATTCTACTGTGAGTGCTCTTGAATGTGTAACTGGATCTGGACTTGCTACTGGCAGCAAAGTTGGTGCCAGAATGTGAAGAGTGTTCTGTTTTTATCCATACCAGTTCAATTAAGTTCACAGGCAGATTATACTGTGCTTACTATGCCACTGGATTCAAGCTCGCCTGGCTGATGAGGGGTGATACTCCAAAGCCGGTTCCAGGATGCTTGTTTCCGTTGCAGGGAGGACCTGGCCTGGCAGTTTGGGCTGGACTATACCCATGGGGAGCAGGGTCAAGACTGATTGGCGAGGTGAGCAAAAAAACGATGGATTAAACCCAGATCTATGACTGGGGTTGAATGTTTGATTTGTTCAGCATTCTGTCCATCGTCTGTTCGTTTTGATTTTGTCACCCTAAGTTGGAAGAGTATGCCCAGACGTGGGCCCCCTGCTCACTGTGCCACTGGATTCATGCTAGCCTGGCTGATGAGGGGTGATACCCCAAAACTCCCAGGATGCTTGTTTCCAGTTCAGAGAGGACCTGGCCTGGCAGTTCAGGCTGGTCTGTTCCCATGGGGAGCAGGGTCCAGACTGATTTGCATATGTCTGGGTCCAAACTGGGGGTAGAGTGGTGAGCAAAAAAAGCGATGCATTAAATCCGGATCTGTGACTGGGTGTGAATGTTTGATTTGTTCAGCATTCCGTCCAACTTTTCACTTTAGAGCAGTATAATGAGCAATTCACCAACATTTCGGAGGACCTTGTCCCTTAACTCTGTAGGAATAGCAAAAAGTTGGTTAAAATAAGAGTTGCTCTTCGTCCTTTGGAGCATATCTGGCAATGCAACGATTCACCATCAGCGAAAGTGGATTGCAGTTAGTAACATTTACAAAGAGGCAATACAAAAAGCAAAAACATCTCATTTTGCGCACAAAATTATTTAAGCTCCAAATATGTCAAAGTCTATATTTAATGTTATTAAATGGCTAAAGGTGACCACTGCTCTCTCTCTAGGCTCCAGTTCCATAGCCAAATGTAATCAGTTTGCGGATCATTTTGATTAAAAAATAAACGGAATAAGGACTCTCGCAAAGCCTCGATTACCTCTCTTGTGAGCAATCTTTTGTTTTTACCAGAAGCTACAAAGTTGTTTATGCAACCCTAAATATTTGGGGATTAAGACCTGTTTTATTAATTAAATATATTAAGTCACCTAGTATAGGAATCTATTTTATTTCATCCAGACAGAATAAAGAATTACTATTCCAAACCATTTCTTTAACATCAATTGTCAATGCATCCGAGGCATATCTGAGGATTTAAAAACATGCATTCTTCCACTATTGAAACAAACATTGTTAGATCCAGAATGTGTTGATAACTAAAGGTCTTTCTCTCGGTTGCCATAACTGGCCAACCTGCTTGTCAGTAAAGAATTTAATCAGCAGTCGCAGTTTATAAAGTCTCAAAACATATTACACCCTGTACAACCTGGATTCCACATAGAATGCAGGACAGGGACTTTGGTGACAGGCGTTTTGGACAAGCTTTGCTCTTGTGCCAAACAGGATATGCATGCAGCTCTGATCCTATTTGTTCTCTCCGCAGCCTATGATACTGTGGATCATCAGTTACTGCTAGATCGATTGAAATAGTACAAAATCAAAGGTGTATCTCTTTCATGGTTGTATAGTTTTCTGGCTAACTGGTCAGATCACACTGTAGATATTTATATATGAAACTAAAACAATGGCCTGTGGCTTGCTAAAAGATTCTGTGCTGTCCACATTATTGTTTCATTTATACATGGACCATTTGGCCACTATAATTCATCCTTTTTTCTCTCATTATTCATGCATGATGCTGACACCCATTTTGTCTTTGAAACAGATGGCGACCCTAGGCTGAGGGTGGAAAATATGTATATCTGTTTATTAAGTGTAGAGTCTAGGATGCCTGGAAGCCAACTTAAATGTAAAGGCCTAACACAGGAATTGCATCTCTTTTCAGAGACCCACACCCCGTTTGGAATTTCCAATTTTAGCCTCTGTGCCTCAATGAAAAGTCCATTCCTGTACAAAAACGTCAAGAAGAGTCAAATTTGACATGCATTGGACAATGTCTGACCGAATACATTTGTAGTGAATGCTTGTCTGTTTCAATTGTGTACACTGAAGTGGAATATACATCTGTTATCTCTTCATCAAAATATCCACATATTTGAATGGATTTATGAGAAAATGTATAAAGCACAAACGTTATTGGAAAAAGAGAGTTGTAGTGCTAAAACCAACTTTGAGTGAATTTGAAAAAAATATATATAACAACATGAATCACAGAGACAATAGATAAGATGGTTTGTTTTTTCCTGAAGACTAGATGAAAGTTAACCTGTCAGAGGTTTCCTGGAGGCTAATTCCAGGACTTGGTTGTGAGAATATTCAAGGATGATCCCCTCAGATTTTGAAGACAGGGGTAGGAAACAGTAAGGAAATTTGTGAGGCTGAGAGAAGGGCATGCGAGAGAGAGAGAGAGCACAGAGCATTTGAAACATTCTTGAAGGTAGCTGGGCCATGAGGCTGTCACAGCCCGAAGGCAAAAAAAAAGTGATTTAAAAAGACATCTGCTCTAAAGGCTAAGCCAATCAAGGTTTTTGAGGTGATGCAAGACGTGACAGAATTTCCTCATGCCTAGTAATAGGCAAGCCGCCATGTTTTTATGTCTGTTTTTGGGGAAGACCAAGGAAGATCGCATTGCGATGATCTAATCTTGCCATGTTTGGGGCTTGGATGAGTTTTCCTTTGGACTGTATGAAATGCATGAGAGAACCTACTTTGGGATTTGTAGGTATAAGAGAAAGGTACTCTGTGGTAAGTTTTGGAACCCTCTTCTTCAAAATGTTTCATGTCAAAGAGAGCACCCAGATTCCCTGCTGCTGGGAGAGAAGGCGAGGTAGAGGCAAGTTGTTTAGGGCACTGTGTGAGATTCTAGATGACTGGTCCATTAAAAACAGAATCCTGCCTTAGAAACATTGAGCCTATGTGGATTGGAGTCCATCCAACAAGAGATAGAAGACGCACACTGTTTCAGTTTAGCCCGGATTTAGGCCAGCTGCCATCCAATCTCAGAATAAGTTGAGTGTCGTTGTCTTAAGAAAAGAAAGTAAAGCTCAATGAGCGGCATATTACAAGAGATCTATCTAAGAATTTAATCAAATGGTAGCATGAATACTTCTTGAGAGCCCTCGAGTAAAAAAGTTTGTAACCAGTTTAAGACACAGCCTCTGATCCTTCTGCCAAAGAGGCCGGAGAGGAAAGTCTTGTGGCGGACTGCATCGAAGGCTGAAGATAGATCAAGCGGAATTAAAATGGTCAAGGCATCTGCAAAGTCATTTAAGACACCAGTAAATATGGGTGCTATGCTGTATCCTGTATGAAACAGGATTGATGTGGGTCAAACATCTCTAGGAAAGATAGAAGAGTGTTATCAAATGTGTTTATTGCATTCCGATGAGGTTACAGTCATGCATTTATCCGGTCTTATCGCCAAAAGCGCTAAACAAGCTTCAGCCAGACTGGCATTGAGATTACATTCTGCATGACCTAACTTACATTGGATTCAAGGAAAGCAGAGAGTTATTTTTAAATCCCTCTCCTGTAGTGAACAAAGTCCTTTTCGGTCCATGACCAAACCCGTTATCTGTGAGTTTTTCCTTCTCCAAACAGAAATGCATCTTAAGAGATCAGAAAAGGCTTTTTAGTGGCAGTTATCCTGGGAAGATCTTTCTCTGTGATGTTTTCTTGGTCACAGGGACAAGGATGTGGAAATCACATTACCATTATGTTTGCATCCTCCCTAGAGAAACTCCCCTTAGGGGAAATTCAGAAAAGTATTAAAAACCTGGGGCCATATTCTCAAGGAAGTGGCGGAGAGAGGAGTTAGCCTTCTTGGCTTAATGCCTCTCTCCACCACTTCGGAAACCCAAAGCTGCACCCTATTCTCAAGGACATGGTGCAGCCTCGCGTTTCCCCCTGCGATGGCACTAAGTTTCACAACTTAGTGCCAACGCAGGCACCAGAGTGCAAGGGTGTCTGCAAGCAGGAAGGTTTGTTTATGTAAAGGAAGGTGTCCCTTCCTGCACATAAACAAACCTTAAATGCCAGTTGTAACTTACATGTGTGCTGCTTCATGCAGCACACATGTAAGTTACAAAACGGCATTTTAAAAAAAGGTATGTAAGGGAATCCTTCCTGTACATAAACAAATCATGGCATGACATTGTTGTGGCGATGGGGGCTTGAGAATATGCCCCCTGGTTTTTCTGGGTTTTTGGGTCGGTCAGAAGTTGTTGTATGTGGTGACTTTAATGATCCAGATAGGTTATTTGAATGGCAAGTTACCTTTGGTGAGCACTGCTCTTTCTAAATATTTAAAATAACAATAATAAGTATTAATATATAACACTTGATTAATGAAACCTATAACAGCCATGTTTTCTGCTCATGCTAACACTCTTGGTCAGAAGTGCCCATTTCAAAGATGAGACATGAAACAGGGTCGGATCGGTATAGCGGGCACTCGGGCAATGGCTAAGGGGCTGGTATCGAAGTTCCCGCGTTAGGCTGCTTTTTTGGCAGCCTGAGGGGCCGATTTGGGCTGTGTCTTGTTTATGTAAATGTCGCCAGCAGCCCAGTGCGTCCCTGAGTGGCCTTTCTGGAGGCAGATGGGCGTCCATTACCTCCCTTTTATCAACGGGCAGAGGTGTCACTCCCATTCTCTCGCTTGGCCGGCCAATTAATGTGTGCATACTGAGCGGGGGCAGGGGGCCTGAGCAGAAGTTTTCAGGTGTTTATAAAACTTTGCCGAAGCAGTGTTTTGAGTAAATGCAATATGCAAAAGTGGGCCACTTTTTTTTTAGCATGCCCGGGCCAATTTCTAATCCCAGCCCAACCCTGACATGAACCACAGCAACAAAATGTTGCTGGTTCTGTGTGTCCTATTGATACGTTCAAAGAGCACCCGCTTTCATCCTCATGAGCTCAACCCTGCTCCTGCCTGCTGTTGTTGTCCGGCCCTGCTGATTCCCTGTCTTTGCTGAGTCTGAATCCCGACGCTCGAAGATCTCGTCTCATTGGCTGAGAGCAGATCCCCCGCTCCAATTTAGCTATGATCCACAGTCTTTTGATTTAATAAATACATTTTCAGACTCAGCACAAACCTGAGGATTAAACCTCCTTGCACTTCCTTGCTCTTCCCCTGCTTACCAGGCACTTACCCTGTCTTGTGTATGGCAACAGCTGCCCCGAGTGACTGGCAACAAAGGAAAGATACTTTTCAGCTACAGAAGGGAAGGCAGAGTTGCTTTTCCGTTGTTTCCTTGCCAGTTGGTGCAAGGCTTTGCAAGAATGAATGCTGCGTCTTAGCCAACTACAGGCTTCTGTCAATGACTCTACTCCTCATAACTCAGACTAGTTTTACTCCACAACTTACACTTCCCCTTAAAATCTCCCTCTTCCACCCATTTGGAAGGGTTTGAGATAAACTTTTTCTACATGCAGTTGTGACTGCCGGCTTGCCCTGCAAAGCCTGATCAATAGGGGTGGAGGTTCGCTTTGTGTGTGTCCATCGACATGGTGTTTTGTTGTACTGGGCAAGAAAGGTTTTCTTTAATTAAGATCTGTCATTTTATGGGATTATTTAAATATTTAATAATTAGACGTATAATGGGTGCATAAGCACTTCCACGACAATCTCCATTTTCCCTTCTTGACTCATCAACTTTTAATTGTCGCAAAAAAGGCAGAAAATCACAAATGTTAACATTTGTATTTGACACGAGCAGGCTGCCATCCTCAAACCAGTACAATATGAGAGAACAGGCACAGTGCATAGCTTGACAGTAGGCATGCCAGTGAACATAAAGTGGTGGAGTTATTGTACAAAGATGCAGCTTAGTGGAACAAAATAACAAATACAAAGGTTACCTGACCCATCCCTAAGACGGACTTGTAGATCTGAATGTGATGTGTGTTATTATGTAGTCTTTCTCTCCAATCAAGTCAGGTGGCTCCTTGTACTAGTTTTAAAGTTGTTAAGTGTGGGACAGACAGAAATGTCAGGAGGTAGGGTGCTCTAGTGACACGGGCCTAGTATATAAGAAAAACAGAAACACTGGAGTTAGGTGTGACCAGTAAGTTTTGGTGTGAGGAGTGCAGATTTCTGGAGAGAGCATAGCAGGTCGTATTGGTGGTGTGGTTCGGAGGGCGAGGTGGGGGGGAGAATTACCACTACACAACTGTCAGCAGGTGTTAGAGGATCCTGTGTTTAACTGACAGGTGAAGGAGAGCTATCTTTCTGACAACAGAGAGAGGTGAGTGAGTGTGTGTGGGCACTTTGAATAAGGTCCTGGTTGAGAAATTAACAATCTTATTTAGTGTGGTAAAGAATGCGAAGGGATGCCCACTAGCAGCTGGGGTCAAAAGCCCAGTTTGCTAAGAACAAGACATTTAAGTAGTGCCACAGTGATATGTGATGGGGATGGTCATATTTTTCATATGTGTAAGATCTAGAGTCAAATTGCTGTGGCAATGGTGGTAATGAGTTCTGTCAAGCTCACTGACAGGGTCAAAGGTGCAGCTATAATGCTAACTCAGGAGGCGAAGGGCAAGCTGTCGGGGGGAGGGGCAGAGGCTGTAGACGTTCTGGGAGTAGAGGAAGAGTGAAAGTAGAGGACTTCCATCTTAGAAGAGCTGAGTGTTGACCTCAATAAGATAGAGATATGTGACCGGAGATAGCCAGTGATGGGGGTGGGAAAGAAGATTTGTGTGTTCTCGGCATAGAGATGATATGAGTAACCAAAAGAGAAGAGGATGTCAACAAGTGAGTGTGTAAAGAGAGAGTAGCAGAAGCCCTAGAATTGATCAGGGAGGGTAGCCCACCAGAAGAGTAGTCAGTGGGGATCTATTTGAGTCCCGCTACACTGAGAATTAGTAGTCAGGTAGGTAGGAGGAAAACTACTGAAGAGCTGTGCCAATCATACTAATAGTATGAATGGAATGGAATAGTGTTGGGTGATCCAAAGTCTCAAACGGAGATGAAGTTGGCCATGTAGAAGAGTGTTGTTTATTTTGAATGAGTGGCACAGAAGCCAGATTCGATGAAATTAGCAAGTTGGGGGGATGAGGGGTCCTTATTGAGTCATTTGAAGTCTTTGTGCTCCACTTTTTTAGAAAAGAAAGGGACGAGTGGTACTAGACTATAGTCGGAAGTGGAGGAAGTGACATCATTGTATTTCTTTCGGAGGGGTAAAACCACAGATAATTGGAAGCAATGTGTATAAATGACAGTTGAGAGCAAGTGATTAAAAGTGATGTTAAGCAGAGGGTTCTAGCACTCTGAACTAGCAAAGAATTAAATAGCTTGAGAGCTGACTGGGCTGGATGGTGTGCAAGATGTGGTAGCAGATTTCAGAACGGGGAATGGTTCTATAGGCGAAGTAGGTTGGAAGTGTGAGAAAGTGATGGAGTAAAGCTGGTGGAAAGTGGTGGGGTGAAGGATGGAGGTGGAGGAGGAGAAAGAAAAGTAGCAAGGATGTCACTGGCTAGAATGATCTTGGCACAAAGTGTGTGGTTGAGAGTGTGCAGTGTGTGATGGAAGGACATGTGTTAAATCCAGAAATCCATTTTATATAAGAAGTTTATTCTTGACAACTCAGCATAGCGTCCTACGGCTAAGACAGCTCCAGTTCAACTCCCAGCCGTGCATCCAGGGATTCCAGGATCAACATTCACCTGGAACATAGAATGCACTACAATTCATTCATGTGCATGGAACATGTGTAAATATGCTCTGCAATATATCATAATGTAACAACGTGGTGAGGAGATTCCTTTGCTGATCACGTGTGAGAGACTTTGGGGATGCGGGCACAGAGATGAGATTAAGTTTTGAATGGTGTGCATATTAAATATCGAAGTCATAATATTGAGGATATTAAATATCTAGGACATAATATCGAAAAAATATTTTGAGAGGTAAGTCAAGATTTTCTATAGATAACTCCACATATATGTACTCTGTACATATATCTTCAAAGTACACAGATGTGGAGTTAGGAGTAGTAAATCTATAATTCCCTAAATGAGCTTACCTTTCAATATTTTATCCCTCAATATTGTGTCCTGGATGTTGTTGTCTTGTATGTCGATATTCTTTATGTTGATATTCAGTAGTGCAATCATTTTGAAATTGTGCAGATTTGGCATTGTCTAGCGTCAAAGACAGTTTAATCAAGCTAAGTCATGCTTTTCTGAGGTCTTATGCTTTCAGCATTTGCACAGGAGTGTCCTCATCTTGGTTTTTGCTGTGGAGATGTCAGCTGTGATCTAGGGTTCTTGTCAAGGAGTTGTTTCAGAGAATGTAGGGGATAGCATGAATTGGAAGGCTGCTTAAGTGTTTTGTCACAGGCATCAAATGATGTGGTGTGCTGGGGTGGTAAAAGGTCATTGGGATTTTGGTGTTAGAAGGCAGGTACACAATGTGGGGCATTCTTCTTTGAGGTAGTATAGGGATCCACCACTCTCACATGGGCATTCTCCCACACCTTCCTTCCTAGAAAGCTGTGAAAATGTTGAGGATGAGAAAAAAGAAACTAGGGCTGAATAAGATACAGAGTAAAAGGATATGCAATAAAGTAAGGATGAAAGGAAAACGGTCATGTGATGTTGTTATACGGTTCCTCCAAATTTAGTAGGACTGTGTATAACGTCAACAAAACTTTACAATATAGAGACTGAGCCTACTAATATCATCAGTAAATGTTGGTTTTGTCTAGCTTACAGTACCACATCTAAACCCCTAACCTTTCAGAGTTATAAATGTTACTGGTAACCTCAAACAAGACCAGTGTGATTCCCAAGGAATTCGTGGAAACAGATATAATGCTTTTGTTTGTGACTTTTGCATGCCAAAGGTGCTACAAAGAAAAGAAACAATATTGCATTTTCAAATTTTTCTTGGAAAGCTCTTATGCTGGTAAATAAAACATAAGTTGTGATTATTAGACAGATGTAACACATCATTGTTATGGGCATTATTAGAATGATAAAAAAACACAAACAATTCAACCATTTTAATTATGCCTAATGTTACTCCTATCTATCACTGATATATTTGTAGTAGGAGTACCCTTCTCTCAGACCTGCTGGAATAATCAAAACCCATACCTTGGTATTCTGTGTCAGGAAACTGGCCTCGGTGCATTAACAAATGCACAGTCTAAGTGTACAGGCCTGCACCCTTCTCTTGCATGGCTATCTTCCTTCTCAGGATGAAGATTGGTGCCCGCAGGGCTACCTCTCTGTCACAGCTCACAGCATTTTCCATAATAACATAGGTGTGGAGTGCCTCTCACCGAACTCAGCATGGATGCTGTTTAAACAATTAAACCATCCTTTTCTGACTGAGCCACAGAATCGTTAGTCTGGGGAGCAAGAGAAGTCTCCTACGAGCACAAAAATATAACAAGGACATTGTGTTTCAATTGTGTGACCCTGGAACTAATTGTGCAAACTACAGGGCGACAATGCCTACCAGGAATAAATGTGTATGTTGCACAGTCTCATTTCGGGGGAAATGTGCACAAACCACCATTAGAAAAGAATGCTAAGTTAAAACGAAAAGCTAAAATGGAGGCTAAATGTAAGTCCTACAACAGTGTAAATGTTAAAGGGTGAAATACAGAGTGAAAGGTATACTAGAAAATTGGTGAATGAAAAGAAGGAGATAAAGGGAGACAGAGGGGTTTTAAAAGGCAACTGTCATCAAGGGAAAACTGAAATTTGGCATAAATCAATGAAAGGTGAACTGAAGGAATAAAAAAGAAACGAAGTAGGACTTATAAAAGAAAGATAAAGTAGGAGAGAATAAAGGCAAGAAAAGAGAAATGCAGAGAAAGAAGGGACAACAGAATAAAAAAGGCAGGTTCTAGTCACAAAGAATTTTTTTTTTTAAAGTGAAAGCCAAAACAGGGATAGAGAAAGTTATCTGGCATGTGTGGAAGAAAGTGTAGTTTGTGGTGCAGCAGCCTGTTTTGAATTGCATGCCTGGAAGCCCCCCTTCACATAAATGAGGTCACATGGGTGCTTTGTGATGTTTCTGTGGTAAGATTCACTTGGACTCTACTAGTACTAGCCCTATTCTCTCTCCAAAATAGAAGCTGTCAAATGAAATGAGAAAAACAGTTCTGGGTATATTCTCAAGGACTTATCTCCGAGTTAGCTGCACTTTATCGCAGCCAAAGTTGTGATAAATTCATCGCACCATTCACAAGCTGGTGCTAACAGCTGATATCACCAATTTTCATGCGATAGTACCCGCAAAATACAATGCCACGGATGACACCGGCAACTAACGCTAATGAGATGCAGAGTAGGCATGCCCGTGCAAAAAGCTGCGACAACACCACTTCCCAACATTCTCAACGACCACGCAGATCTGCAATAAGATCCCAAAACATGAGATATGGCGCAATGGCAGCAGGAATTTAACACCTGCTCCTACCTGGTGTTAAGTCGGACAACAACCTGCACCATGAAAGGGAGCTCAGCACACAGCCACACCTGAAAAACAACAGATGCCATGGAGCCACTGATCAGGCTGCTCGGACACCCAAGAGGGCCACAACACCCGCCACCACCAGGAACCCCCCCTCTTCCTGGGCCCTACCCCGGGTCCCCTCCCCACCCCCCCGGACGGAGATAGTTCACATCAACTTTGCAAATTCCTGAACCAAACAATTCGCCTGAAGCCGCAGAAGAACAACAATTAACATTCATGTGTGGACAGACAAAGGTAAATCATTCATTCACCTTTGAATTTCCCAAAAAGAATGATTCATTCAAATGTAACTCAATACTAATATTTGGAAGAGTCATGGCGGGTCTCCCATGGGCATTCTGTAAGTCACAGCCTGCAAGACAAAAATTCAAGATAAGAAGTTGTGTCATGAGTGTGCAAGACAAAAATTCAAGATAAGAAGGGGTGTCATTAGTGTGCGTAGATTACGCATTTCATGAAAAACACATATTTCAGGCAGTATCAGAGTGTGCAAAGATTACGCATTCCATGGAAAACACATATTTCAGGCAAGTAGTGGTGATAGCTACTGCATCTACAAATGCTTTGATAAAGCAACTTTACATGTTAAATAGCATATAACCAACTCACAAAAGAGGATTTAGAAAATGATAAGTATCAGGCAATGAGAGAGGTGATGATTTTGGGGTCCCTCCTAACCTTGGGGGAGGACCAAGCAGATGCCTTGAACACAAAGAGCATATCATGCTGAACGATTCAGTGGGGGTCCCATCCTCTGAGGACCACCCCAAGCACAGTTATGGGCAAAAATACAATCCCAACCAAAGGCCCTGCAAAGCATTATGGGACGAGATTAGCAGTGGGCAGTGAATATTACAGTATCCAATATAAAAATAACTCTACAGAGAGCTGCAGTTCAGCTCGTCGTTAGTAGGTGTCCCTCACGAGTCAAATGCAAAGCATTGAAATTATTACATCGAGCTGCAGTTCCACTAGTCGTTACTAGATGTCCCTCACGAGTCAAATGCAAAAGCATTGAAACCCTTTCATGAAGCTGCAGTTCAGCCCTTTGTAGAATTTATAGTATTAACTCTCAGCTCAGGGTTTCAATGCTTTTGTACTTGACTCGTGAGCGACACATGGTAACGACTAGTGGAACTGCAATTTCATGAAAGGGTTTTTCAATGCTTTTGCCTATGACTCGTGAGGGACATCTAGTAATGACTAGTGGAACTGCAGCTTGATGTAATCATTTCAATGCTTTTGCATTTGACTCGTGAGGGACACCTAGAAACGACGAGTTGAACTGCAGCTCTTTGTAGAATTATTTTGATATTGGATACTATAATCTCATAATGCTTTGCAGGGCCTTTGTTTGGATTGTATTTTTGCCCATAATAACTGTGCTTGGGGTGGTCCAAAGAAGATGGGACCACCACTGAATTGTTGAGCAAGATGTGCTCTTTGTTTTCAGGGCATCTGCTTGGTTCTCTACCTAGGTTAGGGAGGATCCCAAAATCATCACCTCTCTCACTGCTTGCAAAACTTTCATTTTCACTTTAGGGAAATGACTATATGCATTTTGGCATGGAAAAGACAGAGGGGCAGATTTATGTTCCCTGGCGCATCCCTGCGAATCAGCAGGGATGCGCCAGGGAAGATGCGTCACGCAAGTTTGCCCTTGCGCCACCGCAGATGCGCCGCATTTACAATGCGGTGCATCGTGGCGCAAGGACAAGCAGATGCGTGACACATCTGCCGGCGTAAGGTTGGTGCATTGCTGGAGTTG
The DNA here is from genome assembly GCF_964204655.1 of Triturus cristatus. Taxonomy (NCBI): domain Eukaryota; kingdom Metazoa; phylum Chordata; class Amphibia; order Caudata; family Salamandridae; genus Triturus; species Triturus cristatus. The sequence goes on along the minus strand of NC_140586.1, from coordinate 820,370,214 downwards.
CGTCACAACCGCGACGCAACTCCAGCAAGGCTCGGGGTGCCCCTATCCCTAACATGCTGCGTCAATCCTTACGCCTGCTTCAAGCAGGTGCAGGGATTTGACGCAGCATGGCCGGAAAAGTGACTGAGTGAAATCTTGTAGATTTCACTCAGCCACTTTTCGGAGGCGTTCCTGCGCCGGAACGCCCCCCCCCTGTGCAGGTACGCCCACATGTGGTGCAAGCTTTACAACGTGGCGCATCTCCCTAGATGCGTCCCGTTGTAAATCTGCCGCAGCATGGAGCTGGCTTTGCGCCGCCGCTGCGTCACAAAAGTGACGCAACGGCGGCACAAAAGTGATGCACAGGGCTTATAAATCTGCCCCAGAGTTACTCGATATTTTATCAGAGTGATTACATGGAGTTTGTGTTCAATTTCCATGTAGCAGTACTCTGCCAAGTATGCCCATGCGCTCATCAAAGAGATAGAACGGGGTAGAGAGGGAGAAAAAGCGAGAGAGTAACAGAAGAAGAGAGAGACAGTGAAAGGAAGAGAGAGTGAGAGAGAAAGAGAGAGAAACATCCCTGGGTCCTGTGTGTGGTTCATTTCTGGGCTGGACAGGAAACCAACTGATGCGTTTGTCTCTGTTGCAGTGTCTTGTATGTAACAACAGGAGTATAACCCATAGACCACGTTGAGATGTGGGTAGGTACGAGAGGTAAAGAACATCAATTTTCAACTGGTATGATTATACAGGACAATCATAGATGCATGTACAACACACTGCAAGGAAGAAAAAGGGAGACTCTGAACAATTTTTTGAATAGTGCACTTGGCATCATATATTTACACAACGCAATAAAGTACAGTTGTAGCAGCACTGTAGGCATGAAATGTGAAAAAACAACCCGAATTGGACTTGGTGCTCAATTGTGTAAGTGACACAAAAAGTGGCGACGCAAGTGATAATGTGTAATCAGCGGAAAACGGTGCAACATAAAATTGGTGGATAGATATGTACAGTGAGTGTTGGTGGTTATAGCAATTAATTAACAAATTTGTTCAATGAAGACAATTATTTGGTTGAACCACAGAGAGTGATGCACTATTATTTGCGTAGGCGAGCCTCATTTGCAAAGCGAAAGCCACATCACATTTCAAGAATGCAAGCAGTAGCCAGACTGACATTATGGATGAAACCTCCTTTGTCCCAATAGAGAAGTCGAAAGGACATCTGCACCTACGACCTTGGCAGTGTATGCGGCGGGCACCCCCTGAAAGATACACCATAGCGCTAATGAAAGAACAACGTATCCACACCCTACACACAGAAGACCTTGCCCGAGATAGTCCTGGATGGAATGCCCTTGACACTTAAGCGCAGCAAAACCCATACATCCAAACTTTGCACACCCATACGACTCATTGCTCCAAGCTGTGGCATATCATTCCCACAACAGCCGCAGGTCAGAAGAGTGCTGGTTCTTCGAGACCCAACAATGCAATGGCAGGATATCCCGGGCACATGCACAACCCGTGTCACGTGGAACTGTACCGTGACCAACTGCTGCATCTGTTGGGGGCACTGCCATTGGCTGTGCTATGGATCAATTACCGTTTGAGCTTCCCACTTCAGTACATCACCTGCGTCCAGCCCTGGTTCCACTGTCAATCATGCATATTCGAGTGGCCCATGGATGTCTGCCTATCCAACACAACAGTAGCTGAACTGGATTATGACATGTGTGTGCGCCGCCTGTTGGCCCACGACCAGGAGTGTAACCGTGATACCCGTTAATGGGATGCCTTGATATTTGGCGTATGTGCTGGCAGTTGGGAATGGGAGATTGCACACTTCCTCGTGTGCAGTGACCACATTGAGGCACTCCCCTATTGGGCTGTGTTGCGGATTGGTGAAACTGCTTAGACGGAGCACATCTGTCTGGAACAGCTAATGGATTGGCTCGCCCTCGTGTTAGTTGAAGTCGACGAATGTATTCCTGGAACTGATTGCCTATGAAGCTGCACTCGATCTCATGGACGAGTAACTACGTTCCTGCAGCCACAACAGATTGTGACCATTGCACAGGTCCCAACACCCTTTTGCATCTTGGAGAAATGGTCACATATCCCACCATTACAGTGGACATGTCTGCATTTGCCTGGACTCAGAATGCATGTGCAAGCAACACTGCGGGATGAAACATACCTGTGCAAGGTGAGTGGACAGCAGCGCATGGCAACATTCCTCAATCTGACACCCTGCTGGAGGGAGCGTACACACATGGCAATGTAGTTCTACATGTGACCCTTTTGGACTCCGTCACCTGCTCACTGTCAGCAGAGCAGACAGTCCGCGCAGTCTTGTGGTACAGGACTATGCAGATCCCATGGGCTGTGAGTGGTGTCCCCTGACACGGTGCATTGAGCGTATGTCAAACATCACATGACTCGTCCAGCAGGCAAGGTGGGCTGAGACCGTTGCCATCCGTGATGATTTCTGTTCATGTTTGCATCACTATGTCTTGCACCTCTACATGTTCCTATACTGCCTGTTAGTATATGATCCATTGGTCTGCATGTTGTGGCCCTTGTCTTGCCTGTACTGACACGCACATGCTAATAAAGTGTATGCAACTTCACTAGTGTTCAACTGTGATGAGTGTTGATTAGAATGCCAAATCGTATGCTTCAATGAGCATTGTCCGTACACAGAGAGGGACTGATGGACGCATTTCATTTAGTGGTGAGTCCCCATTGGCAGCTCCACCTCTGTGAACCAGAGATTGTGGTTGGGAAAGTTGCTGGAAGACCTGTGCACTTACGTGTCTTCAGCAATGTGAGTATGGTATCTAACTTCTTGCCATGTGGATCAATGTGATCCATCAAAACAGGCTGTGTCCACACAGTTGAGTGTGTGTAGGTATGCGAAGAGATGTACTGTTGTCACATGTGATGGGGGACACTACTTTGGTCCTGCTACCGACTTCGACATTTCCACACAGAGCCATATTTCATACATGGACGTGGGGCTACGTTGGGGGGTTGCGAGATTGTTGTTAATGAGCAATGAGGCCACAGCTAGTTCACACCTTCACAAACATGTGATTGGCCATGTGTGTCACAGTCAAACATGGGCATTGATGTCATTTCTCAGGGCGTACCTTTTTGTGCAATCGATGTCCCTACATTCATCCATGCTTTTATTCTTGACTGAACATAGACATGACACATCTGTGTGATTTGGAATGTTTTATTCACATTCTGTGGAGTGCCGGAGCTGGAGCAGTACATGGCCATGCACACCCCGCATTACATGGTTGCACAGTGGAGTGCCAACCAGAGTCCTCTGGGGAATGACAAGTTAGTCGGAAGAGGAAGAGTCCAGTCCACAGCCTGATTGCTGTGTCATTGGTAACCAGTGCAGCTATGGCAGTCCATGTCGGGGTCCAGGTGAATGTAGCAGAGTGTTTGGGGGGAAAGTGGAAGGTGTTGTTCCAGGGCTTGATGCAGAGGGCTGAACCAAGCAAGAACAGGTCATATGGCGGGGAAGAACACTACAACCTCCTTTTTGACACAGAGTCATTACCATCCAAATCTTCATCCTCTGATATGTCTTCTGTGTCAGGTGTTCCAGGTGTGTATGGTGGTGTTATGGCTGCCTCACTGTGTGCCAATGGCACATTAGGGGTAGAGGTAGTATGGCTGCCTCACTGTGTGCCACTGACACATCAGGGGGAGGAGATGTGTGTGTCGAAGTTCCTGCAGCAGTCATCTGGGACAGGCTCTGTGGCATCAATGCCATGATGAGGATCTGCAGGGCATGGAATATCCCAGATACATCTTGGTGGTGTTCAGCCGTGGCAGCCGTCCTTCCAGCCTGCATCACTCCATGTTCTCCATTGTCCTCCGCAGCTGTGCCAACTCTGTGCTGTCATCTCTCGGGCATGTCTGACTAGACAGTTCTTGTATCCGAGTAATGGCTCCAGCGAGGTCAGCCAAGGATTGATGTAGAGCATGTAACGGACTGTGGGTGTCCGTAATGGACCGTAAGTGGTCCCTGATGGGACTTAGACACCCACGTATGGCATCCAGTTTGGATGCCATGATTTCGAATCCCAGACGCACATGTGCAGGCAGCTCCTTCTGGCAGTCTAACACACGCGTTGGAACGTCATGTGTTCTTCAGTGAGGTGCTGGGTGCCAGCCGTGGTGTTGGGTGCTTCCTGCTGTGTGGTCTGTGCAGGGGTGGAGTCACCTCGATGCAGCTGGGCTGCATTGATCCTGGGGATGTGGTGCAGAGGCTGTCCATGAGCCGTTGGAGGTTGTCTGAGCAAATGTCCAGGGCGTCCTCTTCATCATCACTGAAGAGATGTCTGGTCTGCTCTTCAGGAGGTGTTGATTGTCCCACTGCAATGTTAAGGGGAGATGCAGGTTAACAGTGTGTCCCATGTATGTTGACGCATTGTAGATGTTTACATACAGACTGCATGACAATGTACATAGTGAGTGTTTTGGAGGAGATGGCTATTTGATGGGAGACAGTGGACATTTGGACTACATGACGGATGTGAGGTTGTACTCGTACATTTTCATCTCACAGTGTCCTGCTATGCCAGATGTGATTGGCCAGTTTCTAGCACATGCGGCACCAGTTGTGTCCTCTGTTCTGTAGTGAAAGTGTTGCACCTTGTACCACATTGTCGTAAATGTTGATGTGCTGTGATTGCTATGTGTGTGTGCTGCATTGTGGGAGAGTCACCCCTGCAGCTCCAATTTAGCGGCCCCTTATCCCTTTGAAGAGGTGTGCCTTTGACTTGTGTGCTTTTACAGTGCAGAGATGTTGGCGACTTGGTCATTTGTGCTCTTGGACGGTTTTTGTACTTGTATGCATTGTTTGTCTGCAGTTTTGTTGTTGATGTCAGGGGTTGCATGTGCACGTGGATGTGACAGAGTGTGACCTGCTCAGTGGAGGGTGTGATCCAAACTGGGCCACCTCAGTGTTGTGGCATGCACCATGTCATATATTTTGACTGCAGCCATGCTATTGGTCATGCAGTGTCACTTGCATTGTCAGTGTGGCTCACAAAGCCGCTGCTTAGCTGGATTCATCACATGTGCATGGGTAGGTTGTGTGATTGGTGATAGGGAGGGGGGCCCCTTTGGGCACATAGTGGAGGGGGGACTACTTGGTTTTTCTATGTGTGCTGCAGCGTGCCAAGGGTATCAGGGACAGGTTCCACACTCATTGTGGGTGTGCAGTGTGCTACACATGATTGTGCATGTGTGCCATTGTGCCCATCTCTCCCCCAGTCCCCCCAGTACCTGGTCGTTACTCACCCTGTTGCTGGTGGGTCAGGTCATTTCGAGCTGTGTACGGCCCCCAAACTCCTTGCACCGTCTCCACACTGATGACTGTGGCCACCATTTGCTCCAGATCATCCAGCTCCTCCTGTGGCGCAGGATTCCCACCTCCAGTCGCCGTTGCTGCCTTCCTGTTGGCAGCGACTTTTTGCTTGATTTGGCTTTTCACGTCAAGCCAGCGCCTCTTGACCTCCTCCATTGACTTCCTCGACACTCCGACTGCATTCACATTGTTCAGGATGGACTGCCATATTTCCGTTTGTGCTGCCAATGACACGTTTGAGGTGCCGAACAGTTGTTGGTAGTGTCCTATCACCTCCGTAACGATGATCCTGTTTTCCTGCGGACTGAACCGCGTCATCCTCTTCCTCTTCTTCTTGGCCTTCCCCGAGCCCGGGGTTCCTTGCTGGTTGTCTGTGGGGCTTGTGGGGTTCGCGTTGTCATCTGCACTCGGTCCGGGTGCATCCTTGATGCTAAGCAGTTTATTTTCTTTTGCCTTTTTTTGTTCTTTTATAGTGCATTTTCACACATAACGCGTGGGAATTGCAGGCCTGTCACTGGTTATCGCTGATTTTTGTAACCCGTTTGGCCACATCGCAACTTTTTCCACGTTTGTTTTTGCGTTTTTTTGGCATCGCGTTCGTTTTAACGCGGTCATTTGGCGTGTTATCGTGTGCCTATCGCATGGTGCCGCAGGGTTGAGAATACTACGTTAACACAGCGTTATTTTCCCTCAATAGACTGCGATGTGCAAAGTTGCGTTGAGCAAATTTTGCGATAGTTATCCCATGTTCTTGAGAATATCCCCCTTAGAATGTAATAAATGATCTGTTCTTATGTTCTGGATATGTTACCCCTTGGAGGTCACTAAATATTTAAGCCTCTTGTTAAGTTTATTGCAAATTTTGTAATTTTGGAGATTGGGCAGGTATGTGTTTTATGGAACCCGAGTGCTTACACTTGTTTGCAGCTTCCTATGCGCAAAAGGAGTTTTACCTGACACTTTGGTGCATGTCTCTATTTTTGTGTGTTTTATTATTGGGGTGTTTCTTACTGATGCAGTCCAGATGATAATATAATTATTTTCTAAAGTTGTTTTTACTTACTTGTTTTACAAATGTTTTGTGCAAATGGATATGCTTAACAGTTTTTATTGGTTATTTTGGTTTTGTGGTTTAAAAAAATAAAGCAAAAATGTTATGACCAAGTGTCCTTCCATTGCTCCACGTAGAGTCCAGTGACCCACAATCCCTAATATAGTTTAGAAGTAAACAATGGATTCTAACTCAAATAAATTCTTGCAGAGCTCACATTTATATGATCTGCATAACCTTTTTTGGGAATTAAGCAGGTTCAAAGTATGTCACCCATATGTCTGATCAAATGTCCATTCTTAGTCTATAGCCAGGCAAAAAATGTCTTCTATGTCACTGTGCACTGAATGTGATTTTAGAAATCTGAACATCAATTTTATACGACATGATATTGATTTTGTTTTACCATTACTGCAGGGAAACCATGACGTTACTGTTGCATTTCCATGGAATTCTATTAGATCAGGGGTTCTAAAGCTTATGACTTCTGTGGCCCCCCAGTGAATCACTATTGGAAGCCAGGGATCCCAACCTAAGTAATTTCTACCATTTGAATTTCAAACAAATGGACAGATTTACAGTAACATATATAGATAAAAAATACAGAAATTATGAAACATTTTCTTTATTGACAAAAATAAAAAAAAATACAAATATCGAAATTGTAGTTTTAATGGGAAGGCTGGAGCTTTAAAAATGTGATATTATTTCCTAAAAGGAAAGTGATATGCTGGGCTCTGGCATATCACTTTGTCTTTTTTGCTTCTAATGTATCCTCTCTTTCAAGCTAAGAATACAAACTTAATTTTCTGCCTGTATTTCCGAATTCCTTCACATTTACAGAGCATTTTGAAATGTTCAGTTTTACATTGTTATTATGTATATACCTTATTAATCTGCAAATAATACTTAACTTTCTAAACAATCTTGGACTCCCTGAGTAAGCAGGGTCATGGTCCACGTTAAGAACCACTGCATTAGGTTATGTATTACCTCTCATCCTTCTATTAGACAGCAACTCTACAAAACCAAAATAGTTGGAGGGAACCAAATATCTGAAGCCTTAATGTCTGTACTTTGAATTATCATGCTTTGCTCGAAATAACATCTCCACTTTGAGCATATCAGTCCTTCTTAAGCACATTTAATGCATTGCTATCTTTTCAAGGTAAAAAGAATAAAAATCAAGCAAGATATTTAAAATATTCATTCCTTAAACCCAAAATTAAGTTAAAAATACATGGGTAAAATGTGATACAAACATATTAGAGAACTATCTCTTTTATTCTTTCTAACAGAAACCACATTGCCTGTGCATCAGTGGAGAAGATGTCCATTTGTGCACATATCCTGCCATACAACCAGTGCATTCTAGTATTAGTTTGTGGAGAATTTTTAAGACATCTTCAGTTAGTCAGCAAACAGGGAATTGTGTTAATTACCGTCTAAGTTTTCTACTGGAAATTGGCGTTTGGATTTAGGATTAATGGGTGGGCGGAACTCGCAGAGTTTCACTTTGCTGAATTCCACGGAGCAACATAAAAAGTCCACGAGATTTCGCCGAGCTCCGTGAGTGGGCGGAATTCGGCACATTGCAAAGCTTGTCCTGATTTTTAGCGCCGGGAGCTTGTTCCGCTCTGTAAAATCAGTGCAAACAACACAACGCGGGTTGCCAGAGGGTGCTGCTTCTTTCTGCTGCTACAGTTGATATTCTACTCGAGTAGTAGCTTACTCAATGCGAATGGTGGCGACCTGCTATGACTGCCCTTGTTGAGAAATCTCTCTGGGAGGCCTTCAAGTGCCCAAAATTCACACTAGGGGATGCATATTCTTGTTTGTGCTCTCCAACTTAACGTTGGCGAGCTGCATGTGTGAAAGCCTCTGGCACACAGTAGTTGGTGGACTTTTGCCTTGAACTTCGTGGTCTAGAACGTAAATTGGCAAAACTCCGCTGGTGGAGTGGAATTATTAGACCACCCCTATTTAGGAGCTAAGGAGCTGAGGCTTTTTTTTACGGAGTTTTATATAGCGCAAACTTGACCCAACTCGGGTATCAGAGCGCTTTACATAGCACCAGTTGCATTACATGAGGACACATTCATTTTTTGTTAGGCGCGGGGAGATAAGCAGGCACATGCATCAAGCTAAGTAATAGCGAGTCCTTAATTGCGATTTTTAAGGAATCGCAAATAAGGATTCGGTATCTCCTATGCATGACGCAGATACCGAAAAATTACCGATTCGCAAAAAATCGCTAAACGCAATCGCGAGAAAACAAAAATAATCGCTAATCGCTGAAAACACACAAATTGCGATCTCGCAAATTGCGAGATCGCAATTAGCGAAATCGCTAATTGCGAGATCGCAATTTTACAGAGTCGCATTGGGAGCAGCCTCATGACCTCACAACCAGGAAGTAACTCTTCCCATGTTGCAGTCTGTGCTCATAGGAAGCCAGAGCAGGAAGCAGAGTGCCTGTGGAGAGCTGTGCAAAGGAAGACTTGGCATCCAGACTACTGCTAACACCAGAAATGGCCCACACATCAGCAGAGGAGGGGGCAGTGGCCAGAAAAAGAAAGATCAAATTCAGTGAGAGGGAACTCGAGTACCTCATTGAAGAGATTGTAAACAGCCATGACAAGCTCTTTGGGAAGCTCTCCCTAAAAGTCCCAGAGGCTGAGAAAAGACGCATCTGGAACCGGATAAAAACAAAAGTCAATGCTGTGGGTGTGACACACCGCAGCATTGAAGAGTTAAAAAAACGCTGGTATGATCTGCGGAGCCGTGCCAAGGAGCGAATTGCACAGAGGCTGAAGGAGGCAAAGAGCACTGGAGGAGGACCCTCAACAGTCCCGGACAACACAGCCCTGGAGGACCTGGTGGAGGGCACAATTCTGCCAGAAGCTGCAGTGGGAGTGACGCAGATGGATACATCCGGCGCAGCCTGCAGTACACAAGGTAAGAGGCACTATAATATACCCATCAATGTAAATAATAATAGCGCCCATACAGTAATAAGAAGGCAAGCAGCTGTAATCAACCCCAGGCCACAGTTCATGTACAGCTACTAATGCATCATGGGATTCGTAGTCCCCTGAACCAATTAGTGAGTCACATTGCACTTTGCGTGGCCATTGTGCCAAAAATGCTTTACAGACAGTGATTACAGACAGTGAGAACGTTAGAGCCAACAAAATCACAATGTTGCAAAACATTAGCCCAAACAAATATTAATTTTGCACTGTTTCACATCACAGGTGCAGAGGAAGGAGACACTGATGAGAGCGAATGCAGGGAGAGCACACAGACCACTGCAGAGACTGCCGTTGCCATACCAGTCACACCTCCCAGCACATCCCAGGCACCCACAAGACACAGGGCTACAGTCCCTCCCCTTCAGCCAATGGAGAGCATTCCGGAACCTGAAAGGGCACCTGCACAAAGCCTGCCTAGTGTCAGGTCCACCACCACCACACCGCAGACACCGGTCCAGATGACGTGAAGACGCAGGGCAAGGGGTCACATATCAGCACAGGAGGCATCGACTCCAAATGTCTGGGGAGGTGTCGAGTTGCAAATGATGAGGGTGCAGCGCCAGCAGGCACGACCCATGGGAGCCATCAACCTTCAAATGTCTAAATTAACCAAGAACTTCTCCACCATGGCAGATCGCGTGAGTGAACTCACTCAAGCAGTTGTGGAAGGCAACAGGCACACCAACGTCACATTGCACGAGCTCGTGCGTGTGATGCAGGAGTGACACAACACCGAGAGGAGGAGGCATCGCCAATTCATGGCGCGCCTGGCTGGATATACAAGATCCAACAATAAGTTGTGCAACGCTACTGCACTGCTGTCACGGAGGTCGGTGGCAATGCAGATTGACATGGGGCATTGTTGTGGGGACGTGGCCAGGGCCCTTGGCCAAGTTACCACTGCTGTTGAACAGCTCCAAGCTGGTGCAGGTGGCCTCAGCAATGCCACTGGAGATGAGGGGAGTGAGGGGGCATCCAGCCTGAGCAGCATGTCTGTGCCAGTCAGCACTGGCAGGAGGTGTAGTACACGTCGTTCGACACCTACACTTGCACCAATGGGTGGGGATGCCGATGCAGGCGAAAGACGCCTCGGTGTGCGTGGGAGGAAGCACTGAGCACACACATACCTCCGGACAATTAGCCATGGTGGCGTAACCATGGTCAGGACATACAGAGGGACTGGTAATGAAGTCCGAATCCTTATTTGATTAGTGCCTTGGTATATGCCGTGAATGTACCCTTAAGCTACTTGTATGTTTAGACACACAACAGTCCATGTTCACGTGCAAATAAAAACTTTGCATGAAAAGAATGATAGTTTCTGTCTCATGATTACGTACCTTTGAAGTGATGTTGGGTGACGTGTGCACGTTTCCACTGCCCCTCCACTGAGCTTGCAGGATGCGGGTGTCGTGGGTGTACAGGGGGCTGGTTGTCCGCAGTGCCGTAGGCATCTATGGGTATGCGTCTCGTGGTAGCTATGTTGTGCTACATTGCACATGCTGCCACTATCCTACAGCAGGTCACCGGCTGGTACTGCATCGCACCACCAGGTCTGTGCAGGGTGTGGAGGCGACTCTTGAGCTATCCAATTGTCCATTCAATCACATAACCTGTCCTGGTGTGTGCTGCGTTGTACCGCTGCTCCTGTTGGGAGCCTGGGTTCAACTATGGAGTCATGATATAGTTCCTCACGGCGTATGCACTGTCACCTACAGGGTAGCGTGGAATGTGTTTGTGTCAGGTATGCATTGCCATTACAGAATGATTTTGTGTGCATAAGTATATTGTCTGACCTAGCAGGTGTCCCTCGCCATATCCCCCCCTGAGCAGGCGTGTGTGTATGCCTATATATCGGAAGATGTATGAATCATGGATGCTCCCAGGATATTGCGCTACAATGTCGGTCATGATGTTATTCACATCGCACATTGTTTGGACATTGATGGAGTGATACGATTTCCGGTTACGGAAGATCTACTCATTGACTGCTGGTGGACATATGGCTCGTGGGTGCAATCTATGCATTATATCACATTAGGGAACTGTGCAATTCGATATGAATGGAGTTTGGGTGAGTTCAATTCCCTTTGGGTTGTGGGGAGGCTGATGTGGTTGTGGATCAGAGTCATCATGGCGGCCAGGAAGGATCTAAAGAAACGTGAGAGGGAGCCTTGTGATACCCCTCCCGCTACTGCCACTGCCCCCTGGAAACCTCCTGATGCAAGTAGGTGCATGCAACATTACACCTGAACATGGGGAGGGATGGCATGGGTCCTACGTGTCTTGCGCTGCATTAGTGTTTCGAATTCAGCTATGAGGTAAAGTTTCATGGCAGCGTTGATCCTGTACTAATCATATAAGTCCTCATCAGTTTGTCACAAATGAGTGATGCGCAGGCAGAATATCCTCTCCTGGAATCTCCTTCTGCCCTGGCCTGCTGCATGGATCCTCATCCTCCTCACAAACACGTAGTGTGCCGCCATTGTGTGCGTCCTCTATGGACTCATTGGTCAGTTGCAATACCCCTCACCAGCTTATCAGCTGTAGTGAAAAAATATTTTTTTTTTTTACCACCTGCTTCTGCTTCTCCTTAATCTGCACTTGCAAAAATGCGATTTTTGGTGAAATCGCTATTTGCGATTTTTGATGCATCGTTTGGCGATTAATTATTGCGATTCTTTATTTGCTCGCGCTTTTAATATTTTCGCTGATAAGGATTCGCTATTTCTGGATTCCCGGTATTTGCGAGTCGGTATTTTTGCGATTGTGGGTTACAATGCGCTCGCAAATTGCTAATCGCTAATTTTGCGACCACATTTTGGCTTGATGCATGTGCCTGTAAGTGATTTGCCCAGAATCACAGGATGTTCAGCGTCATTTCCGATACTCAAACCCAGTTCACCAGATTTGAGGTCGACCGCCCCAGCTGTTAGGCCAACTCCTCTCCCCCTAGGTTGTGATGTGGAGGCAACATAAGTAATAATATAAAATAATGATGCACCCAGATTAAGAAAAAATGGCTCCTGACTCCTTATCTGGTGTGTCAGTCCTATGTTCTACATGACACTTTTGCAGATAGCTGTACTCTTCCCTTGATGACTTCTGTTTATGAAGTGTGCACCTTTTTCGGTCTCACCTTTGATAGCTCATGAGCTACATGCGCTCTCTCTTGCAAGAGATATTGTATACAACAAGGGAGTTGCAGCCTGCCCATTGCATAACTTTTGTTGGCTTCATTGTCACTTTTATTTGCTGCCTTCTTATTGGCCAGCTCGTGCTGGCTTCACTTCTTCTTCTTTCAGTTGGAGCATGGACTAAGTAATGAGTGCTTCAGCTTGATAGCTGTCTGCTGATTGCACTGTGATTGAGGTCCCACTTATTTTTTCTTCTTCCCTATTGTCCTTGTAGAACCCCTTGCCATTTGTAGTTATGTGATACTATGCCACACACACTTCAAATAAGCCCATTTCTCCTTTGAAATGGATATTTATTGTGAAAAAAGACATTATCTATTATTTTATTCTATTATCTATTACTATGTATTATTTATTATTTAAAAACAGATGCTATCTGCTTCCAAACGTATTTTCACCAAGACATGAACATGAGCACAATTGCTTTCTTTCTGTGATAGGATTTTTTGCTAAATGTCATATTTATTTTCTTTTTCACATATGAGGAGATTAGCTGATTTGCTCAGAATTACAGGGTTCCTGTGTTGAGACCTTACAAGCATTGGCAAAGCCAATAGATCTCGTCTTTGAGACTATTCATTCTGCCATTACCTTTTGTTTTTGCTGGACAGCATGGGCATTGTTGACTTTGGCAATGATTTGTAGCCATGCTGTTGTGCAGTATAGTTGCTGTGCAATATGGCTAAAAATAATAATAAAAAAGGACTATGATGTATCCATCGTTAATGCACTTTCAAAAATACGCTTATGCCCTGACTGCATCATAGTGCTTGTTTAAATTAGCTTTAGCCACACTTTAAAGCATCCATGCTGTTCTACAGCATCGCTACAAAACATTGACAAAGCCAATAACTCTCAGAGGTGAGACCTATTAGCTTAGCCAGCGATCATTTGATCCGTTACCAATGAAAATGTATAATTTAAAACAAATCAATAATAGTTTAGAAAACATACAGGTTTAGGGAACATGAGAGATGAGAAGGGATGTCCACTAGACTGCAAGATATGCTGCTGAGACAACTTTCTTCAAAATACATCATGCCACCTGGGAAGCATTAACACATTTGAGTGCCTCAGGAGACAGGAAAATAGGACCTCTTTTAATATTCATGACTTCCCCAAAGTCTGGAGCACTATAAATGATGTCCTGAAGATTCATCCCTCAACCTGGCCAGTCATCATGGCCCGTTGTCCGATATCCACTAAATTGGTTCACAATCTGGGCCTTCATTGTTACTGCAACACCAGGGTGTGCCCACAGTGGACATAACCTGTGTCTGACAATTGAAACCAGTAAAACCAATTCCTCCTTCTATGGACAGTAATTATCATATGTACGTCATTGATGGCCTGATATGGCCCTTCAGGACAATTATCAGTGTTGCTTACATTGACATTATTTTTTAAATGTATTTTCATGGTATACTTCCATTGTTATTGCCAGTGATTAATTTGAACCGGTGGTTTCCGGTGCTCGGCCCTGGCAATTAATTTTCAACAGCAGCGCATATAACAGTATGCCATGTGGTAGCGCTGTTTGTGTAATACAGACACGAGCCCAACAACAGTTGGTTATTGATTCAACATACTGTAAAATGTCTATTACCTGCCTCCCAAGCCACCCCTACAGCTTTAGGGGCATGGAATAGTCTGAATTTTCACACTTGTAGGATTTCAAGGTTAGTAGTTGTGCTGGTTCTGTAATAGACAGCGCTGACAGGAGCAAATGACTGGAGCAGCTGCAGTGGCCTCCTGATTAACAAATTACCACTGGTCACTGCTTTAAAGGGCATGCAGAGCCTTCAACAGGTCATTGTTCACATAAATTCAGCACAAACGTTCCTTGCACAGCTAATAGGTCTGGCCTTAGCAGGCTGGTGTGATGGTTAATGCCTGTTACCTCTGACTGCAAGAACAATCCTTGGAGTGCCTTCAGCTGCTCCAAAATGCAGCCACTCCTCCCCTAACAGGCTGCAGACTCCATCAACGTATTCTTTTTTTATTTTTATATTTAATCAATTCTATATAGCGCGGACTTTACCCAAAGGTGTCAGAGTACTTCACAATAGAACCAAGTACGTTACATGAGGAAATTTACATACTTACACGTTACAGATAAAGACGAGATAGATGAAAAAGTAAAATAAAACAATAGATGGCAGTCTCACAATAATCAAAAACACAATAGGATTAGGCTCGTACAGGCATAGATTACATATTGCAAACACAGGGAGATGATGGATGGAGTGCTGAAACTTTTTAAACACTCACCCCCCTCACAGATCTGGGTTGAATCCATCATCATTCTTTAGCTCACTTTGCCACCCCAGTTCAGACACAGCTATATGCAAATCAGTCTTGGCCCTGTGCCTCATGGGAACAGTCCAGCCCAATCTGCCAAGCCATGCTTTCCCTGGACCAGAACCAAGCATCCTGGGACCGGTTTTGCTCTAACAGCCCTCATCAGCCAGGCTAGCTTGAATCCAGTGGCAAAGTGAGTAAGGGACCCACGTCTGGGCATACTCTGCCAACTTAGGGCGAACAAAGCAAACGCAGGGTCTGAACTGAGGTGGCAAAGTGAGCTGAAGAATGATGATGGATTCAACTCAGATCTGTGACAGGGGGTGGGTGTCTGAATAGTTTCAGTGCTCCATACATCATCTCCTTGTGTTTGCTTTGTACGAGGAGTGGTTTGTGCACTTAAGTACGCATGACGGTTTGGCAGGCCGTCTTTGGCCGACCAAACAGTCATGCGCACTTTGCATGTTCTCCACTGGGCTATAATACACAGCCTGCGTGGAGAACATGCCCAGGCTCCCAGTCCCCGTCTGAGCGCCAAAGCACGGCACTCAGACCAATCACAACACTGCAACGCAGCATTGTGATTGGCTTAGGGGATCCTGTGTGCTTCCAGGACTCATCAACGAAGCAATGACGAGGGAGAGACGGAGGTTGATGTAAGGAGGTAAGTGGTTTAAAAATATATATATTTTGCTCCCCCCACCACCCCTGTTCCCTGCCAGCCACCACTGGCCCATAGCAGATATAGCTTCCTTAAGACGTGTCCTATACTAGATTAGACTAAACAGAAACCATTTGGCAAGCATGTACTTGCAATCTGCCATGGAAGTAGTAGCCACAGGATGCACAAAGGGGTGTAGTAGGGGGGGAGCATTTACGCAAAAGCACTTAGGGGCATATTATCAAGAAACGGTGTTACAATTATCGCCGCTTTAGCGGCAGAAAACTGCCGCTAAAGCGGCGATAATGGCCTTGATAATATGCCGCAGAGAATTCCCATAGAAGCCGATTTTCTGGTGTCAACATGGGCTTCTATGGGAATTCTCTGCGGCATATTATCAAGCCCATTCTCGCCGCTTTAGCGGCAGTTTCCTGCCGCTAAAGCGGCGATAATTTTAACGCTGTGCTTGATGTTATGCCCCCAGGTGAGCTAGGCCTGGGGTATTTCTGGTGGGGCCCTAGCCGAATAAACAGCAAGAACCTTGCAGTCATTAAGAAGGCACACCGGCAACCCCCGAATTGCTAGCTATTTTGAGCGTTACACACCTAGCCGAACCACATACCTGGATTTTTTACATTATATATAAAGTTTAGGCTCGGATTATTGCAAACTAGAGTGTACCGCTTCCAATGGGTGTCGTCTGTTCAAGACTGTAAACACACTTTAGGTGATAAGGACACAATATCACACTATTCTTCCTTTTTAGACAAAAACTGCATGTCCAAGGCGTAATTGGTTCTGCACTTTGTTTAATAGGTTCGGAACAAGGTTTTATCAGGATACGCCATCATTGTGCTATAGGACAGATGCTATTGCTATAGTGTGCCTTGTCACCTCTTATTTATGGCCTGCTTGGTATATTTTGAGTAAAGAAGAAATTGAGGGCTGATGCACAGTTCCTGTCCGGCAGGCTGGTATTAGCCATCTAACTGATCATGAAAACTTTTTTATGCATTATTAACATACTGAAGTTGTTGGATGGCTTTACTGTTTTTACTACGACTTGATGCTCTAGGCCGCCATTTTCTTTTTTATTTGCATGCTGTGAATAGTTTTATCTTCTTATGGTTGGCCGTAATTTTGTCATTTTATGATATGGCTTTAAGCTGAAATAATTGATAATAAATATTTTAAGGTTCCAAAATGGTATGAATGAGGGCGGGTCGTGGCTTGGTGCTCAGGGATCTTCACAAAGATCAAAACATTGTCTTGGTTGAAGTAGCTGACAACTGAGTTACCACTGAAGTAAGAAGGGCAGAATTTGTATTTCAATTAGAGACTGAGCTAAGAGCTGGTGCCTGTGCGTACTTGCACGCAAACAGGACCCGCTCCAACCCACCCCCCCCCGCGAGACCCCCATTGAATGAACCGTGTGCCGCCTGAAATGAATTAAATTCCCGGCACCGGAACCCCTCCTTCCTAGCTTGATCAGGTTGGATAAAGTTTTGAATTCAAGCCATCGTTCTTCCTCGAGGCATTCACCGCTGTGGTGACACCACCGGTGCAACACTCTCAATTGTCGACACCTTCTATTACTTACCTTCCCATATGCTAAAGTTCATATGCTCACATTTGTCCTGAAGATGAACTCGAATAATTGAGTTCGAAACGTCGTCGACCTTACGCAACTTGAACCTTTTGTACTGATTTAACCAAGAAAATGGTTCTCTATTGTTGCCAATGCGATGCTCTTTTTTAAAAGTTCACCCTCACCTGCACGTCACGCTTGTTGTCACTAAATATGTGAGCACTTGAATTCATCCTGTGTATAATAAATAAGTGTCATATATTGACCTCTCCTGTCCCTTTTTCTCTATATTAAGTATCATTCTCCCATATGAGTCTTTGTACCTATACAAAATCATCCGCCCTCTTAAGGGCTTCTCTTTGTCCTGGACCTTCATAGGCCATCCAGAACCATTGTTCCCTTCTACATTGTATCACCCCAGGTTCGCATATAGGGGTATCCTTGTCCTTCATAAACACAGGTGCCTGTGCCAAAGCGCTGTTTGTTCTCTCTGATGATGCAAGGTACAGTGGGCTCGATTCACAGAACTAACTTAAGACAAAATCCTAAACTTACTACCATTTTGGTATTCACAGATGGCACTTACTCATTTTGGTATTCACAGAAGGCACTTACTCATTTCGGTATTCACAGAAGTAAGGAGTCCTAACATTAGGACTCCTAAATGCCTTCTGTGAATACCGAAAGTCTTAAAGTTAGGATTTTGCTCAGTTTAGGAGTAGTAAAATTAGGACTCCTAACTTTAGGACTCCTAAATGCCTTCTGTGACTACCGAAAGTCTTAAAGTTAGGATTTTTCTCAGTTTAGGAGTAGTAAAGTTAGGACTCCTAACTTTAGGACTCCTAAATGGCCTTCTGTGAATACCGAAAGGCTTAAAGTTAGGATTTTTCTCAGTTTAGGAGTAGTAAGGTTAGGACTCTTAACTTTACTACTCTTAAACTGAGAAAAATCCTAACTTTAAGACTTTCGGTATTCACAGAAGGCATTTAGGAGTCCTAAAGTTAGGACTCCTAACTTCTGTAAATACCGAAATGAGTAAGTGCCTTCTGTGAATACCAAAATGAGTAAGTGCCTTCTGTGAATACCAAAATGGTAGTACGTTTAGGATTTTGTCTTAAGTTAGAATCACTGAAGAGCACTTCTAGACCTAGTCAGAGGTATGAGCAGGAATTATGCGACTGTTTGGCTGCACCGACTTTCGCACAATAATACATTTTCCGCATTAGCCACATAATTCATCATCTTCTCCCTAATCGGTAGATTTGAACAAAAAAAGCCTTGCTTCTAGCTCCAACGGCTCAAACGTTACCAAAAATGCAGCGACAAGTGTTGGAAGGCCCTTTGCAAACATAGAATGGTCACCTGTTACTTATTGCTAAATGTGTGTGTTAAATTGGTACTAATGGCGTGCAAGCCACTCTTGCTTCCTTCTGCGCCTCACTCTGCGCCTCTCTTGCCTCTTGCTGCATTTCTGTTGCTTCTTTCTGCACATTTCTTTCTTTTTCTGCACTTCTCTTGCCTCTTTTTGCAAATCTCTTCTATGTTCAGCATCTCTCTTGCCTCTTTCTGCATGTCGGTTGCCTCTTTCTGAAACTCATTTGCTTCTTTCTGTACCCTCTTGCCTCTTTCTGCACCTTTCTTCCCTCTTTCTGCACCTCTCTTGCCTTTGTCTGTACCCCCTCTTATATCTTTCTGCACCTTTTTTGCCTCTTTCTGCACATCTGTTCCTTCTTTCTGCACTTCTTTTGTTTCTTTCGGCACCTGACTTGCTACTTTCTGTAGCCCTCTTGCCTCTCTCACCACCCCTCTTCCCTCTTTCTGCACTTCTGTTGCTTCTTTCTGCACTTATCTTGCGTCTTTTTACATCTCACTTGCCCCTTTCTGCACCGCTACTGCTCCTTTCTACACCTTTCTTGCCTCAGTCTGCACACCTGTTTTCTCTTTCTGCACCCCTTTTGCCTGTTTCAGCAACTCTCTTGCATCTTTCTGCAGTTCTCTTGCCTCCTTCTGCACCTCACTTGCCTCTTTTTGCACCTCTGTTGGTTCTTTTGCACTGCTCTTGCTTTTTTCTGCATCTCTCTTACATATTTCTGCACCCCTTTTACCTGTTGTGCACCTCTCTTGCCTCTGTCTGCACCTCTGTTACATCTTTCTGTACCTCTTTTGCCTGTTTCGGCAACTCACTTGTCTCTTTCTGCAGTTCTCTTGCTTCCTTCTGCACCTCAGTGGCTTCTTTCTGCACTTCTCTTGCTTTTTTCTGCCCCCCTATTGCTCCTGCATTCGTTTTTCCACTTTCTGTACCTTTCTTGCTTGTTTCTGCATCTCACGTGGCTCTTTCTGCACTTCTCTTGCTTCTTACTAAACATCTGTTGCTTCTTTCAGCAATTCTCTAGCCTCTTTCTGCACTTCTCTTGCTTGTTTCTGCACCTCTTTTGCACATTTCTGTATCCCTCTTGCCTCTTTCTGCACCCTCTTCCCTATTTCTCCACAACTTTTGCTGTCTGCACTTCTCTTGCTTCTTTCTGCACTGCTCTTGCTTCTTTCTGTACCTCTGTTGCAAATTTCTGTATCCCTCTTGCCTCTTTCTGCACCCCTGTACCCTTTTTCTGCACCTTTCTTGCCTGTTTCTGTACCTCTCTTGCCTCTTTTTGCACCTCTGTTGCTTCTTTCTGCACTGCTCTTGCTTTTTTCTGCACCTCACTTGTCTCTTTCTGTACTTCTCTTGCTTCTTTCCACACCTCTGTTACTTCTTTCAGCAATTTGTTTGCCTCTTTCTGCACTTCTCTTCCTTCTTTTTGCATCCCCCATGTCTCTTATTGCACCTCTGTTGGTTCTTTTGCACTGCTCTTGCTTTTTACTGCACCTCCCTTGCAAATTTCTGCACCCCTTTTGCTTCTTTCTGCACCCCTTTTACCTGTTTTGCACCTCTCTTGCCTCTGTCTGCACCTCTGTTACATCTTTCTGTACCTCTTTTGCCTGTTTCGGCAACTCACTTGTCTCTTTCTGCAGTTCTCTTGCTTCCTTCTGCACCTCTGTGGCTTCTTTCTGCACTTCTCTTTCTTCTTTCTACCCCTCTGTTGCTTCTTTCAGCAATTCTCTTGCCTCTTTTTACACTTTTCTTGCTTGTTTCTGCACCTGTTTTGCAAATTTCTGTATCCCTCTTGCCTCTTTCTGCAAGCTTTTCCCTATTTCTCCACCTCTTTTGCTTCTTTCTGCACTTCTCTTGGCTTTTTCTGCACTGCTCTTGCTTCTTTCATTACCTCTGTTGCTTCTTTCAGCAATTCTCTGGCCTCTTTCTGCACTTCTCTTGCTTCTTTCTACACCTCTGTTGCTTCTTTCAGCAATTCTCTTGCCTCTTTCTGCACGTCTCTTCCTTCTTTTTGCACCCCTCTTGCCTCTTTTTGCACCTCTGTTGGTTCATTCTGCACTGCTCTTGGTTCTTTCTGCACCTCATTTCCTCTTCCTGCACTTCTCTTACTTCATTCTACACCTCTGTAGCCCTCTTGCCTCTTTCACCACCCCTCTTCCCTCTTTCTGCACTTCTGTTGCTTCTTTCTGCACTTATCTTGTATCTTTCTGCACCTCGCTTGCACCTTTCTGTACCCCTACTGCTTCTTTCTACACCTCTCTTGCCTCTGTCTGCACACCTGTTTCCTCTTTCTGCACCCCTTTTGCCTGTTTCAGCAACTCTCTTGCATCTTTCTGCAGTTTTCTTGCCTTCTTCTGCACCTCACTTGCCTCTTTTTGCACCTCTGTTGGTTCTTTTGCACTGCTCTTGCTTTTTCCTGCACCTCTCTTGCAAATTTCTGCACCCCTTTTGCTTCTTTCTGCACCCCTTTTACCTGTTTTGCACCTCTCTTGCCTCTGTCTGCACCTCTGTTACATCTTTCTGTACCTCTTTTGCCTGTTTCGGCAACTCTCTTGTCTCTTTCTGCAGTTCTCTTGCTTCCTTCTGCACCTCTGTGGCTTCTTTCTGCACTTCTCTTGCTTCTTTCTGCACTTCTCTTGCTTCTTTCTATACCTCTGTTGCTTCTTTCAGCAATTCTCTGGCCTCTTTCTGCACTTCTCTTGCTTCTTTCTACACCTCTGTTGCTTCTTTCAGCAATTCTCTTGCCTCTTTCTGCACATCTCTTCCTTCTTTTTGCACCCCTCTTGCCTCTTTTTGCACCTCTGTTGGTTCATTCTACACTGCTCTTGGTTCTTTCTGCACCTCACTTGCCTCTTTCTACACTTCTCTTGCTTCATTCTACACCTCTGTAGCCCTCTTGCCTCTCTCACCACCCCTCTTCCCTCTTTCTGCACTTCTGTTGCTTCTTTCTGCACTTATCTTGCATCTTTCTGCACCTCGCTTGCCCCTTTCTGCACCCCTACTGCTTCTTTCTACACCTCTCTTGCCTCAGTCTGCACACCTGTTTCCTCTTTCTGCACCCCTTTTGCCTGTTTCAGCAACTCTCTTGCATCTTTCTGCAGTTTTCTTGCCTTCTTCTGCACCTCACTTGCCTCTTTTTGCACCTCTGTTGGTTCTTTTGCACTGCTCTTGCTCTTATCTGCACCTCTCTTGCAAATTTCTGCATCCCTTTTGCTTCTTTCTGCACCTCTTTTACCTGTTTTGCACCTCTCTTGCCTCTGTCTGCACCTCTGTTACATCTTTCTGTACCTCTTTTGCCTGTTTTGGCAACTCACTTGTCTCTTTCTGCAGTTCTCTTGCTTCCTTCTGCACCTCTGTGGCTTCTTTCTGCACTTCTCTTGCTTTTTTCTGCCCCCCTATTGTTTCTGCATTCGTTTTTCCTCTTTCTGTACCTTTCTTGCTTGTTTCTGCATCTCACGTGGCTCTTTATGCACTTCTCTTGCTTCTTACTAAACATCTGTTGCTTCTTTCAGCAATTCTCTAGCCTCTTTCTGCACTTCTCTTGCTTGTTTCTGCACCTCTTTTGCACATTTCTGTATCCCTCTTGCCTCTTTCTGCACCCTCTTCCCTATTTCTCCACAACTTTTGCTGTCTGCACTTCTCTTGCTTCTTTCTGCACTGCTCTTGCTTCTTTCTGTACCTCTGTTGCAAATTTCTGTATCCCTCTTGCCTCTTTCTGCACCCCTGTACCCTTTTTCTGCACCTTTCTTGCCTGTTTCTGTACCTCTCTTGCCTCTTTTTGCACCTCTGTTGCTTCTTTCTGCACTGCTCTTGCTTTTTTCTGCACCTCACGTGTCTCTTTCTGTACTTCTCTTGCTTCTTTCTACACCTCTGTTGCTTCTTTCTGCAATTCTTTTGCTTCTTTCTGTACTTCTCTTCCTTCTTTTTGCATCCCCCTTGCCTCTTTTTGCACCTCTGTTAGTTCATTCTGCACTGCTCTTGCTTCTTTCTGTACCTCACTTGCCTCTTTCTGCACTTCTCTTGCTTCTTTCTACCCCTCTGTTGCTTCTTTCAGCAATTCTCTTGCCTCTTTCTGCACTTCTCTTGATTGTTTCTGTACCTGTTCTGCAAATTTCTGTATCCCTCTTGCCTCTTTCTGCAACCTCTCCCCTATTTCTCCACCTCTTTTGCTTCTTTCTGCACTTCTCTTGCCTTTTTCTGCACTGCTCTTGCTTCTTTCCTTACCTCTGTTGCTTCTTTCAGCAATTCTCTGGTCTCTCTCTGCACTTCTCTTGCTTCTTTATACACCTCCGTTGCTTCTTTCAGCAATTCTCTTGCCTCTTTCTGCATGTCTCTTTCTTCTTTTTGCACCCCTCTTACCTCTTTTTGCACCTCTGTTGGTTCATTTTTCACTGCTCTTGCTTCTTTCAGCACCGCACTTGCCTCTTTCTGCACTTCTCTTGCTTCTTTCTCCACCTCTCTTGCTTCTTTCAGCAATTCTCTTGCCTCTTTCTGCACTTCTCTTGCTTGTTTCTGCACCTCTGTTGCTTCTTTCAGCAATTCTCTTGCCTCTTTCTGCACATCTCTTCCTTCCTTTTACACCCCTCTTGCCTCTTTTAGCACCTCTGTTGGTTCATTCTGCACTGCTCTTGCCTCTTTCTACACTTCTCTTGCTTCTTTCTACACCTCTGTTGCTTATTTCAGCAATTCACTTGCCTCTTTCTGATCTTCTCTTGCTTGTTTCTGTACCTCATTTGCACATTTCTGTATCCCTCTTGCCTCTTTCTGCACCCTCATCCCCGTTTCTCCACCTCTTTTGCTTCTTTCTGCACTTCTCTTGCCTCTTTCTGCACCTCTGTTGCACATTTCTGTATCCCTCTTGCCTCTTTCTGCACCCCTGTACCCTCTTTCCTTCTGTACCTTTCTTGACTGTTTCTGCACCTCTCTTGCCTCTTTCGGCACCTCTGTTGCTTCTTTCTGCACTTCTCTTGCCTCTTTCGACACCTTTGACGTAGAGGTAGTTTAATCCCTCTGCCCTATTACGTATTAGGGCCTTACAGGGGAGGTCATGCCAAACACAGGGGTACCCCAACTCATAGTGTACCCTAGAGTATGTAGGTGTTTTCACTCTATTCTAAATGTCTTTCACGATAGCACTAGCTCCGGGCCTGGTTAGTCAGAGTCAGTTACTACCAGTACCAGTCAGCAAAACATTGTGGGCACAGGGTGACTTTGCAACAAGGCCTCTTTCTGAACCTCTGTTGGTTCTTTGTACATATCTCTTGCTTCTTTCTGCACCTTTCTTCCTCTTTCTGGACTTCTGGTGAGTCTTTCTGCATTTCTTTTTCTTCTTCCTAAGCGTTTATTCCTCTTCTGCACATGTCCTACCTCTGTAGGAATAGTTAGAAATTAGCATTTATAACACCTTTAAAATTCACTGAAAAAACGATAGGTTTCAGGGATGTTACAGTTAGAAATTATGATTTAAAAAAACCTTTGAAATTCACTGAAAAAAACATAGGTTTCTGTTGTATTCTGTACTATTTCGTGTCTCCTGTCTCCCTGCTGCTCAGCTTGTGTGTGTGATGTAATCAGAATGTTCGTGAATGCATGGTTTGAATGAGTGGTCAGTTTGAGTGAGTGGGGCTGAGCAGCAGGACGATGGAGAACCAAAACTTAAAAATGAAACCCCAAGACACAACAAACGCAGAAGCGCAGCAAAACAACACATCTACACAGCACGGTACACAGAACGGGGTGTATGACTCCCTATAACGCACACCAAGGCAAAGCACACAGCACAAGGTACATGACTACCCAAAACACGCTGCATACATCACTCTTCAAACACATACCAAGGTAAAACACACAGCACAGTGTACATGACTACCCAAAACACGTGGGATACATGACTCTTCAAACACATACCAAGGCAAAACACACTGCAAGGGTATGTGACACCCAGTGCACGCGGTACATGACTCCCCGAAACGCACGCCAAGGCAAAACACATAGCACGGGGTACATAACTCCCCAGCGCACGGGATACATGACTCCTCGAAATGCACACTAAGGTAAAACACACAGCACGGGGTATATGACTCCCCAGCGCACGGGGTACATGACTCCCCGAAATGCACACAAAGGTAAACACACAGCATGGGGTACATGACTCCCCAGCACACGGGGTACATGACTCCCTAAACGCACACCAAGGTAAAACACACAGCACTGGGTACATGACTCCCCGGCGCACGGGATACATGACTCCTCGAAACACACACCAAGGTAAAACACACAGCTCGGGGTACATGACTCCCCGAAATGCACACAAAGGTAAACACACAGCATGGGGTACATGACTCCCCGGCGCACGGGATACATGACTCCTCGAAACACACACCAAGGTAAAACACACAGCTCGGGGTACATGACTCCCCAGCACACGGGGTACATGACTCCCCAAAACGCACACTAAGGTAAAACTCTGTACAGAGTAAGTGACCACCAAAATGCACATACACACGCTAACAAATTGAACAAAGCGCGTAAATTCATTACTGCAAATACTCAGCAAACATGGTACACATAACACGTTGAAAGCTAGTCTCTAGATCAATAAAATATAAGTGAATAACTCCTTACAGCAGATAACAGCTTATAAATGTAGGTAAAACACATGGCAGGACAAAACTATATGCATAGGCAAGGGCTACGAATTTGAAGGCAACACAATAAATTAAAATAATTAAAGTAGACACCGTTGTCACAAAAGCGCAGTAAGATTCGTGCTTGGCAACATAATAACTGAAATAAATAAAACAGTCACTGTTGACACTGTTGACAGGCACTGTTCCACTGCTCAGATGCGTTGTTCAAGATTGACGTGGGAAAAGATTGTTCAAGATTGAGATGGGAACAGGGTTAATACGATACCTCCAAGCACGTCACAGAAACTTCCAGGCAGTATCAGGAAAACGTAATCTTGTTGCACATGCTGTCCAGATCTCATTTTAGTGTGAAGCGATGACATCCAACCCAACTTTAATGAAACGTGGTTTGAAAAGTGATGTATCCCACGTGTTTTGGGTGGTCATGTACCTTGTGCTGTGTGTTTTGCCTTGGTGTGCGTTATAGGCAGTCATACACCCCGTTCTGTGTACCGTGTTGTGTGGGTGTGTTGTTTTGCTGCGCTTCAGCGTTTGTTGTTTCTTGGGGCGTCATTTTTAAGTTTTGGTTCTCCGTTTGTTGCTTTTCATGCCAGTCTGGCCAACTGAAATGATCCGTGACATTCGGGTTTTGGTTTTTGATGAAGGATGGTGGTTTATGTGTGGTACATTGGCAGGTGATGTCTCTGTGACGTCTGAGATTTTTCTTATATTTAGTGCGAGTGCGAGTTGTGGTGTGATGTTGACGTTTCTTGTCTCTGTGACGTCTGACATTTCTCATATATTTAGTGCGAGTGCGAGTGCGAGTTGTGTGTGTTGTTGACGTTTCTTTTATCTGTATGATGTGATGTTTTCATCATCATTCTGCATTTATCTTCATTGTCCGATATTCCATTTTAACACTGTATTGCCACCGTACAATTTCCATCCAATTTATTCTGCATTGTGCCTATAGCTGTTCTGATA
Source organism: Triturus cristatus (assembly GCF_964204655.1). NCBI lineage: Eukaryota > Metazoa > Chordata > Amphibia > Caudata > Salamandridae > Triturus > Triturus cristatus. The sequence continues at coordinate 820,344,014 of NC_140586.1, read as the reverse complement.
TCTCTCCTCTGTTTATTCAGCTTGCAGTTTAGATTTGTAATCATCTTATCCTATTTCCTGTTGATCTGCTTATTGGAAATTCTTTCTTTGTCATCGTTTGGCATACTGTATTTCTTCCCTCATACTTTCTTTTGTTCTCTTTTGTTTTGAAGGAGGGAGATGTGTTGTATTCTGTACTATTCTGTCTCCTTTCTCCCTGCTGCTCAGCCTGTGTGTGTGATGTAATCAGAATGTTCGTGAATGCATGGTTTGAATGAGTGGTCAGTTTGAGTGAGTGGGGCTGAGCAGCAGGATGCTGCTACCGGTGGGGCTCTCTTGTACCATCTTACTTATGACTAATAAACTTACATAATCTACCTAACTGCTTACCGGATTGATTACTACAACGATATCTCTTCATTTACAAAAGTTTCAGGGACGCTATAGTTAGAAATTAGCATTTAAAAAACCATAGAAATGTACTGAAAACCATAGGTTTCAGGGACGTTATAGTTAGTTGGGCATTTCACTTGTACAAAACCAGAGAAATTCGTCCGTTATAGTCAGTTGAGCTAACTATGACTCGCGCCCCCGCAATACACTGCTGATGACATCACATATTACATCATTCATGACATGGTCAGTGACATCACTGATGACATCACTGATGACAACTCAAATGATATCACTGATGACATCACTGATGACATCATCCACGTGATAATCTGATGCACCTCCTCACACCGTAACATAACCTTTGATACACCCACTCTAAAACACAGACTACCATTTTCGAAACCATTGACAACCAATACCAGTTACTACATATCCACTCACTGATTCCTAGGTGTACACACACGTCCACTCATTCACCCATACAGTCACTCATACAGGCAGTCACTTAGCAATACAGCACTATCATTTGCACTCATACACCTATACAGTCACTTACACATCACCAATCATCCATAGAGTTACTCACACACCTAGTCAATCATGCAAAGAATCATTCACACTCACATTTACTCACCTATACAGGTATACACACACCACCTCACATATTCATACAGATACTAACACATAGTTACTCTCTTATACAATCACTGATTCAAGCCCACACTCATCTATACAGCCACTTTCACAATCACTCACTCTCACATATAGTGATTTATATACCCCAACACTCTACTGCCTTTCACATATATAGTTACTCACACATGTACTACTGAGACAGCCATTCACTCACCAACACACCCATACACACACTCACCTACCCCTACAGCCCTTCGCAGATGCACTCTTGATCCCAAACACCAAGGAAATTACCCACTCACACATCTATGCACAGAGTCACACACCCCCGAACCCACCCACACAGACACCCGGGCACCCATACAGATACTCAGACAACCAATCAATAACCCATATAGACACTCATGCAGCTACTCTCCAACCCATGCAGCCGCTTAAACACCAACTGACAGACTAATACAGACATTCACACAGTTTAGCCACTAACCCATGCATTCAGTAAGACAAGATTAATCACTCACTTCTACAGTCAGTCACGCACCTACTAAATCATCCATTCAGACACTTATACACCCACTCATTCTTCAATACACCTTGGCATATATATATATAGCAGGAGTGTCCTTTGATAAAATTCAGCGTCGGTGGTCGGCGCAATACACGTACCACTAGTCAGTTTGGGCTCTACTTTCGACCGCAACGGTTGCTGGAGGAGCATGGTAATGCTATCTAGTAGAGCCCCCGGAGAGTTCGTCAGGAAGAGGAACAAGGACGACTACTGTAAAGAGTCTGGATGGCGGAGCGGGGCGGTCTTGCCGATTGCCAGCACGGTTGTCTGTTCTCTGCAGCGGGAGGCGCCTTGTCCGGAATGCTGACGCCCTTTGGAGACTGGGCACTGCGGTTGCTGATGCATAAGCGGTGAGGTGTGTTGGATACATCTTATTTATTTTTCATCGGTCTCCTCCAACCCCATGCATGCCGATGATGAAGATCCATCCCGTGTTGTTTAAATTACTTTGACATTGCGGTACTTCCAGTCCACTTATTTGAAATTTGAGTTCTCAGTCCTTTGTGTAACATCCATCCGGTTAAGGACACTGACAATTGTTGTAACTTTTGCACTTTCGGAATGACTCTGATTCAAGATCTAAAAAAATGTTTTCGGACACCGGAGCTGCCCAAGGGGATTATGGGTCATGTGGTCCCACTGAGAAAAACAGCTCCCTCTTCGAGGCCGGTATTTTGCCATCATCACATACAGCAGGAGAAACCAGAACCCCGTGGCTTCATTATCATCTTTCACTTCTGGTGTTCGTGTTTGCATGCTGTGGACAACACAGTGTGATGTAGTTACATTCAGTGCAAGACTTGCATTTACCTAACCGGACAGTTGTTTATGTTGCTTAGTCACAAGATAATGAGGGAAGAATTAAAACGCATTGCCATGTTACAGCACTATCTGCATTTTAAGCAGTTTTTTTTTATTTCTGCAGGTGACCGGCAGAATGTTTTGAGAGCATTGACGCCATATTTTTAACCATTGTATATGCACCTCGGCATGTCATTTTGACTTGTTTAAACCTCAGGCTAACGAGACATATTCACACTGCTATATATACATCGGGAATGTGATCAAGCTCAATAGTCTACATTACCTGCTCATTTGCGCAGCATGCAGCCTTTCATATTTGCCAATGAATTATTTGCATCTTTGTATTTTTGCATGTCAAAACCAGTATGCTGTATTGGCTATTTTCCCGATGTCACAGTCCATTCTCTATGTCCATTGCATGCCTGATGGAGGGAGGAGGGCTATATAGTTCAAAAATTCTAGGGCGCCAATTAGATTGACAAAGCCTGCTGTGCAGGCGAAACGCGTCTCTTTTTAAGCAGGGGTCGTGGGAGACCTGAATAACAATAAAAGAAGTTTTTCCCATGCACACACTGTGTACGTGCCTCTTCGTTTGGAGCAGGAGTGTCCTTTGATATATATATATGTATATATATATATATATATATATATATATATATATATGTATATATATATATATATACAACATATTTAAACTTTACAGAAACACACATTCACTGGATGATCTCATCAGTGATGTCATTTGAGGTGTCATCAGTGATGTCATTAGTGATGTCACTGACCATGTCATGAATGATGTAATATATGACATCATCAGCAGTGCATTGCGGGGGCGCGAGTTATAGTTAGCTCAACAAACTATAACGGCCGAATTTCTCTGCTTTTGTAGAAGTGAAATGTCCAACTAACTATAACGTCCCTGAAACCTACATTTTTTTCCTTGAATTTCTATGGTTTTTTAAATGCTAATTTGTAACTTTTACGTCCCTGAAACCTATGTTTTATTCCGTGAATATATATATATATATTTATATATAATAATTCTATTAACATAAAACTTAATAATATACTTGTTTTTTTTTTTAAACTTCTGCACTTTCGTTATTTTGAATTAACTCTATGTTTACCTTCAGTATATTTTAATACATAATAAATCAAAATAAACATTTTGCTGAAGGTGAGATTTTCCAAAATGATGTTGAACAAATATTGTTTAATATATAATGTATACATGTATTAAATCTGTTTTAATTAATTATTTAATACCTGTAGGAAAGTGCCTCTTTTGGACATGGTTAGCACCCACTTTATTCCTGGAAAATAATGTAGTTTCGACTTGAAGTGCACCTTGTCCCTACCAGCCAGATGCCCTGTGCCTGATCTTTTTAAAAGGTACCTCTGGTACCAAGGGCCTTGTGGTTAAAGAGGGTCCCTAAGGGCTGCAGCGCTAATTGTGCCACCCTAAGGGTCCCCACACCAAGCACATGCACACTGCCAATACAGCCTGCATATCTTGGTCCAGACAAAACTGAAGAGTCGACATGGCACACATCCCTGGGTGCCATGCCCACAGACACTGCATGAGATATAGGCAAGACACCCTTGTTGATTCCTGGATATTGTAAGTGGTCAGGGAAACCATAGAAAGTACTTGTGCTGGATACTCATCATTATGAGTTCCTTAGCTTCATGATGGCTTCACTGAAGTGTGGGATGTTTGGTACCAAACATCATAGCATAATAAACCTGCAATGATTCCAGTGTCATATTTATTAAAAATTGCACGCAGAGGACCCCTTAGAGGGGCCCCCTAAAACCTACCAATCCCTAATGTGGTCACCGACTGGCCTGAGCCAGCCTGCTACCACCAGGCAGTGTTCTGACCACATGGAGAGAGTGCTTGTGCACTCTGAGGCCAAGAACAATGCCTTTCCTGGACGTAGGTGTTCACACCTCCTCCTGGTCATAAAGAGCCATCTGTGGCAGGGAGCTTCAAAGGCTGTGCCGCCTTTAGAATGTGACCCCAGCATCTCCTGTAGGAGGGAGCAGGTTCCCTTCCTGTCCTCACCCCCTTTTTGATGGGAGGACAGGTGGAAAAGCATAGAAAGGATAGGAAGTGTGCCCACCTCTGCCAACTCCACCCCTCAGGTGTTAGAGAGGAGGTGAAGCACTCTTTTCAGTGCTCACCATCTTGAAGATGGTGGGTATCCTCCAATCAGGACCAGGGATATGCCCACATCCCACGTGTGGTGAGCATTTAGAGGGTGCAGTCACCCTTAAGGTAAGTAGCCCATTAGCTACTACCTGGCACTCCCTTTAAATTCCCCTAAATGTAGTATTTAGGTGGCCCCCCGAGTCCTGAACTGCAGTTACTGATGAGTCGAACACTACAGCATTGCACCAGCAGAGAAGACTGCAGAAACCAACTGACATGGCCCCAGCCCTACCGGCCTGTTTGCAGCCCTCGATAATCCTGCACCAAAAGAAGACCTGCCCTTAGGCCCAGTGACCTCCAAAGCCTTGGAAGGACTGTCTGCCTTTTAAATCGATCAAGATCTCCCAAGAACAGCTTACCGGTTCAAGAAGTAACCATCTTCAAAGTAAAAATGCTGTGACCCGAAGATGCCTGCCCCCGGCTCCACCTCTGCACCCGACGCCTCTGGCCTGAGTCCAAGTGGCCCAAAGGTTCTAGTAAGGTTCGCTGGAGCTCCAGAGCCTGAGCCCACTGTGAGCTGAATGCTCCTGGACTTCTCAACATCGCCTCTGCTCGGAGACCCCCAACCCCAACCTGCTCTGATAAGTCGTTTCCGATACCCAAAGGACAAAAGGTGTCCATACGTCCCGAACATCGCTCCTCACCTCCGCAGCTGTAGGTTTCCTTCATACAGCCTCCTAGCTTGAGCTTGCAGCCCTTATTCGATTTGGACGTTCTGCTTTGCCTTGCATTGGGCACCCGATGCTGTGTTGTCACTCTGCACCCGGCTGCCCTTGTGACGCTGATGGTGTAGTGTTGGTGCTGCCTTGGGCCCAGTCCAGTGCTTGCTTAAAACCCTGGAGACTGCCCCCCCCCAAAAAAGCCGCTGCTACTTACCTGTAAGCAGCCTCAGTCTGATTGCCCCAATCCCCATTGATTTGCATTGGGCACCCAACCTTGATCTTGCACCCTGCACCCAGCCGCACCTGTGCCACTGGCGGTGCACTGTTGCTGCTTAACTGAACTTTGCCCAATACTTCCCTTAACTTATGATGACTTGTCTTGTAAGTCGATGTTATCCCTATGTGTGCTGACTGTTTTCTTACTCCGATAGGTTAACATTGCTAAGTCTGAAAATTGCACTGTGTCCATTTTTGAAACTGAAAGGTATTTCTTTTGAAAAACGTATTTACCTATGACGAAGTTTTGTGGTTCTGCAAATTAAATATAACCAAGTACTATTTTATAAATTTGGCTCAGATTTATTCATTGAGTTTGAGTGTCATTTATTGCCACTGTATGTACAACAAATGCTTAACTCTGATAAATTAGATCTCACTATATGAGGCACCCCTGGCTTCTTCCGGAGAGTTGACTCAGATATCAGGGCACTATTATGGAGTGTTTTTTCTTCTCATATTGCTTTGTGTAAACTCCAGAGGGGGGTCTTTGACGGGGGTCTTGCGGTGCCGGATATTCGTGGCTATTACTGGGCCGTGCAGTTGGTGAACGTTAATGGCTGGATGTTTGAGGAGTGGGCGGAACTAGCTTTCAGGGTCGATAGACTAGCCATGGGACTGCGAGGTCCACAGACATTGCACTACAGGAAGCGAGTTGATGGACTCCTCCAAACAAATACACGGACGGTGGTGAGAGTGTGGAAAGCGCCCACGAAGTACTTGGGATGGAAGAAGAAACTCTCTTGGATGACGCCACTTTGTGCAGGAGATTTTCTGAAGGAAGTAGGAAGCTTTGAAGCTTCACCAAATGGGAATTGCTAGGAATAGAGACACTAGGTGACATCTGGAGAGGAGGATCGTATGTCACGTTTAAAGAGTTGCAACTAGACTACACGAAGGAATGGCTTCCATACATGCGATTAGGACATGCACTTAGGAAACACATCAGGGAAGGAAAAACAATAGTAGAAGTTGGCCCACTAGAGAATAGGGTACTTACAGAGCAGATACGTGAAAAGACAATATCCCTCCTCTATAAAAAGATAATCAATAATGCCCCAGATCTCACAAACACACTTAGACAGACATGGGAACCAGACGTCGGCACCCTAGATGAGGATCAATGGGTGGAAGTACTCCAGGGCCTGAGGGAGGTGGCGAGTCAAGCCAGATTCCAACTCATTCAACTCAAGGTACTGCATATAGTGTACTACCCCAGATCAGCGCTTCATAGAATAGGGAGGTGTGAAAGTACGAGCTGTCACAGGGGATGTGGGTCGGAGGGATCCTTTTATCACTTGCTCTGGGAAAGCCCAAGCATTCATGCATTCTGGACAAATATAGCTAGGGAGATGTTGGAGGTGGTGGGTATGGAAGTCCCACTAGATCCCAAATGGTTCCTTCTAATAACTGAGGCTAACAAAGATTGGCCTCAACATGTGAAGCAATGGTTGGTGTTAGCGGCTGAGGTTGCTAAGCGCAATATAGCAAGGAAGTGGGGGGCGATGTCCACCCCAACACTGGAGGAATGGGAAAACGATCTGGACTGCTGCTGGCAAGCAGAATTCGTGATTTATAAAAGTAGAGGGTGCTCTAAGAAAGGGGAGAAAATGTGGTTGGCATGGTGGGTATATCATGGTCTCTAAGAGGGATTCTGGGACCAACTGTAGTCATTATTGATGTTTATAGACTTGTTAATGATAGATCATTCAACTGTAAAAATGGGATCGATGTTACAATATAAATGCTCTTTTTATGTTCAACAATTTTGGTTTTTGATGAAAAGAGTTTAAAAAAGACCTCTGATAAGTTAACCTGCTTGCCCACACTACCACAAAAGCATTAGTATTATTTCCTTCAGCCTCTGTAAAGCCTCTGGGGATCTACTAGACTCTCTGCACACTATACCTCTTTTCAGTATAGTATATAGAGAGTCAGATTCCTACAACACCCATGTAAGTTAATGTGCGGAACATTTTTATTTTCTTAGTTGTAGGTTTTATTATTTTGTTGTGTGTATATATATTACCCACTGGCGGTTGCCAGTAGGTAGTTATAATTAGAACCTAGTATCCATCGGAAAATATTGTTTTGTTTTGCCAATAACTTTGGCGTTGTTTGACAAATCATCTCGAAATTTTCAAAACTAGTTTGCTACTCACTTCAGCTGTTGTCTTGAAAGATTCAGGGTGATTCATCAAGAGGGGGCAAAGAAAACAAATTTTCCCCATGCAATGTTCCATAGGAATTTTAGACACAGCTACAGCCCAAACCGCTGAACGGAATTAAACCAAATTTGGCAGAAAGGTAGCTATTGATCCAGAAAGCCACCTTTTTGTAAACTGGTTTAAATCTGTTCAGTAGTTTTGGAAATATTAAGGGAAATCCAAATTTGTATAAATAGCGATGCAGATCCTCCGAGGATCAGACAGTCCCTGTGCTGAAATGTGATTGGGAGCAACATTTCAACCAGGAAGCCATCTTGGGACTTTGCTTCAGTCGAGACCCACAAAAAATGTATAAAAGAAACAAAAGGGGGAAGTGTAGGCATACCTTGACCCTCTAACTGTGGTTGTAGGGTCCCCTTGTGACCCTCACAGAGCCCAAAAGAATTTTGTTTTTTAAAAAGTTGCCACAGAAATATGGTGAAGCAGGGAATCCACAGCAAGCATTTAAATAAAACAAGTGTGGGCTAACGCACTTGTTTTGTTAAGAGCCCCGAGTTAGGCCGGGGGCATTTCAATAAAACAAAATAAGGAAGGGGTGCACGGGCCTCCTTCCTAAGGCTTATTATTGCCCTAGGGACCATCACCTCCCTGGGACTCATTTTTATATAAATGCAGGGGGGGGGGCGTACGAACCCCCAGCCCTGGGAACTCCCACCTCCCCAGGGCACATAACTTTAAAAAGAGGGAGGGGCCTCCAAGGCCACATAAAGTCCTGGGGACCACCACCTCTCTGGGGCAGCCCATGCAACTAGAAGGAGGGAGGCTGTGTGGCCCCCCTCATGGAGGCATACATGGCCTTGGGGACCGCCACCCCCCAGGGTCGGCTTCTACTATGTCCTGGGGTGCCCACCTCTGGGACATAGCTGTTTGCTTTAGCTTAGTGGGAGCTGTGACAGCTCCCAACAAGCTAAAGCAAACACTCCAGTTCCAGCAGACAGGAGCAGTCAAAGTGTTCCCGCCCACTGGAAGTGGATGTTTCATTTCTTTCTCTGCCAGCAGACATGTGGGCAGGAAAAGAGATGAAACAGATTGCTCCTGCATGGAGGGAGCTGCCTTTCCAGCAGCTCCCTCCGTGCAGCAGCAATGCCGGCTCATGCAGGAAGCGGGGAGCCTGCTGGGACCGTGGGGGCCTTGAGGCTCCAACCCCCACAGTCCCGGGGTGAAAGAGCAACAAGAGCCAGAATAAAGGTCAGAAATGAGCAGAAAGAGGCAGAATTAAGGTCAGCAAAGAGCAGGAAGAGGCAAGATAAAGGTGAGAAAGGAGCAGAAAGAGGCAACATAAATGTCAGCAATGAGCAGAAAGAGGCAAAGTAATGATCAACAACAAACTGGGAGAGGCAAAATAAAGGTGAGAAACTAGCAGAAAGATGCAGAATAAAAGTCAGAAGGGAGCGTAAAGAGGCAGAATAAAGGTCAGAAACGAGTAGAAAGAGGCAGACATAAGGTGAGAAACAAGCAGGAAGAGGCAAAATAAAGGTGATAAACGAGCAGAAAGAGGCAGAATAAAAGTCGGCAACGAGCAGGAAGAGGCAGAATAAAGGTGAGAAACGAGCAACAAAAGGCAAAATAAAAGGTGAGAAACTAGCAGAAAGAGGTAAAATAGAGGTCAGAAACCATTGGCAAGAGGCTAAATAAAGGTGAGAAACGAGCAGAAAGATGTAAAATAAAGGTCAGCAATGAACAGAAGGCAAAATAAAGGTGAGAAAAGATCACAAGAGGCAGAACAAAGGTTAAACCAGCAGCAAAAGGCATAATAAAGGTGAGAAACAAGCAGAAAGAGCCAAAATAATGATCATCAACGAACAGGGAGAGGCAAAATAAAGGTGAGAAACTAGCAGAAAGAGGCAGAATAAAAGTCAGAAAGGAGCGTAAAGAGGCAGAATAAAGGTCAGCAACGATCAGGAAGAGGAAAAACAGGGTGCAGAAAAACGTGCAGGAAAGGTAAAACAGAGAGAAAAATGAGCAGGAAAGGCAAAACAGAGGTCAGAAAAACAAGCATAAAAGGCAAAACAAAGCAGAAGAGGCTTAAACAGAGAGCACTCAGATACTCACACACCCACTCACAGATCCACTCAGACACTCACTCTCACATCAACTCACATACCCACTTAGAGACTCATACACCCGCTCACATATTTATTAAGACACTCATGCACTCACTCACACACTCACTTGCAAATGTTAGTGGTTACATTTTATAGTTAGGCTCAGATTTCACTCAAACAAAACCAGTGAAATTCAGAAGTTGTAGTTAGTTGAGCTAACTATAACGTATGACCCCGCAATGCAGTGCTTATGACCTGACATATTACATCACTCATGACTTAGCCAATGACATCACTGATGACATCTCAAAGACATCACTGATGACATCACTGATAATATCATCCACAGAAGCACTCACACCCCTATACAACCTCTCATACACCCACCCACACATCCACACAACCACTCATATAACCATTAACAGACCTATACAAGTACTCACACTACCACTCACTCATCCATAGAGATACTCATAAAACAGTCGCTAACCCATACAGCCACTCACTTACCAATATAGCTACTCACACACCCACATATTCACCTACCCACTCACTCACCCTTCCAGCCTCTTAACACAGCCACTCACTCACCCATACAAGCACTCACACACCCACAAAACCACTTACATACCCATTCACACATCCATACAAGCACTCACACATCTCCTCACTCACCCGTACAACCATTCACAGAGATACTTACTCTAGAGTACAGGGACCAACACACCAACTCACTTAACCAAATAGCCGCTCAAACAGCCACTCACTCACCCATACAACCATGTACACAGCCAGTCACTCACTCATACAGCCATTCAGACACCCACTTACTCATCCATACAGTCACTCACACACCCTCTCACCCAACCATATAGCCACTCAAATAGCCACTCACTCACCCATATATCCACTGACACACTCACTCCCTCATCAATGCAGTCACTCACCCACACAGCTACTCACACACCTGCATATACATCCATACAGCCACTTACACACCCATACAGTCACTCAGATACCCACTCACCTACAGATACACACAGTCACACAGCCACTCATATGATATATGTTAGAGATAGTTTCACTCATTAGTAATACAGAAAGTATACAATTTTAACTTTTGCAGTACCTTTGTATATATGTTTAACACTCATAATCTTTTAGAAAACACTCACACTCACTGGATGATGGCATCAGTGATGTCATTTGAGATTCATCACTGATGTCACTGTCCATGTCATGAGTGATGTAATATGTGAGGTCATTAAGGTCATAAGCAGTACATTGCGGGGGGAGCAAGTTAATTTCACTGGTTTTGTGCGAGTGAAATCTGAGCCTAACTATAACATCTCTGTAACCTTTCTTTTTTCTGTGAATTTCTACGTTTTAAAAAAAAATCTATTTCCCAACTATAACGTCCTTTTTAGTGAATTTCAAAGTTTTTTTAATGTTGTTTCCTAACTTTAACATTCCTATTACTTTTGATTTTGTAAGTGGATTTCTCAGGTTTTTTCCAATTTTTATTTACTAACTGTAACTTGTAACCTTTTGAGAGTGAGTGTGTGAGTGAGTGTCTCAGTGAATGTGTGAGTGTCTCAATGGGTATGTGAGTCTCTGTGTGGGTCTGAGATTGGCTGCATCAGTTTCTCATTTGGGTGTGTGAGGGTCTGAGTGGCTCTGTGAGTGGGTGTATGAATGTGAGTGGGTGTATGAGCATCTGAGTGAGTGTCTCAGTGGGTCTTTGAGTGGGTGTGAGCGTGCCTGAAAGGGTTTGTGAGTGTCTCCATAAGTGTGTGTGTCTGTGAGTTTGTGCATGAGAGTCTGAGTGGGTCTGTAAGTGAGTTTGTTAGTGTCTGAGTGGGTTTGTGAGTGAGTGTGTGAATCTCAGTGGGTCTGTGAGTGGCTGTGTGCGTGGCTGTATGGGTCTGTGAGTGGGCACATGAGTGTCTGAGTACATCTGTAAATAGGTGTGTGTGTCTGAGTGGGTCTGTGAGAGGGTGTATGTGTCTGAGTAGGTCTGTGAGTAGATGCATGAGGGTCTGAATGGGTTGTGAGTTGCTGCGTGAATGGCTGTATGGATCTGTGAGTGGGTGCATGAGTGTCTGAGTGAGTGTCTAAGTGCATCTGTGAGTAGGTGTGTGAGTGTCTGAGTGGGTGGGTGTATCAGTGTCCTTGTGGGTCTGTCAGAGGGTATGTGAGTGCCTGAGTTTGTGAATGGGTGCCTAAGTGTCAGTGTGGGTGTTTCAGTAGCTGTGTTAGTGACTCAGCCGCAAAGAAACTGCACCTGCCCTTTTATCCAACAAGAGTCCACAGTTCCACACAATATATCTACCCAAGTGGAATACTTTCTACTGGTTAATTACTAAGTGCTACCTCCTTTGGTAAATGTCCAGAATGTATTCTATACTACAGCTGTAATGGAGCATGAGGAAATGTCATCAATGACCTTGTGTGCGTTTAAGCAATTCAATTGTTCCTGGTGCATCTTTATAAAAAAATATGTGATAACATGAATCCTCCCATAGAGAAGACAACAAGACTTAAAAGAGGTACATCTCCACCAAACAAGGGTGTTTCCTCTTAAATATATGAAGTAAGTGCATCTTTGTTTGGTGAAGTTGTCCTCCTTTTCCTCGGAATGAAGAACTCCTCACCAAAATCAGCAGGAAACGCGTGGGGGGCGCTTGTTAAGCTGTGCATCATCCTGGCAAAAGGCATATTATTAAGGTGAGCGGGGTCAAACGAGTGAAGCTTCCAAGTGTTTTTCACATTTGCGTACTAGTAGTAATTTAAAGGGAGAACCATGGACTCTGCTCTCACCAGGACAGGACAATAAAGGGCCCACTAGCCACCATCACATACAGATTGTACTCCAATAGATCACCAATGCAATCACTTCCACAAAGAATTTCAGATCATTTTTCAAAATAGAATTGCAGAGAAAACACACTTGCTTTGCTTTCGCCAAATCCAGAAGTGGAGCTTCAACAGGGGCACCTGGTATGATTATATTTGAAGGTGCCTTCCGTTGACGTTTAATATCTGTGGAATGAGCTTTAGGGCCAAAACAACCCTCTAAAATTTAATGGGAGAAGGGGGCCATGTGGCCCCTCTTCCCAGGCCAATTTTGGCATTGGGGACCCCATGCCCCTGGACCTGGCCACAATTCAGTGAAGAGGGGGCCACACAGCCTCCCTCCACAGGCTGATTTCAGTCATGGGGACCCCATCCCTGGGGCCTGGCCATGTGTCCCTAAGTGCCCTAGTCCCATCCAGGGCACCAGGTGTGTTATGGGACCGTCTGGGTCCCCATGGTCCCAGACGACTCCTTGCCACCTGCAAGGGAGCGGGCATTGCTGCTGCATGCAGGGAGATGCTAGAAATGAATTAATTGTTTAAGGATTATGTCATTTTCCCCTTCACTCCCTGCCATAGGACTCTGAGGCCATAGGTGCACACCAGCATTCATTTTTTAAAGATTATGTATTTTCCCCTGCAATTTAAACAAAAGCACAGGTGCACCACACAATGATAGCACTGAAGAACAATTATAAGGTCCATTTCCAGAATAAGTATTCTTCCAAAGTTTTCTTTTTATTCTTATTCCAGAATCAATGGCTTTTTAAAACAAAGTCATGAGCATCACTGTTCACAACGACACAGCCGACGCGTTTCGTCCTTGAAGCGGACTTCTTCAGGGCGCTGAGTATTTAGAGAGGAAGTCACTCTTGTAAAGAAAGGAGCCAGTCGATAACCAGATCCATATTGCATAAATCATTCCCAGTTAAGGGGGGCTTAATTCATGTCAAAAGTGCACCCCAGCTTCCTCTTAATGGGAAGCTAGATGATGTGAATTTATAAAGAATTTCAAAGTAGTCCAATGATGATTCATAGAAGACTTCAAGAATGTATGTAAAGACTTTCGTCAACAATGATCCAAATTATAATTGAATCTTGGCCGGGGTGTTCAGGTTCCTATTCATATAGGGAACGTATCAATAAAGGTATATACGGAAGAACCCACATCTTAAGCAGGTCACAAGATATAGTAGTTATGCTTCAAATGAATTTCTCATCATGTAGAATAATATAAAGGGCAATATCATGGGTCACTGTGATTTCAACGGTCAACCCATTCGTATACCTTCAAAACCTCGTAAGTTACATGCCCAGATTCAAAACTGCAACCGATATAAGGCTGGCATGGAATCCTCAAAATACAGGACGTCACAACCGACGAACGAGGAAAAACCGCAAACCAAAAGCTTTCCTATGCTGTTTATAGAGGGTTCCACTGTCAGGTTCGTTCTTTGATTACGTATTTTCCCCTGCACCCTGTGCCTACAATAGGTGCACACCAGTAATCATTTTTAAGAGGATTATGTAATTTCTCCCTGCAATAGGAGCACCAACATTCATTTTTTAAGGATTATTCCACTTTCCCCACACCCCTTGCCTGCCATAGGTCTCTTAGGCCATAGGTGCACACCAGCATTAATTTTTGAAGGATTATTAAATTTTTGCCAGCACCACCCTGCCTGCCACAGATGTCTCACCTTTGAGGCACTTATAGCAAACTTATTATATTACGTGTATGGTTTGGATTGGAATGGTGACACTATTGTGGTTAATTATTTGGGATAACATCACAAAATTATATTGTCTACATGAATAATTCAAACTGCAAAAATAACACATTTCACTGAATGTTTTTCTTGTTTGTTTGCTTTTAAGTGCACAAGAAACATCACCCATAGTACTATTAGACAGAAGGCCTGCACAAAGTGACACCACACCATAATACTTGAGTCCGCCTCTGCTGCCGCTTGTGCAGCTAAGTGCCAACTGACAGAGTTTGACCCCAAAGAAAGGTGTTCCTGTCAAGTAAGTGGCCAGTGAGGAGGAGAAGAAGCAGAAGCAGATTGCCACCACTGGCCTAGCGCCCTCCACCTTTTTCAGGAAACGGGGTTGCCTGCCACACCATCCTCCGGGCAGCAAACTAAGACCAGCAATCCCACATCAACGGCACCACCCCAGCCTAAGCCCAAGCCCATGTCTCTCAGCGAGGCAGCCACTCTAATCCTGGCGACGAGCAGTGAGTCTGAATTGATTTGTCTCAGCAGCAAAGTACCAATCATCACAGAAAACTGAGCAAAGTGGATAGCAGGAACCACAGCCAGCAAAAGTCCTTCATGAAGTCGGAGCAGAACAGGAGGTTGAGCTTCCTGCTGAACAAGATGTAGCTCTTAAACCATTGGCTTCATGATTTCCAGCCAGAAAAAGAGAGGGTTCTCCAATATCTTCTAAGAGCCCCCTTCTGATGATCTGGATAGAGATTGGACCCCAGCCAAGTCTGAGACCAGCCACAAGAGACAAAGGAAAATTTGTGAAAGCCTTAGAATTATGGAAATTGACAGTGATGAGGACGAGCCTGTGACTGTCAGTATGGAAGGCAGCTCAAAGGACAGCCAAATGACCCCTCCTATTCAACCTGGTCAGAGGGATGTGGCACTGGCTCCACCACCACCACCGCCAGTGAGACCGGATTCCACCATTATTTCAGTCAAAATATTCACTGCAGAGAGCCAAACGACACAACCACCTACCTCCAGTTCTTCAGGCATTCCTAGTGGCACAATAAAAAAGTTCTCCTTCCCAGTTTGGGACTTCTTTACGATAAGCAAACAGAATGATAAAATTGCAATATGCTCCATTTGCCACACAAGCGTTCAATAAGGTAAGCCTGGTTTACACTATGGTGTTAGTGGCCAAACGTCCCATATGAAAAAACATCATGCTATCTGCTGCGAGGCGCACCTTAAAAAGATAGATGGTGGTGGGATTGATAGAGTAGAAGCAGCTCCGATCATGGTGATAGAAAGAGGCGATGAGTAAGAAAAGGATTACAGCTTTACACAGAGCAGCCCTGTCCCCTGCAGTGTGCTAGCATCACCTGCATCAGCAGCCTCCAAATGGCACAAGACTCAGATGAAGACACCGCCGCATAATGTAATTCCACCCAAGACACACATTGAGTCTTCCACCTCCTGGTTCTCTCTGGAAGTCGCCTGTGTCAGTGGTACCGTAAAGGAAAAAAAACAAGCTACTGTTACAGGTATTTTTAGACTGGAAGGGACCTATGAACGCAACCGCCCAATGGCACGTTTGTACAAAATGAAGCTGGCTAAAGTATAAGCACTGGACCACCTGCCTCTTTCTTTTGCAGAAGGAGTGCGATATTCAGACTTTTTGGTGGCCATCTACGTGAAATGGAAGGTTCCCAGCAGGGGATCTATTTTGCCAGAGTTACTGTTCCAGCGCTCCATCATGGTGTGCTGCAATTGATTGGCCAATCTATGTAGCAGAGTGCTGTTCACACTATCCACCTGACGACAGACATGAGGACCAGTTGTCAAGCAACTGATTACATGTATCACTGCACACTGGATCTCTTTTTTAGGAGTTAGGCAACAGCTATTTTCAGGTCTCATCGTTGACGAATGTTCTTAGGGCATTCGGCGGCATGCAACAGCAGATATGTTCACCATGGAGTAATCCCATAGAGCTGCAAATATCTTGGAAGAGTTTAACAGCAAGGTGTTTGAATGGCTATGACCGACAGGTCTCAAAACTGGATTTGTTGCCACAATGGAAGTAATATAGTGCAGGCCATGTTGGATCTTTCAGGGTCCCTGTTTTTGGCGCATGGCATCAACATGATTGTGCAGTTCTTTCTCAAAAAAGAAGACCTGGTCAGCAACATACTGGTCACCTACAGAAGAATCTGCACTCATTTCTGGCAGTCTTTTAAAGCCCAGAAGCAGTTAACGATCCTTCAGAATGCTAACAGAGTACTGGCTAAAGGCCTCATGGAGGTGGCAACACCGTGGAACTTGACCTACTAGATGATGCAACTTCTGTTTGAGCATTACAGACCGATCATGACTATGGGGCATATTTACAACGAGGCGATAAAAAATTATCGCCGATTTAGCGGCCGTTGTCGGCCGAAAAGCAGCGATAATTTTATCGCTATATTGGCAAGGTCACGGTAACGCGTGAAACCTTGCTTTAGCGTGGGGATTCCTAACGCCCAGCTTTGCATCTCTAATGAGATGCAAAGTGGGCGTTCGTGACCTGACATGATAGGAGAAATGCTAGCGACATTTCTCCTATCATCAAGCCCCACGCTATGAAGCATAGCGTCAGGAAAAGTAGCGATAACACCTGTTATCGCTACTTTCCTAACACCTGCTTCAGGACTGACTTAGCCATGATATCCTATGGAAGGAGGATATCATGGCTAAGTTTGTGAGTCCCTATCAACAAGCTAACGTGAGATTATCGCTGGGTTTCCAGCGATAATCTCACGTTAGCCAGTTAGCGCTAGGATTTTTATCGCTGATCAGAGAAGCGTTGCTAATAGCACGCTATCTCAGTGATAAAAATCGTCGCTAGCCGGCGATAATTATCCGAGCTCTAAGTGCGCTCAGCGATAATTATCGCCGGTTGTTGTTGATATGCCCCTCAGTCCTTCAAAGAGGATGGAATGCATTTGGGAAAAGCATGACCATGGAGATGGCCTGACACAAATGATACTTCCTTTCGAGGTTTTCACATGAGAATACAGCAAGGTGGACTATACGATGAGCCAAGCAATCCTGTTGTTGCATCTGCTACAAACAGGTGTCAAAGATGTTCGCCGGTGTGAACGAAGAAGCATATGAGTTAGTTCAGAGCATAATCCTTCTTTTGGCTGTTAATACAAGGCTGCAAAGAGACAGTGTGTCCTCTAAAGAATACATCTGTGCCAAAATGCATGATCTGCGGTACAAACAATTACTGGTCACTTTCATTCCCTTTACAGAAGGGGGGTATTTCACAATACAAGATGTGGATTGTTGAGCAAGCGTGAGACCTGGAAGAAGAATGGCTGGAAGTTAGAGTCCCGGGCAGAAGTTTTGGCATGTAGCCTTCAACCTCCAGAAAGTGCAGTGCTGTTGTCTCACAGCAGCCAGCAACAACACCAGTAACAGAAGAATCAGACCCAAACTCTGCAATTGCATGGTTTAAAGTGTCAGGGCGTAAATCAAGTGCAGAGGCGAAGGCAACAGCAGTTGAGCAAGTGGCAGCATCAATTACCATTCAGAGGATGGTCCAAGACTATCTAGATGACCCAAAAGAGACCTACCTGGATCGTCCATTGATCTATTGGCATGGGAAGATGCTCCAATGACCAGAGCTCAGAAGGCTGACAATAAAGTATCTAGCTTGTTCGGTAGCCCGTGTTTCTGCTGAGCGTGTGTTCAGTGAAGCTGGTGCAATTGTCAACAGTCAGAACGACCAGTCTCTCACCTCAAAACATGGAGAGATTGACCATTATTAAAATGAACCAACACTTTATAACACAAGATTACATTGTTCCTGAAACATCACAGGAGGAGGATGAGGGTGATTGGTCAGACTGAAGTGTGTTGGCTGACCAACTTCTGGGCGAAAACCCTGAGCTTGAGGATGAACTCTATTTCCCTGACTGAGCAGGCCATCATAGAACTTTCACATTATCGTCAAACTACTTTGCAAAAAAAAAAAAATGGATATAGCCGGCTAAATGTTTCTATATTTGGTGTCTGACTTATACAACCCCAACATGTATCCACATGCATGGACTGGACTGGAGTTAGACTAGTGTGCACAGAATAAGTACCCCCATTTGCTTAAAGGACATGAAGATAATTCCTCCCATCGCTAGCCTTCTTTTTTTCATTCACTAGCTGGGTTATCCCAGTTAAGATCATTAATTTTACAAGACCGGCTCTTTTTGTTGCGCCCAGGGAAAAAGAGGAGATACAATAGACAGATGTGCACCATGCTTGGAACAGGTAACTATTACACCAATGAGTAATATATATTGAGCGAGTGTAAGTGATGATGATTCATGTGGTGGCAGACTATGAGGGTGTTGTTCAACTAATTTGTAAAGTTGATTTTGACGATTTGCAATGTTTGGGGCCTGATGGGTAATTCTGCCTGAATGTGATTGCCATTTTCACACTCAGCCAGATTTACTTGCATGGTCCATTCCTTGCTATACTTTTTTTTTTTTTTCAGAGACAGTTTAGTTAACAAATCTATACAATATGCTCAAATTGTTTTGCTCTTCTTTCTTTTGATTAATAGATTGTATTTGGTTGTGACAAGTGAAAAACAAATAAATCAGGACATCATAAACCAAAATAAAGCTCCTCATTTTCTGTCTCGGTCTCCCCTTCTCCCTTTCACCTCCCCCTGCAAATCAAAGCACATTAGAAGACAAAAAATCCAATGTCGAGGACAACCCATAATATTCTCACCATTTTCAACAGCAGTGCATTATAGGTCTATCGCTCTCAATCATCTCATTTGGGCCTGGAATGGGGACTCACACTTAGGACTCAGGGCAGAACTACCTCAGTAGTCAGAAGAAGGAAGTGATGAAAAATGCCTACCTACTTCAAACAGAAACCAACATGACTCAAAAATGTCTACTTAGCCCTGTGGACTACAGGGAGGTGCGCTGATTTAGGAAACATTGAGTGGTGTGCTGGCTCAAATTTCAACCTCCTCAAATTAAGTGTTTAGGGTTTTGAGGGGGAATACTGCAACTGGAGACATGTCACATGATAGACGCACTCGGCTAAATGTTATGACAGCAGTGAGATTGATCAGCCAGGTACATGCAGCTACTTGCTTACCTTACCTTACCGGACTGGTTCATCCATGCTCCCAAGATGAACATTCCGAGAAGAAGGATGCAGATGCACCACCCAATTTGGCATTTATATACAGTCTCATTTTTCTTTTCGTAATCATAATTTTTAGCACTGTGTGGGTCCACTCCTCCCTAATTTGTATTTTTAAAACCTAGGTGACAGAACAATTACATAAACTTGGGTTTCTGGGGCTAAAGGACTGCGTGCAATGCACTTATTAACTGAACTTTGTCATTCCTTCATTTCCTACCTCAACATATTTGATGATGATGCGCTGCTCATCGACCTGATGAATATTGTTGTTGTGTTTGTCTTTGTCACCCTTTCCCCAAATCCCCGTCCCCATCCATTCATCAAACTCCTAACCCTCTTACCCCAAGTTCTGTAATATATTGACTTTTTTTATTTACACCATAAATGGATCTCACACACTTGGTGGGGCAGATGTGGTGAAAGCAACACCAAATCAATGCAAGATCTTCTCTTACCTGAATAATACAGTAGATCACGCCAGCCTCACTTACCCACCCAGGCATGAAACGGACAACAACATCATCATGGTGGAGAGTCTTAGATGAACAATGTCTGTCCCCACGATAGGTAGAAGTTGAAGTTGAAGGAATTTATAGAGCGCTCTACTACCAAGCGGTTTCTTGGCGCTAAACAAAGATTATCCAGAAGGGCAAAAAGAAGTTAGCTATGATGGGTATGCCATGGAGAATAGGTGAGTTTTAAGAGTTTTACGAAAGTGTGTTTAGGTGGAAGTAGATCTAATAGTAAGAGGAAGTGAATTCCAGAAGTGGGGAGCAAGGATAGAGAATCTTGCGCTGCCAAATTTTTTCCTGCGATAGCGAGGGGCGCTGAGAAGGTATTGAGTAGAAGAGCGAAGGGTTCTGCCTGGGACATAGGCACTGATCTTTGATCTGATGAATGCTGGAGCCGTGCCGGACAGTGACAGGAAGATCAGGCAGCCCATCTTGAATAAGGATCGTTCCAGGATGGGAAGCCAATGAAGAGTCTTTAACAGAGGAGTAGTGTGATGGAATTTCGGAAGCATATAGATGAGGCGAGCTGCCTGGTTTTGGATAAGCTGCAAACGGCGGCGCTCGTATGCAGGAATACCAACATACAGGCCATTGCCGTAATCCAGGCGAGATAGAATCATGGCCAAAATGATGTGTTTGAGGGTTTCAAATGAAAAGTAGCGAGAGATTTTACGGATTATTCTGAGGGATAGAAAGCAAGACGAAACCACTGAGCTGATCTGGGGGCGCATAGACAGATCTTGGCTAATTTTGATGCCCAAGGTTTTCACCGACACTGAAGGATGGGGAGGGGAACCAAAGGTAGGGGGCCAAAACGCGGGGGTCCAGGGATTGGAGGGACCCCCAATGAGGGCCAACTCCGTCTTCTCTGGGTTCAACTTAAGTTGATTGAGATTCATCCAATCATAGATGAATGTCAAGGTGGAGTGGAACTTAAGAGTGGAATCCAGAGAAGGAGAGAAGTCAAAAATAAGCTGAAGGTCATCAGCATAATTGAATACAGTGACCTCCATTTCCTGCAAAGCAACGATCAGAGGATAAATATCAAGATTGAAAAGAAGAGGAGAAAGGGACGAGCCCTGAGGCACCTCGCAGGAGACAGGGCAAACGGGGGCAGAAAAGCTTTCCAATTTGACGGCCTGGGAGCGGTCCGTCAAGAAGGAGGTGAGCCAGGCCAAAGCCGTCCCCCGAACGCCGGCACCCCGACACGGTCTAAAAGGATAGAATGGTCGACCGTGTCGAAGGCAGCGGATAGGTCGAGGAGGGCCAAGGCCTGAGGGGAGTTGATGTCAGCACTCCTCCGGAGCTCATCCAATACGGAGAGAACAACGGACTCCGTGGAATGAGCCGGACGGAAGCCAGCCTGGTTGGTGGCAAGGAGGTGATTGTCTTCAATATAGAAGAGAGGCAAGAAGTGATATGGCTCTCTAAGATCTTACTTAGGAAAGGAAGCAGAGAGATAGGTCTGAAATTGGAAAGAATGGAGGGATCAGCACCCGTCTTTTTTATAATGGGAATGACTATAGCAGCCTTAAACAGGTCAGGGACAATACCCTGAGAGATGGAGGAATTGAGCAGGGTAAGGGGAGGATCCGGGCAGTTGGAGAAGATCTCCATCAGGATATGAGCAGGACAGAGGTCAGCAGGAGAGCTTGTCTTGACCTTCCTCAGAAGGGTGAGGAAGGCTTCCTTGGAGATCAAGGAGAAGTGGTCAAGAGTGGAGAGAGTGATCGGTGGGACGGGACAGGAAAAGGAGGGGTGAGGTAGCGAGATATGAAGTTTGATCGTTGCAATCTTCTCAATGAAATAAGCATTGAGGTCATTGCAGAGGGATTGGGAAGGGATAGGCTTAGGGGCGACTCTATCGGAGGCTGCAAGTTCATGTACAATAGTGAAGATCTCATTGAGTTTGTTGGCCGCTTGAAGGATTTTCCGGGAAAAGTAATCCGACTTGGCTAATAGTATGGTTTTTTTGTAGTCCCGAAGGAGGGCCAAGTAGAGGGCCTTGAGAACCGGACAGTACCTGTGCCTCCAGCGTCGCTCAGCCTGCCTTAGCGCAAGTTTCTGAGTTTTTAAGTCATCGGTGAACCATCTGTTGACGTCGTGGGAGCGGCATGTTCGAATCCGTTTAAAGGGGGCAACTAGGTCACAGGTGGAGAAGTGTCAGCAAGGGTAGGGGATGAAGAAGCCAGGGAGTGGCAGAGAGCGGGCACGTCCACGCGATTCCAATTACGAGCATAAATGTTTTTGGGGAGAGAGGGATTAACGGCCACCCGCAAATCAAGAGAGAAAGAGATCAAAGAATGGTCAGACCAGGCGCAAGGGAGCACCAGAGGGATAGAAATGGACTGATTGAAGGTCCATACTTGGTTCAAGGTATGACCGTGTATGTGTGTGGGAAGGGAAATGTGAGGTGTAAAATTCATACACTGGAGCGTGTGATTGAACTCTTTAGACATAGTGTCCTCACGAGAGTCACCCGGCCAGAAGTTAAAGTCACCTAATAACAATACAGCTGAGTTATTCAAAACAAGGGTAGCTAATAGATCCTGAATGGCAGGGATAAAGTGGGGCATTGACTGAGGAGGTGGATAGAAAAGTACGCAAGTGAGGGGGGGTCGCAAGATTAGTAGAACGAGCAATCAAGCAGTCAACTGCTGCGATAGGAGAGTGAGGGAGGGTTTGAAACTGGAGGTTGGAGCGAGCTATCATCGCCACTCCACCCCCAGTCTTTCCCTCCGGGCGGTCAGCACGGAGAACATAGTACGGAGTAGGAAGAGCTGCTAAAACATCTGGCAAGGAATCAGGAGTAAACCAGGTTTCGGTCAGAAACAAAACATCAGGGTTAGAGGTTTCCAGAAGGTCGAAGAGCTCCACTTGGTGTCTAACCGCGGAGCGGGTGTTGAGGAGGTAGATAGTGGCTGTAGGGAAGGAGCATGTGCGGGTGGAAGGGGGCGGATGTAAACATGCTGACGGTGACGCCAAAATTTGGGGCCTGAGCAAATGAATCAGCGAGTTAATAGGCTTTGGCTGAAGGATACCAAGAGTATTAATGCGATCCTCCAAAGATTTGCTAATAGGCCAGTCGGCACAGTGGGATAGCAAAAATGCAGGGGAATATGAATCAGAAACGGCATGATGAGGGGCCCCGGGTCCCGGCCTGGCGCGGACGGGCGCAGGCCGGGAGAGGGACATCCTTTTATAGTAGTGAGGAGGAGGCGTGGCCGAGCGTCAGCGACGACCCCTAGGGCTTCCCCAGCGATGGCGGCGATCGTTCCCCGAGCCCCGTTGCAGCGCCTAATCGGCTGTGACAGGTGGGAGACAAACGGGGAAGTGAAAGAGGGGGGTAAGTGCCCAAAGATTAAAAAATAAGCAAAGTACAATTTTAAAATCAAGAGTAGCTCCCGGCTTACTAGTGTCCACTGTGTGGCCCTACTTACAAAGGTAAAGGAAAATACACTTTTGGTGTAGATTCACTTTTGCAGTTTAAGTGAACTACTAGCACGTTTATGAGTAGTAAGTAACCTTAGTAGTAACTAACTAGTAGTAAGTAATAGTAACTCCTTTTAAAGTAATAGGGATTACTTAGTTCTGACAAAGTTACTACACAGAAATTTACTGATGTAAAAGTTACTAGTAGTGTACTTTAACTGCATCAGTAAACTAACACCACAAGTTTAACATACTTTACCTTCCAGAATCAGGCCTTGAAATGCTTAAAATGCTTAACCTTTTCCTGACTTAAGTATTTTGCATGTTTAGTTTTAATTGTTTTAATAAATTAAGCACTAGCTCCCCTTTGCTCACAAGTGTCTATTGCTCATTTTTGTAATATGAGTGGTTTTGTCGTAGTGATGGTCTGGTCACCGTCTTTGAAAAGTTATGATAATAACATACTAACTCTGGGTTTTCTTTCAGTCTAGTTGCCTGTGATGGATACTCTTTCTGAATAATTCTACAGTTGGAGTTCACCTCATTAGAAAAAGGTGGGAGTGGGACCTCCCTTGTGAAGTCTAATCTGTAAGTGCCAGCCTGCTACTACTGTGGGAACCCTGCAATAAGGTTTTGGAAGATTGAGAGAGGTAGCAGCCATCGCTTCCTCTGTTCGGGTAAGAGAACTAAGAAGTGAACTAATTTAGTTAGTAACTTTTACTGAAGTTATTGTTTTTATGGCAAGCAGAGATAGATAAATAAGATTAAGATTGCTGTGTATGTTGTAGGCATGGGCATGCCCCCCTAGTGGTCAATTGTTACAGAGGGTAGTGGGACAAGGGTATCATTAACTAACTAGAATACACTTTGATAAGTGGCTGGGTGCTGCAAAAGTGGCAAAAGTTAACCTCATCAAGCAATAAGACAAACAGACCTGGCAGTGCTTAATTTGAGGTAGAGATTTCCGCTAGCACCGGCACTAATTTGTTAACCACGGCACTTGTGACAGCCTGCCACAAGGTGTTGCTGTCTGGCTAATTTAGAGATGACCACAACAACAGTCAATTATTAATTCAATATACATTAAAAATTCATACTACCTGCCACCTAAGTCATTCTTATAGCTTTGGGGGCCTGGAATAGTCCTAATTGTCACACTTACAGGAGTGTGATGGCTGGTAGTTGTGTTGTTATTATCATTGGCAGAATGGTAGGGGCAATCTGTGGTGCAAGCTGCAGTGGCCTCCTGACGACAGCACTGGCATTTTATTTTTTTACAAATTAAGCACAGAGACTAGTCTGTTGTTACCACTCTGGTAGTGGGGTATTGGAAATACAGGATTGCAGGAAGAGGACGTAAGTAAAGTAAGTAACCTAACAAATACATATATGGCAAGGACCTTCAGGTAGAGCCAGTCTAGGGGTAAAAGGTGATGTACAGTATATAACTATTTCAGGGGGCAGCTTTTGTTCGGAAAAAAACACAGTCTCGAACTAAAAAGCAGTGCAAAGCCAAAGATAGATTGCCAGTGATATGCATTAGAAAGAAAATACCCAATTATATTTTTTTTTACAAAGGAATCTTGCCCCCTGCCCCACAACAGGCCCACCCCTCTCCCCAAGCAAATAGCCCCAAATGTCTTGTCAATCATGTTTGACCCTTTCTCTACTTCTCTTCCTAATTCCCACCATCTCCACCCACAACACTCTCCCTCCCACCAAAAAAAGTCAATTAAAAAAGGGTTCAGAAGGCATGCATGCAGGCATGCATATAGGCAGGCCACTTCCGAATTCAGGTTCTGCTGGTCACGCTGAAGCAGTGTCAGCTCACATAGGGTGTGGCGGAGGAGGCGGTCTGTTTTCATTAATTTTGACGATCGGGTGTGTTCTTCTTGGCAGCATTGGTGGGCCCTGCCTGTGGCAGCTCTAGGGTTGGTGTGGCTGGGATGGAGCTTGGCCAAGCTGGCAGGAGGAACTGGAGGCGTATGCCAAGGTCACCAGCCAGCCGTATTCGGCCACGAGGGCCTCTATCCTCTGGCGCCACAGCAAATTGGCTATGTCCTGCGGGCATGGGTAACCTCCAGCAGCAGGAGTAGCTATATCAAGAAAGAACAAAAATTAAAAATGACAAATTGTAATACTCAGTGCAAACAATTGTTCATAATGGCACATTAGCAGAACATTGGTGGTTCCCTAATGCCATTGGAATTAGTCACAGGGCCAAGCTTTCCCCACATATGCATCGCATACCAATAGCACTGGCTGCAAATAATTAATCCAGAATACCACCATAATCAAAAAGTAATATTGTTAATTTAAAGGATTTCATAGTGAAACTAAACAGACACTTTGTGTGAAAATTATCTCTCATTAATGAGTAAGGTATAAATCATAGATGGCAGCAATCCACTCCATGATGCGATCTCTAAAACTAAACTTACTCAAGCTGTCTTGTTCGCATCCCGGTCTACCCTATTAAATGCTTTCTCTGTGTTTAAGATCAAGAATATTACCTCACTGTCATGGCTCCTTGCTATGTCAACCAGACGGAGGGCTTTCTTGGTGTTATCAGTAGTCATTCATCCCCATGTGAAGATAGGGCATTCCCCTGTCTAGTCAATTTGCTAAACTTTGGATGAAAATCTTTTCATCCGTGGAAAACTAGGGAACAGAATGTGCATTTAAGTGGCACCCTTTATTGGTTTAGCTATCAAGGGGATTGTTGCTTCCAACATGGTATGTGTGGCCCCTATCCATAGTTGGGGCCTTATTGACTTCTGTAATGACTGGAGAGGTGGAAGGCAAGGGGTGCTCAAACTATTTAAAGGTGGGGTGAAACTGGCCATGATACTTTCGCCGACTTCAAAGTGTTTATCACCCCAGCACTTCCTCTTTAGTTGTAGGTTTATCCACTCACTCCATTTCTTGTTCAAACAATTTAGAGAGGGCCAGAGAGTCTAGATAGGATTTTGTTTCTGCATGGTTAAAGGTCTCAACTGTGAATACTGCCTGATGGTAGGAATGAAATGCCTCCCATTTCCTGTTTTCTGATTTCTGCACCCCCAGCTCCCTCTTGGGTGCTATCACTCTCATACATTTGATTCATGCTGCCTCATTTATGAACAAGTCTGTAATTACTGCCTTCAGGGCTTCCCAACCTACTCTCCTACTCACCTCACTGGTGTAATTAAAAGTCAAGAATCCCGTAATATTTTCTCTGATGTCATGCGCAACAACTTTATCTTTTAAGATGGAGTCATTCAAGTGTCACTTTGCCTTACATTAAGATGTGTCTCCGGCATGTTACTTGAAAGATGCTGTTACTGGGCAGTAATAGGATAGTATCTGGGGTTCCGGTCAACATCCTCCACTAAATGTAGTAGACTTTTGTCTTGCAGTAAATAATCCATATGTGCATCCATTTGGTGGGCTGCAGAGAAGCGGGAATAGTCTATTGCCAGCAGTTGACCTAAGTCTTCAAGCCAAGGTCTTCCCTCTGTCGTGGGTGGAGCTCATTATCAAGATAAAATCTTCCTCTATTAAACTGGATTCAAAGAGAATTCTATTAATTCTTTCTCAGGAACTTCTTCTGTCCCGGGTTAGGGTGTATATTGCTGCTAAGGGGATCAACCTTTACAACGCAACTATTACAACGCACTACACTTACAACGCAATTTTTACAACGCAACATCCACTACAACGCATTCCATTACATTGCATGACACTACAACGCATTTTTAAAAACTACCTTTACAACGCATTCCATTACATCGCATACTACCTTTACAACGCATACCATTACAACGCATAATATTACATTAAAACCCCTACACTATCCAACACTTACCCTACTGTTGCACCCCCTGGAGTTAGAATAGTAATTTTTACCCCTATACTATCCAACACTTACCCTACTGTTGCACCCCCTGGAGTTAGAATAGTAATTTTTACCCCTATACTATCCAACACTTACCCTACTGTTGCACCCTCTGGAGTTAGAATAGTAATTTTTACCCCCATACTATCCAACACTTACCCTACTGTTGCAACCCTGGAGTTAGAATAGTAATTTTTACCCCCATACTATCCAACACTTACCCTACTGTTGCACCCCCTGGAGTAAGATTAATAATTTTTACCCCTATACTATCCAACACTTACCCTACTGTTGCACCCCCTGGAGTTAGAATAGTAATTTTTACCCCTATACTATCCAACACTTACCCTACTGTTGCACCCCCTGGAGTAAGAATAGTAATTTTTACCCCTATACTATCCAATACTTACCTTAAATGCAATGTAATATTATGCGTTGTAATGGTATGCGTTGTAAAGGTAGTATGCGATGTAATGGAATGCGTTGTAAAGGTAGTTTTTAAAAATGTGATGTAATGGAATGCGTTGTAGTGGATGTTGCGTTGTAAAAAATGCGTTGTAAGTGCATGCGTTGTAAAAGTATGCGTTGTAACGACATACATCCGCTGCTAAGTTAAGAGTCTGTCCCGCCTACAGCCACTGCTCTTCCTGCTTTGCCTGCTTTTCAGTTAGGCTTAACGATGGTGTGTTATAAACTCATAAGACTATCCACCCCCATTGTTTTTGATGGTGTCAAGGCACTGTATTGCCTAGAGTAACTTTGATAACACATTCTATGCAACTCCGCTTGAAGGAGGTGGAGGTGTGTATCTTGTTGGAAACAAACATCTGCTTCGAAGTTGTGTTGCTCCTGTAGAAATCTCACCCACTGGGTTGGGTTGTTGAGACCTGTGAGGTTAAAAGTAGTGGCTCTCAATTTTAGGGTCTCGAATGTCATATATGGTTGTGTAGGTGCCCTCTATATCAGGCCAACTTTTGATGCTTCTGTGGCTCATGTGTGGGTATGTATTGTCTCATCAGCAAGACAGGCATCTTTCATCCTCCCCTGAATTCTAAACATTTGTAACCTGAAAAGAAAAAAGGAACCTCACAGTCTCACTTTCCTACCTTTCACTTGCTCTTAGAAATTTAAGGTCAGTCTATAGTGGTTTACGATCACATTGGGGTTACTAGTCCTGTCGACTCCCGCAATGGCAGCCCCACACCCAACCCCCATCCTCCTCCACCCTGTTAGTTGTCTTGTTAGTCTCAGATTGCTCCCTCCGGGTCTCTCAAATCTTGCTACTCATTTACGGGTCTGAGTCACCTAACTTTTCTCACTCATTTGGACTAGTTGCTTTTTTCAGTGTCTTTGTTAACCCTGCAGAGGTGCTGGATAACTCTCTCTTTGCTGTCTGTGATTTGTTCTGTATTGGGGTGGAATTAACATTGTCGGCATGAATCCTGTTGCCATTTTTCTCTCATGGTTGCCACCTCTCTTGGTTCTACAAGGGACTGGTCCTACCACTCTGCAACTTCAAGATCCAGGGTTGCTCTTGCCTCTTTATGGGGTATGAAAGACCACTACAGGCCCTCCCTCTGAAAAACCACCCTATAAGTAGGGCTCCAGGAGTATTTGATGCCTTTAGGTGTCAAACAATCCATAACTGGCTTAAAAGTTGTGTTGCTTTGTGAATACGGTTGGAGGTGGGGGAGGAGGGTTCTGATAAAATTGTATCTGTTTTAGAAAAGTGATTGCCCTAACATTGTCTTGTTTGATCTGCTTCAAATTAACCAAATCACTGAGAACAACTGCATCCTGAAAAGTAGGACTGCCCGACAGATAGCAACTGTGCCCTGAATGTACTGAGTGATTTGTGTGGATCAGAAAGACCCATATGTGAATTGAATGATAAATGTTAAACACACTTCTTGTATTATAGATACCAGTGCCAGCCACTCTGCTTTGAAAACCTCTGAGCTCCCTTTATTACCTCTCTCAGGGTTTTCCATAGACATAGCTGGTATTTCAAACCAGTGTGTTCCCCTTCATATTCCAGACCCAGTTTCCATCACCCTTAACCCCATTACTGACAGGCAAGCTTACTTTTTAAGTCTTACCTCACCAGCCAATCTGTTGGGTAGGGATACACTGTGCAAACATTAAAAGAAAACACAACACTCCGGATAGTCAACAAAGTCTAACATGTGTTTAATGCAAAATATGCAGGACGCATTCAAAGATAATGCAAGACAACTGCCATTTCAATGGACCAGAGACTCACCCTTGATCGTCTGGAGCAGGCAATGCTAGAATCCATTCCTACAGATTTCCTCTCAATGCAAGTGAATCTGAGAGGGAACACGTAACAAATATAAATTTGTAGATAGCTACAAATGAGAAGGTGCCGAGATCTTCTTGTGGGAAGGAATGTGAGAAGACCTTGCGAGAGAAAGATAAAATTAAAACTACCAGGAGTTGATTCCACTATTTCCTAAAACCCTCACTTCATAGAGACAATGTCAGAACGTGGCTACGCCTCTCTAGCACAGTTCAGTAAAATGTGCAATGTACAACATGAAGTTTTATGCCCACAGCACATTTAAAATGGGTGTAATGTGCCGCAATACCAAAGATTTTATTGATCTTCAAGCTGGTATAAAAAGGACACTGAAACTGATTAATAAAATACAAAAGCTGCTGGATTGGGATATCTGTGTAAACAGTAAAAAAAAAACACACGTCACTCATGAGATCCAAAATGTCTAACATGCGTTTAATGCAAAATAGCCAGCCAGCAATCAGAAATAATTAGCGTTAGCAAAGGCATTCTTAAAACTTAGCTGCATACTTTTCCCTACCCCTGATGTTGTCTACCTCAACATACCCCAACACCGCGAGAATGAGATACCGTCTTTGCTTTGTGAAAATACTAACAGTCAACGTGTTGTAAACAGGGCCGGACTGGTAATACCGGGCACTGAGCTATCCCCCGGGAGGCCAGAAGGGGTGGGGGCCGGTTTCTTTACAGGGGTCCGGTTTTGTTACTGGTGCTGCCGATTTTTTAAAAATCGGCTCCTAGCAACAAAATCAGAAGGCTGTCCTGCTTCCAGGCCTGTGTCCGACGTCTGTGCTGCTCTGCACAGACAGCCATGCCAAGCCCCTCGTGTAAAGTCTCTGTCCGCTTTCTATGTCCTTGAAGCACGCTAAAAGGCAGTGATGTCCCTTTCCCCTCGGCCCCTCAACTCACACCCTAGAGGTGTCACTCATAGTCATTGAATGTCACTCATAATTACACTGACTTCATGAAAATGTCACACATAGCAATCTGAAACCTTGGCAGCTATGCACAGTGCAGTGTGTACTCCTGCATCTGCTCTGCGGAGAAAAAGCACAACTGCCATTGGTGGGGTGACCTCTCTCACGAATGGCAGTGGTGCTTTTTACCCCCACAGACTGACAGAGGTGCTGTGGTGCAGTAGCTGGGTTGAATTTAGTAGTGCGTGTGCCTCGCACACGCACTACTAAATTCAACCCAAGTTACCATACCAGTCCACCCAGCTACTGCACTGTACGTGCGCAGTTGACAGGGTGCCGTGCGGCCGGTGCACGCAGGCCGTGGCCCACGTACACTTACTTTCGCCGCCACACCCACTGTCTACCACCACCACCCTTCATGACCAGCCAGGCACTGAGGCACCTGACCTGCCTTAATTGTAGGTATAATGACTGGATAAGCTGGTGCTCTTTAAGGTCATCATCTACTATTTACTTTGCTTTAAAAGTTAATACAATTAAATTTGTAATGAAAAATGTGCTCTAAAATGCACCAGTTTGGTCTGTCTTTTTCCAAAATTTTCATGGGGGAGAACCAGCCCCAAACACCCCTAGTAGTGGTCAGGCTCGCTCGCTATGTTCGCTCGCTACACGCCCGATTGGGGCTGCTCTGTGAAAATTTGCCAGGGCTGCTTTCAGTTCCCAGTCCGGCCCTGGTTCTAAATAGTGCCGAACTGACACATAAGTTAACTGATTTACTTTCCCAGGTAGTCCACAGAGGCCAATGGTGTGGGATTCAACACCTCAGTGGTGCCCGTGAAAATCAAGATCACACCACAGGAAAAAACTGTCTCAAATTGCTCAGCACCCACTTAAGTGTGAAGGCGAGGCTGGAATACATCCCATCATTGCAGACCAGGGGGTTTAGTACCAGTTGTTAGCAGGTGTGATACAAATACAGACTTGTCCAAGATCTGCGCGCCATCACTAATGTGGTTATCCCTGGTTTCCCTGGTTGTTCTTATTGTCACCGCACTATCACTTTGCTACAAATGGCGGAGTAATTTCAGGATGTGACATTATGGCATCATTTCTGGAATTTTGCGTAAGACGCCTAATGCACGATTTCTAAAATTATGAGAATTACGCCAATTTACTTTAAGTTTTACTCAGGACTAATTTAATGGAAAAATAGCCAGCAAGCATCAACTTAAGCAAAGGGAAACAGGGGAGAAAGCTTTGTCCCCTGGTCAGCTTGACCATTCATTTTGGTGCTCCTTTCACACTTTTTCTCAATGTAAGCAAACATAAGCAGGAATGCCTGAGGGACGATGGCCTACAGCTAGGTGCTAATAAGCAGGTGCCAGGCTCTTTGCATGGGACGAATGTTAGGAGACCGGAAAATCCATTAACAGGTTCATCAAGGAAAAGACCAGCCAGATTAATTTCTACAATCCTCGCTTCTTCATGCCAACTTCAGAATGAGGTCACTCTTACTAGGATGGTTAGGCTAAAGTGACCACTGTACAACCCAGGTAGCAAAATGGCGGTGCATTTAAAATACGTGTAAATGTGCAATAATGCTAAGGCTTTAGATGGCTTTAAGGTGGTAGAAAATAAAATTGCACTTGTCAATACAAACAGTGTGATAGGTGTGCACTTGTTATTACAAACAGAGTGATATATATATTCTACGTTCTCACATCTTTGAACTTGTTTGCAGTACTCAACTTGCTCTCACGGGTTTGTCCCCAGCTCTTTCAATGTGTCCCTTAGGCTAATGTTATACTTCTGTGCCTCCTTCAAGTTCAGTTGTAATTCGGTTTTTACTGCTTTAACTTCTTGATTTTCTGGAAGGCTGTTAGCAGAAAATTCTGGGTGATGATGCGGTCTGTTGCCCCCAGATCCCAGGCTCCTCTCTGCTGAGGCTCTGTTCCATTGGATGCAGGGCCCACTTCTGACATAAAGCAGGTCCCCCCTCTGTTTCATACTAGCTGCTCTCTACTGGGGTCTGTATATTGACCCTGGGTCTTGGATTTCAACTGAGTTGCTCTCATTTGCCCAACAGAGCACTTTGCAGCTTGTGGTCAGGCCTGCAGCGTAGCCTGTCCCTCTCCCCGAGTGTTGGGTGAGACACCGGACCCCTTCCTCTGCTTTTGGCAGTGAGCTTTTGGCAGGTGTTGAGGATTATACTCCCTTACTTGTGCCAGTCTGTAGATGTGCTCTTGGGTAATTGTTTCTAGGTGGCCCCACTACATAGTTCCTCCACAATTCCTAGGTCACGCAGGGGGCAGGGAGGTATGCTTCCACATACAAAGTAAAAGTTTAAAATCGGAGAAACTTGCAGTAAATAAGGAGTGCAACTCGCCTATCTTTGATGTTTACACAAGTAATGCCCCTTCGAGTTAGCACCCATTAAGAGAATCATACAAAAGGAAGAGTTTGGAATGAAGCTTCATTATTTTTTCTTCATGCAAGACGGAACATCGAAGGTCACACAGCAAGTTTATTTTTGGTGTCGGAAAAACGAGAACATTACAGTAACAAAACATTGGATCAGTCACATGTTCTAAAGACTGTCTATACTTTTTAATGAATAGAGTTGCACTAATCATGATTAATAATACAGTATTCATTCATGTTTAAATGCATCATGGGTACCGTAGTGTTTTCAGGGAAACCCGGGAGTTCTTTAATTGACACAGGTGCTAATCATGTGGTAATTAGAGGGAGGGCTTCTTGCGAGGAGGGGTTAAAGTGTGTTTAAAGTCACGAGGGTGGAAGGGGAAGGAGAAATCACATTTGAGACGGAGCGAGGAGGTTGTTTTGCTTCTAAGCAGGTAGGATCAAATGAGTTATGCTTCTTCAGACAAGGAAATGCTGTTTTCTAAAAAAGGAAAGAATGTTTACATTGAAAGTTGGGAGCAAGCATTACGAGGGTGGAAAGATTAGGAATGGGGATGTTTAGGAAGAAAGTTAATGATAGATGGGGAGCGCAAGAAGTCAGGGCTAAAGCATGGTGATTTACGGTTTAGCGATAGGTAGCTACTTATGTTAATCATGAAAGAAAGGTTTTATTATGGCATAGTATGCATTTCAATCGAATTAACCATTGTGACTAAGAAAAGAGCTTTATTTTAAGCATTAAACATTATTGTAGTTGTCAGTTTGTATTTTGAGATGACATATTAAAACGTGTGTAATTGTTACTTTCAGTTTTCCCTGACGAAGGGCCCTTGAGGCCCGAAATGCATTGGATTTTAAATAAACTGCTATGGATGAATTTGCCTTAAGTCGTGTTCTTAGAAAGAGGTTCGGATGGCCCGGCAGGAGCATCAGAAATATGTAAAATGGCCTTATCTTGCATGAAGATCTGAATCATTCTAAAGGGAATACATGGATTATCTATGGGAATAAATAATGTTTTGAACATTGGATAAGATGAATATGAGAATAACAATTACTTGCAAATGCAGTTTTGGCAGTGCCAGTGGATCGGGGCAGAAGGTTGTCCCAAAAATGTTGTTGTTTCGAAAAACGTGCTGTTTGGGCTGAGCGCGACGCCACTGTGCACGCAACGGTTAAAAGTAAAAGTTTAAAATCGGAGAAACTTGCAGTAAATAAGGAGTGCAACTCGCCTATCTTTGATGTTTCCACATACTGTGTGCCATTTCTGTCAACCCCGCTTCTTCCCACTAGGCCAGTCGCCAAGTTGTTACTGACCTCTGTTCTCAGGTTTACAGATGAAGCATCTTCGTGGGCTCAAAGCGTGCTTCTTCTGGGAACCTAGTTGCCCTGTTTGGGATGATGTTGTTTGTGATCTGGATGCCACCATGCCCAGGTGCGTTGTGTAATTCACTGAAAAAAAGTCTGAAGCACACCCTTAGTTTACCCCACATTTTTTGTTCACTATATTATAATCCAGTTTGGCGTGCATACACTCTTATGCGCTCCGTTCCTTGGCGCAAATTTAACATTGCATCAAAACATTGTGACACGCAGTTGTCGTGCCCCAGAAGAGTTGCACAGCCTTGTGCACATTTGAGAAACATATTCACTCGTACTCCATAGTTTTACCAAAGTTCATCCAATTTTATTTCCATTTTTTAATCAATTTTCATCCGTCACGTCAAAGAAATTAAGTTCAAAAGTTTTCAGCATTTTGGGAATCACATCACAGAGTGAGCACAGGTGGGGCAGGTAACGCCTGGTTAAAAAACCGGGAAGATTGTGATTACGGGTTTGGAGCCATGGCGTTTGGATTTGATGGCGTTTTAACTTGATGGTTGTACAGGCCGTTAATAACCATATGATTGGAGGTACAAACTGGGGTGTTGGGGGGAGTAAGATGAGCGGTACAGCCGTGGGGTCAAACGATAGTTGGATCGAGGGATAGATTATTGTTATTTTGATATGGGGAGGTTTTTTGGTGGAGGTAAATAATGGGGATGATGTAGAGGGAGGGATGTATGGCAATGGATGGGCATTATTTGTTTGTTCATAATGAATGACCATAAAGTTGGTTTGAACTCAAACACAGGAGATATGATTTGGACACTACGTTTGTGGTTCATATTGATTGATAAAAGTTATGTTGTAAATACAATTTTGGGTTTTTGATTAATTCTTGAGCATTAATATTGTTTAAAAATGAGTGGGGCTGATGATCATTTTTAAATCATTTTAGAAACCCCTGAGGACGGTCGATATCAGACCGAAATGCATTGGGTTATTCAAATGTATTGGAGGAATGGAGCTTGTTTACATGCCTGTGAATAGGCCCGGATGGGCAATTCCTGAGCAACTAAAATGCTGAAAACTTTTGAACTTCATTTCTTTGACGTGACGGATGAAAATGGATCAAAAAAATGGAAATAAAATTGGATGAAATTTGGTAACACTATGGAGTACGAGTGAATATTTTTCCCAAATGTGCACAAGGCTGTGCAATTCTTCTGGGGCACGACAACTGGTGTCACAATGAGTGCAGCCCCCCTGCTGTAAGTGGTTTCTGTAGACCAGTGGCAGTTAGAGCACCATGGGCCGGTATCATGTGATGCAGCGGAGTTTACCAGCTCAACACATTCATACACACAACACTCATTTGGGCCCATATACATTCATATACTCAATGAGCTAGCAAATATCCACTTTTGTTTTACCCTAAGAAACCTTTCACCAGTATTCTTACCATTCCTGTCTCCTGAGTAAATGCACGTTCGAAAGATCTAGTAGTAGATTAGAATGGGGAGGAAATACAATAATACATGTATCTTTATTTAAAGAACCACAGACTCAGAAGGAGTTTCAAAAGTTTTTCTGAATTAATAATTTTGTGAGTCAAATCAGAATACACATAGACACATCAAGATTCCCCATCAGGAATAGAAGTTCAATTAGTTTATAATTCAATTCATATTAATTAATCTCATATGATGACAGTACCTGAGGAGAGAAAGAACAGCGAGCAAATACAAAGCACAACCCCCCAGAACTATATTTACCTAGAATGGTGTGAGGACCTAGACATCAGAGTAACAAGGATTCAGGACAGGGAAAGTGGCCTCTTCTAGTGTAATGCCAGTGTTACACCCCTCTCTGGTGCTACTCTCTCCGGCTCTGGCTCATCCGGACCCCTTCCTAGATGTGCCTCCTCGGTTGTGCCGCAAATTTTTCCTAGTGTTGAATTCTTCAGTCAGATTGCAGCAAAATCGGGCAGCATCACGGCATAGCATCGGCATCTCGTGGGTCAAGTGTGTCTAACTATCTAGAACTTACCTCTGTTATACCAATTCAAATGTATGATCCACCCCTAAATGTTTCAGTTCCATGTTCACCCGCAATTTGATTGGGCCAAGCAGTTGGATGAGGACATCACACCATACTAGATGCAATAAATTTCTTTAGTTCTAGTGTCTAATTCCCCGTCCCTTAATTTTAATATCCACAAGCTTTATTCCCACAAGCATTTCATATGTGGATCGATAAATCTGTAATACAATGTTTCAAGTTCTTCCTCTTGTAGGGTCAGGAGTTGATCTTCCCATGTCCTTGCTAGGCACATGGATTGGCAGTCACCAATCATTTTCATTGGTCTCAGAACGAGAAGGTTTTCACGCATCGGTCACCCTCCAAGGCCCAAATACAAACTATTAATAAAGTCAGAGAAGAACATGTTAGAATACAAAATTTTATTAATTCACTGTATACCACTTACTTCTACTCTAGCCCCATTTACTTAATATTTCTTTAGCATTAATACCTTAGTAAAACTTGCATAGGTTAGTTTCAGCACAGCATGTGCGTTAGTGCGAGGGTTTTCGAGCAGCCATGTTAAAAGCTATTGCGCAGCTGCAAAGATTTCCCCCAAGTGACAGAAGGCGTCATACTACGTAGATGTAGAAGACACATGCGCAGAAGATTTCCCGCGTTTTTGGCGGACATTTTAGAACACTTGGGTTACTTATTAGTAAAGAACCTAACAAGTAATGCTCCCTCAAGACCTGTATTCTAATTTCTTATAATTAATCAAAATATTGATAGAAAATCTAAGTCAACCTGTGCTTACCAACAAGTAACACCAATTTACCACTTCAATTTATTTCTTTTACTCCTGTTTATTGTATTTTTGTATTATCCTTTTTTTTATTTTTTTATATAATATAATTTTTTTTCCCACATATAAATCAATCTTCATTTATGACATCATCATTATATTTTACACATTATTTATGTCAATTACCTAATACAAAATTTATTTTTTCAAAACAGAACCCAGGAAGAGAACACTGAACATTCATACTATTCATTCAACTGATTGAGACAGCACCAACTAACATGCAAGCTGGAAAAAAGTTAGTTTGGAGCCAATGTCATTGAGTATCTTGGATTTCACCTGTCAACCAGGGGTATTTGCATGGATCTGAAGAAACGTTTGGCGATTTTGGACAGGCTACCCCCCACATCTATTAAGGATAACAATGTTTTCTTTGACTGGCGAATGTTTAATGCCTATTAATTTAAGGATTTGCTCTTAGAACATATTATATTTCCAAGGTACTCAAGAAGCAAAATGTAAGGCAAGATTGATACTGCTGAATGGGCTTTCTATATTTTAAAGCGGGCATTTACTCAGTGTTGCAATTGGGTTCCACCAATTCAGTAATCCTGTATGTTTTGCTTTTTGGATCACCCAGTTTTGGACGTTTTACTGTGGGTAAGTCTCACTTTGTGTCTCACCCATGGTAATCAGATGGCAAATAGAGTACAAGTGTTTACCCCCAATGTCTGTCTTTTAAGATAAGGCTGCTGTGACGCAGCTAAGATAAGGGGCACTTGGATCGTTACATGTGAACATGTGTGCACATGTGTGCACACTTGTGAGGGCTGCAGGATTGGGTATTGACCCGGAGTAGGCCTTAAAAATGTGAGTGTACACTAATAGGGAATGTCAGTGTGAATGACAGTTTTTTCTGCACTCTATTATATACATATGTAGACATGGGGGAGAAGTGCCTAAGAGTGCAGTTTGGCTTCCCTTTCGCCTACAAAATCTAGTGAGATATAAAAATGGGGTGGAACTTGTGTGGGAAAATCAAATCTGCGAGTTCCAAGAAATCTGTATAACTTATGGGCCATTCAGAATTGCTATATTTCTCTGGCTCAGCTGAGGATCTGAAGCCAGGCCTCTTTCCCACCGCTGTGCCAAGTTAAGTACATTTCTCTCCAACAGCAGGAACAAAGGCCGCCCCATACAAAATAGTAATGAACAGTGCTTCCCTCAGCTCCTGAAGAGGGAAGGGTGGGATAAAAAATCTGCATCTGTAAATTGCCTGTCACTCTGGCTCTAGGTTGGTAACAGCCCAGCCCCACTGAACAAAAGAGGAAGCTGAGAAAACTGGAGTCAACACAAGAGGGGGCTCCTCTTTGAACTTTTGGTGGGAAAGGCCCTGTCATGCATACAGCCACAAAATGACAAAGGTGTTTTTGTTATTTTTATTTATCAATTCAAGTTAGATCAGTAATTAAAAAAGAAAAGTGCAAAGTGTTTTTTTTTAAGAGTGAGTGAGGGGAGCGAAAGCAACAAGGGTGTGTGTGTGAAGCAATGCAGGGGAGGGCTGGAGGGAACGCCAAGCAAGTGGAAGCAGCGATGCCAGTTAATCAAAGAGATTGTACAGAGTCAATGCTCTGTGGGAGGGACAAACAAAAGATTAACATGCAGGTACACTAATAAGAAGAGGCAAATGAGATTGACAAGAAAAGACAAGCAATGGTCAGCAATGGGTGGGCTCTAAGCCCCTCTATGTTCTTATTAAGGCATAATATGCCTTGCAACTGACAGCGCATGCATTGTCCAGTAGGTTCGACCTAAAAAGGACCTGGAAAAAGATACAAATAATGTAAACTTTCAGATGCTGTTAGTTATTTTTCAAATCCCGGCTTAAAAAGCCAAACAAGAGAAGGAGTCTGAATATGTCTGAAACAAGAATGCTGAGCGCGTCTGTGAATACTATGGGCACAACAGGTAAAAAGAAGGCAGTTTATACATCAGCATGTGTGGTTTTAATGTAGTTCAATGATCTATCTCTTCTCAAGTAAATACT
The DNA here is from genome assembly GCF_964204655.1 of Triturus cristatus. NCBI lineage: Eukaryota > Metazoa > Chordata > Amphibia > Caudata > Salamandridae > Triturus > Triturus cristatus. The sequence goes on along the minus strand of NC_140586.1, from coordinate 820,304,742 downwards.
CTGTCTGGGCAATCCTCAGTTTAGTGGACATTTAACATTTAAATTTATTGCATGTACATGTGGCCTAACGGGCAAAGCTGCCAACTTTGGAACTGGGGAGCCGGGTTCGAGTCCTGTCAGGATCTCAACATCCCGTGATTCTCTACAAATCACTCAAACTCCCTGTGCCTGGAAAAAGAATGATCTAATCTGATGCTCATGTAAAGCGATCTGATGCCAAGTCTGGCCTTGATTGGGCCCCTTCTAGACCTATATGGAACACCCCTGATGTAGAACATTCTCTCGCGTCATATAGAGACCTCGTGGTTTCCGAATCTGGAGGGCGTGGTTTTTGCAATCTGCTTTTTTGTTTGCTTTTTGTCACTTGTAATTCGATTTCCACATTATAAACGCAGGATAACGAGTGCCATAGGGTTGAGAAACACCAGGACTGGGTGAACTGTACAAACTACTCACCTCTGCACCCTGAGGCCTCTGCAAGTACCTCTTCCTGTGTTCTGCAGGGACCTCCACTCTTTCCTCCCCTGGGCTGGTGCAAAGAAGTTTGATGACCCGGTCATCGCTAGCTCACAAATCCTTTTTACCTCATAATGCAAACCATTCATGTGATGGGATTTATTATGAAAATGTAAAGGGAGGACAGATTGTGGATTGCCTACAAAGATTATCACAAAAAAATATATAGTATTATCAGGTTACCAGATGACTTCATAGCACCAAAGGCTAGTCCACCACGAATCATTTTTTTAGATATGTTAATTTGGATCAACGGAAGTGAACCAGGACTCCAACTCCCAGAATGCATTAGGTTGATAAAAAAAGCAACACTGTCATTCACCTGTTAACCCTGCAAATCTAGCAGACATAACAGAAGGAATTCTGCTTGCCTCAGAGTTGTCCCCTGATGCTTGGAATGTACCAGGCCCCCGTTGCTTCTCTGCTGCTGCCAGATTGCGCTCAGCCATCACTGAGAGGCGGTGGTCCCCTCGACCCTCCCCCAGCCAGTCAGCATCTAAAGCCCGCCAGAGGCTGGGATTACAGCTCAGTGGATGTGAGGTTAATCTGCCCTGGGCGGTGCATTGTTCTGTGCATTGTGGGCGAACAAACCGAAGATACAGAAACAGCCATCCTCATACCTCCACAATTACCGCCACTTTTTCAACATTAATGTGTGATCTTTCGAAGAATCCAGCACAAGTTAAGCAGTTCACTATATTATCTTCAGCAACACTTCGAGGCAGCAGGAAATATCCCATCCCACACATGTGTGTGCACACGTCACAGCTCACTGCAGGCATTTAAGGAAGGATTCCTTCCAGGAAACACAGCACAGGCATGAGTGGCTGGAGGTCTCCACAAAAGAGGCCTTTTTCAGATTTCCAAGGGCCTGATTATGAGTGGGTCAGTTAATTATGATGACCCGTGCATAATCCGTGGTCGGAATTAAGAGTTTGGTTGTATCGAACAAATCTAATAATTATCTGATGCATGAATCATCAGCTGTCTTCAATACTTCAGGCTCCAATAAATTTGACAGGGGAAAAGCATACATAATTTACTGTTTCATGAGGACTTCGGTGCATTAAACACTAAAATCCACGTTATTCCCAAAAACTTGTAATAGGTGCTATTTATCTCACTCGATAAATAAAGTACCCATGATATTGTAATGTATAAGGTGCGATAAGTACCACCTATGCTCGTCATCAGGGCCTAGTGTGGAGATTTCCAGCTTAGGTCCACAGCTACCTAATCATCATTGCTGTATCAGGTTGACTATTCAATTAACCTTAAATGTTATCCACAAAATCTGGCATGGAGTGCTCTACCTGGGACATACTTGAACACCCTTCCCATAGAGGATTTTAGCATGCCAGCATCTTCTACTTGTATTGCTACAGTGAGGGGGAATCAGACGATAAGATGCTGTACCGTGGACCGTGCAGTGGAAAGTTGTAAATTGTACTCATTATGCCTTTGCAGAAATAATGCACAATAGGGGATTTATCTCCTGCTGTGCCACGGAATAAAATAGCCACCCAAAGTGCTTAGGGGCATATCAGCAACAACCGGCGATAATTATCGCTAAGCGCACTTAGCGCTAGGATAATTATCGCCGGCTAGCATGGATTTTTATCGCTGAGATAGCGTGCTATTAGCTACGCTTATCTCAAAAGCGATAAAAATCCTAGCGCTTACTGCCAAACGTGAGATTATCGCTGGAAACCCAGCGATAATCCCACGAAGTTTGGCGATAGCTTGCTGATAGGGCCTCACATACTTAGCTATGATATCCACCTTACATAGGATATCATGGCTAAGTCAGTTTCAAAGCAGGCATAAAGAAAGTAGCAATAACAGAGGTTATTGCTACTTTTCTTGTTGCTATACTGCTTTGCATGAGGCTTGATAATAGGAGAAATGTCGCTTAGCGACATTTCTCCCGTTATCCTGGGGAGGAACGCCCACTTTGCATCTCATTAGAGATGCAAAGATAGGCGTCAGGAATTCAGGCGCTAAGGCAAGGTTTTACGCGATAGCGTAACCTTGCTGATATAGCGATAAAATTATCGCCGCTTTTCGGCCGAAAACGGCCGCAAAAGCGGCGATAATTTTATATCGCCGCCTTGTAGATATGCCCCTTAGTTGTAGAAGATTCACATGCCCACTGCTCAACAGAAAGATTTTTAGGTATGGTCTAGAGATAGCTTTAGCGTTTTTGCCAGGCTCATGCAATCACAAATTTAATAGATATAAAATACATACACATGTAAATACATACAGGGCTGTTCTGGGAAAGGAGTTGGCCTAAGAGCTAGGGCGGTCAACCTCAAATCTGTGGAACTGAGTTCAAGTCTCGGCAACGACGCTGAACATCCTGTGATTCTGGGTAAATCCTTTAATCTCCCCGATCCAAAAGAAAATTAAAGGGGCCTCATGTAACGCAACTGGTGCTATGTAAAGCGCTCAGATACCCGATACCTTCAGGTCAAGTTTGCACTATATAAAACTTTGTAAAATAAAAATATTCACAACGATAATGTACACTTGTGAGTAAATTGCATGTGTAACTCACTCTTACACTTTTAAGTAACTTTACTACTTTCCGCTCTTTACAAAATCTGAGTGTAAAGTTATTCAAAAACTGTAACTTACATGTTTCCACCCCCACAGTTTAGGGGATGGAGTAGGGAAAGACGTAACTTACAACCGTATTTTATGTCTGGATGGATCTCTGCACTGACAGTGAGTGGGAGATCAATGTATACCGGCTGGAATATTGACTCATGGAACGGAGACCTCTGCATGGCCTCTGCATGACCTCTGCATTGCAGTTAAAAGAAAAATGATATGCAGCTGAAAGAAATCAGACACACCTGACACACAGTCCCAAACAACTGCATAACTACTACCCACACCATAGGTCTTGTTTCTGTCCTCTTTATCTTTGGGACCGTGTAGCCACCACTACATCACGAAGAAGCCACTATGCTGTCAGTGCTGAAGAGAAGTTTCACTGTAGAGGATGCAGCCCTTGTAGTTACAGTTATGGTTGCAAACTACAAGCAACTACATGGGCTGCCTCTTTACTCCCTAAACTTTCTCAGGTGATTGACAGGCAGACTTGTGGATAATGTTGCAAAGTATTACCAAGACATGGCAAAGATGCACCAAGTCCACCTACAAACTTTAAAGAAGAAAGTGCAAGGCACCATGCCTTGGCCATGAAGATGATGGAGGCAATCAGCCATAAATGCCAGTTTCAATCTTTGTGGCCAATGCAAGCAGGAGTTAATACAAAGACAGCTGCACCATCTGCACCACCAGCACCACCTCCTCCAACCGAACCACCCACACCAGAAACAGCCAGAACTTGAGCACAGTCTCAAACACTCTCACTACTAATACTGCGTAAGCAGAATAGTAAGAGAAAACCATGTTAATACGTTTGTTCACTTATTATTCTGTCCATTTATGTATAATATTATTATGCACACTTTTTACACCACAAACCTTTGTCAGCCTTTCCTCTGTGGTCAATGTTTTCTATTGCATTTACCACATATGTTAGTGCTTCCTATGCTATCTTTTTGTGCTCATTTTCTAAGTGAAAGTTATTTTTAAATTTCACTTCGATACAGAAAGTATCTTCTAAATCAAGAAACAATTCCTTTGGCTGACATACAATGTGTATATACAGTATGATTTGCAAATGCAAGACAGATTTTTGGTTAAGTTCAAAAGATTATAGAAATGACAACTTTTTTTTAACAAAATCATATATTGTTGCGGTAAAGAAAAACTGTCCTTGGGAAAGGGCCAAAAGAATAGAAAATTTAACATTAACTCAGAGGATAAAGGAAAACTTGGGGGGTGGGATGTTGGACAAATAATAATACTTCAGGAAGCATCCAGGAAACTAGTCTATATATAAAGGGGGGTAAGAAAAAGTCCTAAGTCCACTGACGAAAAAATAAAGTCAGACCCCCAAGGCAGATGATGTATAGGCCCAGGCGGAAAATTCCGCTCCGCTCGTGGAGTTTGCAGAGTCATTCCTACTCCGCACTCCATGTAGCATGCGGAGTTACAAAAAAGTCAGCTCCGCTTTGTGGAGTGGAGTTTCTTCCTCGATAGAGCTCGCCACTATTAAGTTTGCAAGCACAAACAAGGAAAACTTGGTCCAGACCACCTACCAGTTAGATTTCTCAACGCGAGCGGTCGTGGATGCCCGCAAACGCTCGTTTTGAGAAACCTTCGGTTCGCGTTGAGGAAGTTGCCACTGGAGTAGAACATCTACTCGAGCGGCAGAAAGAAGCAGCGCCCTCTTTCTCTACGCATGGTGTTGTTCACGCTGACTTTTCAGCAAGGGACAAACAACCAGCGCTAAAATCGACTTGAACAGCAAGACCTAACACACTCCACCGCTTGCGGAACTCCGCATAGCACGGTGTATTTTTTTACTCACTTCGCGTAGTTCCGCTACTCCACCCAGGCCTAATGATGTGTCCATCTCAGGTTCCTGGTTTTGGGGCAAAAGTAACCGGTTGTCCTTACTTTAAGCTTTGACAATTGTGATCAGATCATCCTCCGATGCTGGCGTAAATTGTCTGGCTGTGGCAGGACCAGAAACACCATGGGAAGAAAAACATATGGGGTAGCAGGGGTAACACTGAGGAAAGACGGACTGGAAGATGCAACTACAGGAGGTGTGGGGTTGGGGAGGCAGACAAGACAGAATCACTGCAGTCAATGAGGTCATGGCGCTCGTTAGATTTTGTATCTGCTCAGAGAATATTTCTCAGAGCATCCAGACCTCTCAGATTAAGCCCCAGATGACCCCAGATGACCCAAGAGAGTGCTCCCAGAACCCCAGATGATGTTGGAACCTGCTCTTAGAGCACCACAATTTTTTCTTCCTCGAGACCAGGAGCAAAACCACTTCCTCCTTCTAGCTGGTGGTGCCCACATCCACTGGCCACCCAAGTGACTCTTCAGCTACCACCCAGAGTCTCTTTTAGGCAGATCTAGTTACTCTCCATATGGGCGACGTTCCACCACCCCTGCTGGTGGTGGTTTCCTCCTCCTCACTGGTTGTACTGAGAATTTGTGCCCGCCTCCGAGGATCACTTATCTTGCCCCTGGTACTGCTCTCTTCTCTGTTGGACAGCATGGTCCTCTGAAAAGCAAAAAAAGAGACTTGATTAAATTATTAGGTCAATAATGCATATCCACATACTTCTTAACTGACTATGAGATGGCTTTACAAAACTTCTCACTATCGTGCCTACACACTAAAATATTGTGAATTTTCAGACCTTAAAATTACGAATTCACAATATAGCTAGGGATTAGCCATTCAAAGTAGGTGAAAGGGTAGGTTGTAGTTGAGTTATGTCAAAATTCATTTTTATCTATTTCATATGTAGGTTCACGACAAGTTCAATCAATCAATCAATCAATCAGGGGATTGTAAGCGCACTACTCACCCGTGAGGGTCTCAAGGTGCTGAGGGGCGCGGGGGGATCAGCAGATCTGCTTAGCCGAAGGTCTTGAAGGTGTTCAGGGAGGGGGCGCTCCTGATGTCTGCCGGTAGCTCGATCCAGGTCTTGGCTGCTATGTGGGAGAAAGATCTTCTGCCTGTTCTGGCCCTGTGGGTGCACAGGGTTTGGTCAGAGCGAGGTTGGTGGATCAGAGGTTTCTTTTGGGTAAGTGGAAGTTGATTTTGTCATTGAGATATTTTGGCCCGTTTTTGTGCAGGCATTTGAAGGCGTGGGTGTGGATCTTGAAGGTGACTCTTTTCTCCATGGGTAGCCAGTGGAGTCTCCGTAGGTGCTGGCTGATGTATTTGTGCCGGGGGATGTCAATGACAAGTCTGGCGGTGGTGTTAGGTATTGTCTGGAGTCTGTGCAGTAGGGACGTGTTGATGCCGGCGTGGAGTGCGTTGCTATAGTCCAGTCTGTTGGTGATGAGTGCGTGGGTGACAGTCTTTCTTGTCTCCTGGGGGATCCATTTGAAGGTCTTGCGGAGGGAGTACGTTGCCGAGGTTCTTGGTGTTGTCTGTGAGGTGGGCTTCCAAGGGCGGTTGGCTACCAGGTGTTGTCCCATGCCGAGGGGGTGGTTCCAAGAACGAGGATTTCTGTCTTCTCGGCGTTGAGCTTCAGGCAGCTGTTGGTCATCCAGACTGCAACGTCTTGCATTCCTTTCTGAAATTTGAGTTTGGCAGTGGTGGGGTCTTTGGGGAGGGAGCGAATGAGCTGGGTATCGTCGGCGTAGGATATGATGTTGAGGCCGTGATGTCGGACGATGGCAGCGAGGGGGGCCATGTTGAAGAGGGTCGGCCTCAGAGACGAGCCCTGTGGGACTCCGCAGGTGATTTTCATGGGATCGGAGAGGAAGGGTGGCAGTCTGATCCTTTGGGTTCTTCCGGTGAGGAATGATTGGATCCAGTCTAGGGCTGTTCCTTGTTTGCCGGGGTTGTGTAGTCTGGTGACTAGTGTGCGGTGGGAGACGGTGTCGAAGGCCGCTGATAGGTCGAGTAGGATGAGTGCTGCGGAGTGGCCTTGGTCCAGGAATGTGCGGATGTTGTCTGTGGCGGCGAGTAGGGTGGTCTCTGTGCTGTGGTTGCTTCAGAATCTGGATTGGGACGGTTCGAGGATGGCGTTCTCTTCGATGAATCGTGTCAATTCCCTGTTGACTGTCTTCTCTGCAACTTTGGATGCGAAGGGGAGGAGCGAGATGGGCCGATAGTTCTTTAGGTCGTTGGGGTCCGCCGTGGGCTTCTTGAGCAGGGGCCTGACTTCTGCACGTTTTCAATCGTCTGGGAAGGTGCCTGCTTTGAAAGTGGTGTTGATGGTGCATTGCAGTTTGGGTGCATTGACAGCCGCGGCTCTGTGGTAGATGTGAGGAGGGCAGGGGTAAGTGGGAGCCCCCGAGTGGATGCCTTTCATGGTCGAGGCAGTGTCTTCGGTCGTGATTGGTGTCCAGTTGGAGATGGTTGGATGGCTGGTGTCTCCAGGGGGTGTGGGTCCGGCTGTGGCATCTGATGGGTGGTCGATGATGTTGTCGTAGAGGTTTTTGATCTTGAGGTGTAAGTAGGTTCCAAGTTTGTCTCAGAGGTCTTCAATCAATCAAACATTTGTAGAGCACACTACATACCCGTGAGGGTCTCAAGGCGCTGGGGGGGGGGCGCTACTGATCGAACAGCCAGGTCTTGAGTAGCCTCCTGAAGGTCAGCAGGTCTTGGGTCTGTCGTAGGCTCAGTGGGAGGGTGTTCCAGGTCTTGGCGGCGAGGTGGGAGAAGGACCTCCTGCCGGTGGTTGTTCTTCGGATGCGTGAGACGGTGGCGAGTGTGAGGTCGGCGGTGCAGAGCTGGCAGTTGGGGATGTAGAAGCAAAGTCGTTTGTTGAGGTAGGCTGGGCCGGTCTTGTGGAGTGCCTTGTGTGCGTGGATGAGGAGCTTGAAGGATATCCTCTTGTTGACGGGCAGCCAGTGCAGGTTTCTCAGGTGGGGGGGTGATGTGGCCGTGGCGTGGTACGTCGAGGATCAGTCGTGCCGAGGCGTTTTGGATGCCTTGCAGTCGTTTGATGAGCTTGGTCGGGGCTCCTGCATAGAGGGCATTTCCGTAGTCAAATCTGCTGCTGACGAGGGCATGGGTGACTGTTCTCCTTGTATCTGTCGGGATCCACCTGTAGATCTTGTGGAGCATGCAGAGGGTGTTGAAGCAGGAGGAGGAGATGGCGTTGACTTGCTTGGTCATGGAGAGCGTTGAGTCGAGGATGATTCCCAGGTTGAGTGCATGGTCGGTGGGTGTTGGGGCTGCTCCCTGTGCCGTCGGCCACCAGGAGTCATCCCAGGCTGAAGGGTTGGAGCAGAGGATGAGGACCTCCGTTTTGTCTGTGTTCAGCTTCAGTCGGCTGGTCTTCATCCAGTCGGCGACGGCCTTCATTCCTTTGTGGAGGTTGGCTTTGGCGGTGATCGGGTCCTTGGTGAGGGAGAGGATCAGTTGAGTGTCGTCGGCGTTGGAGATTATGTTGAGGTCGTGCTGTCGGGCGACGTGTGCGAGCGGGGCCATGTAAATGTTGAACAGTGTCGGTCTGAGGGAGGAACCCTGGGGTACGCCGTAGATGATCTCAGAGGCTTCGGATCGGAATGCTGGGAGGCGGACACTCTGGGTTCTGCTGGAGAGGAAGGAGGTGGTCCATTCCAGGGCTTTGTCTCGGATCCCTATGGCGTGGAGGCGTGCGCATAGTGTGCGGTGGCAGACGGTGTCGAAGGCGGCAGAGAGGTCCAGGAGGATGAGGGCTGCGGTCTCACCATTGTCCAGCAGTGTCCTGATGTCGTCGGTGGCGGCTATGAGTGCGGTCTCGGTGCTGTGGTTGCTGCGGAACCCTGACTGGGAAGGGTCCAGGATTCTGTTTTCTTCGAGGTATCGGGTTAGCTGTCTGTTGACGATCTTCTCGATGACCTTGGCCGTGAAGTCTGTGGCTTCGCTGCGTGCGTTATTGAATTCCTGAATGACATTGAAGAGTTCCTTGGGGTTGGTCGAGTTGGCGAGGATTTTGTTGTGGATAAAATTCCTCTTGGTAGTTCTGATTTGATTGTGGTAGTTGCACACATTATTTATATTTGAGGACATCTTTTTATCACCAGCTTTCACAGTATTTTAAACTGGTGTGTATTTTTGGACATCAAAGTTTCAACACATTATTCTATAATTGCTAGTGAATTTAGAAAGTAAAACATCCAAAAGTATGGTGTTTAGGAGGTAAAGTAAAGGTACCCAATGTCAGCATTTACATCATGTCAAATACAGATTAGTATTCAAGCCAACAAAGGCAAACAATAAGCATGCATGTTATTAACCCCTCCCGTGCTCATGACAGCACCTGGGCTCCTGCGCACATGACGGAACCATTCTGTCATGTGCACAGGCGCACAAAATCCCTCTGCTGCATGCAGTAGAGGGTTTTACTTTTTTTTGCATCGAGCGGTGGGGAAGAGCTTCCCTAACCTCCCGAGCATTTTTTTAAAATTCAATGTAATGACAATCATGCGCATGACACGCTGACGTCATTACATTGAAAATGAAACAGAACCTTAGTTTCAGTTTCATTGTTTCGGTGCTCGTGGGGCCATCTCAGCCTCGTGAGCACCGAATTACATGGAAGGGATATCGTTGGAAAGGGGAGAATCTCCCCTTTCCAATGGTAGCCTTTCCTAGTGAATCCCAGCTTGGGGATCACCCCAGGAGGGCGATCCCCAAGCAGGAATACACCCACTAGGCACCAGGGAGGGGGAGCAGCCCCTTGGGCAAGGGCCTTTGTTTCCCCCATAAAAAGTGACATAATCAGTCTTTCTGACCCCCTTAGGGGGCAGATAGGGACAGTTACCCCCAATCTGCCTGGGGAAGGGGGGCGTAAGAAAGCCCCCTAGACGCCAGGGATTCTTTTTTTTAGGGCAGCGGTGGGGGCTTCCCAGAATAGGCATGCCAATGCCCCCACCCTCCCCCCCCCCCCAAAAAAGGCAAATGTCTTTCTACACCCCCAGGAGGCAGATGAGACCAATAGCCCCTGAACAGCCCCCGGGTGGTCAAAAGCCCACTAGGCACCAGAGATGAGGTGTTTGTAATTTATACCTAGGGGTGGGGCTGCCAAAAATGGGCCTGCCAATGCCCCACCCCATAAAAAATTGCTACAGTCTTTCTACCAACTCGGAGGCAGATGGGGCAATAGCCCCTTATCTGCCCCCATTGGGGCAGAAATCCCATTAGGCACCAGGGATTTTTCTTCCAAACATTCAGGAGTGGGGGAAGCCCAGAATGGGCATGCCAATGCCCCACCCCCTCACAAAATGCTACAGTCTCTCTGCCCCCCACAGGAAGCAGATGGTGGCAATAGCCCCTGATCTTCCTCCCGGGGGGACAGAAACCCCACTAGGCACCAGGGATTAATGTATTTTTATACGTAGTGGTGGGGTCGGCCCCGAATGGACATGCCAATGCCCCCTCACCCCAAAAACAAGATGCCACAGTCTTTCTGCTCCCCCAGGAGGCAGATGGGGCAGTAGCCCCTGGTCCCATTTTGGAATAATACAGGTTTCCTTGGTACCTATTTTTCACTCTTTATATTTTACCAAATGAATTGTTATATACCCGATACACAATGAAAAACCATTGCAAGACGCAGCTCAGTTATTGGCCCTGTGTTACTCGGGTTCTTGGTGAAACTACGAGTCCTATATATACTCACAACCAGAAGAGTCCAGCAGATGTAATGGTATATTGCTTTAAAACATCTGTCATACTTAGAAGAAGTTACAGTGAAAACATTGGCTCAAATAGCTGTTTTTTTCAACTCACTTTCAATATATTTTATTTTCAACTTTTAGTTTCTATTAAAAACCTTGAAGGATCTACACAAATGACCCCTTAATGAATTCAGAATTTTGGGCCCCATTACGATCACGCCACCGTAACGGAAAACAGGAGCCACCGCCAGGGGTGCGGCGGTCCCGCGGGGCCATTTAGGATGCAACCGCCACCCTGGGGGTCGCATCCCGCATCTGTTACGTTGCAGCGGGCGGTGCTGTAAGCAGCAACCACCGCAATGTAAAAGTTGCATGTTGTGCATTGCCATGCACAACGTGACAGGCACCACGTGGTGCCTGCCATCTTGTGCATGCCAATGAAGGGGGGTACCATGGGTACCCCCCAAGTGCAGCCACCCACCTCACCACCCCCCGGCGGCCCGCAACGGGGCCCCAAGGCCATTTACCGTATGCCTTTCCATGGCAGATTCTCCGCCATGGAAAGGCATACGCACCACATACATCATAATATGGATGGTGGTGCCTGCAAGGGACCGCCACCATATAGTGTGCCTTTTCCACCCGGCCGGCAATCCGACTGGCGGAAAAGCGGCAGACGGACTTTCCGTCCGCCGCGGTACCCCCCGCCATAGTAATATGGTGGGGGGTAAATTGTGGTGTGATGGCGGGCGGATCGCCCACGCCGAGCCAGCGGTGGTGATCTGCCCACCATACTAATAGGCCTCTTTGTCTCCTTTTCATAAATGTATAGATTTTCAGGATCCATTGTTGCTTTAACTCCTGTTTCTACCACTAACTGGAAGGAGGTTGAAAGCACAAAAATAGGCTATGCCCCAGTAAAATAATAAAACTGTGTAGAAAATGTTGGTTTTCTGATAATGCTCCCTAAAAGCAGAGAAGATGGTGATTTCAGCACCACAAACTCTTTGTTAATACCATTTGCAGGGGAATAATCAGACTCTTTCTTCTGCAGCACTTTTTTCCATTAAAAAAAATAAATTGCTGTTTTTGGCTAATTTCTAGGTTCCCTCCAGGGGAATCCAACAAAGCCCGGGTACCTTTAGAATCCTCAAGATGTTGGAAGAAAAGGACGCAAATTTGCCGTAGATACCGTATGTGGACAAAACGTTACAGGGACCTAAGCACGAACTACCCCAAATAGCCAAAATAAGGCTTATCTTGGGGGGGAGGCCTAGCAGTGAAGGGGTTAAATGTGAAGTTTCAAAACGTTCATGCAACAACAAAACATGTAAAGTAAAATAAGTAAGGTTATGGCAAAGATCACAGTGAACGTGACAGGGCTGCACTCTCACAAATCACATACACCTATGTGCCAATTACTACTATACATGTACTTACTGTCTTTCTGCTGCTTAGACTCTTTCAGCGAAGCATGGAGGTTCATCTAGGCAACTTTGAGGACGCTCCGGAATAGGGGTGTCTTATGGGAGTGCTGTGTATGTAGGACAAGGCAATAATGTCCTGGGCCTTAATATGGTCCCAGCAACATAGGTCTTTTCAGAATTTGCGGCCCAGCTTTCCCACCATGTGTGGACACCCACTGCATTGCGTGGTGATGTCCTGCCAGACTGGAGCCCATGCTGCGTTGGTCAGCTGCATTTCAGGTCCCCTAGAAAGCTGAGGGTACTTGTCTATGACAGCCTGTGTAATGATATTTTAATTTTGGAGTCTGAAAACTGGGGTGTGGGTCATGCGAGTGGGGCTTTTCTTCAAGTTCCTTAGACCTGCAGTGCACCAACAACAGATACTCCACTACCATATATTCATCTGGGCCCATCAAAACGTACACACACAATATCTGGCAAGACCGCCGGGGTTCAAAGTTTTTTATATATAGTTGATTAATTCCTCAAGATTAGTTTTTTCTTGACTAACCTTTCACTGATCAATAAGTTCTTTCCACTTGGTCGATGGACCAAATTAGTTGGAACTATATGATGGTGAAGATGCACATAACCTTAATTTTACTTCTGATTTTATACGCAAAATAAGCACAGACACGAGAAGTTTTAAAAACCTTTCTCTAATTTGAAATGTGAGTGAACCATCCCAAATGCACACCACAAGCACCATCAATCAAGGAAGGAAGATTCAATTAATCAAATACACTCTCAGATTCAATGCAATGACTGTTGCTCAGAAAGGAGAGGATAGAGAGAGAGCAGTACATCAGAAATATACGGATTCAATATTACCCAAGATGGTGTGAAGACCAACTCCCTGGCCAAGAGCTGGTAAGGGTGGCGACAAAGGCTTCAGGACAGGAATAAGAACAGGATAGTGGACCTCTCTAGAACAGACGAACTCGTTGCACCCCTCTCTGACACTCTCTTTCTCCTCAAGATTTTTTCGTGATCTTCTTTCTAGTCAGTTTCTTAAGGTAAGAAATTCTTCATCAGCATCACTCGTCACTCCAACAGCTCCTCTAGCTCACAGCATCACTTCTCGTATCTAGCTTGCATAGCATCCTTGTATCCTCAAACTCTCTCTAACTAACTAAACTACCCCAGTTATACCTTTTGGGATTCATGTACCACCCCCTAAAATTGCAATATCGTAAAAGTACGAGATCTAATTGGACAGGCAAGGGACGTTAGGTCATCATCACACCATGTTGGTATAGCACTTTAATCAAGTTGTCCTTTGTTCATAAACCCAGCCCCTTAATTCATAAACCTTCTTTATTTTCCCATTCAGATTTTATTAATATCTGCAACAAATTATCAACAATGTCCCATATGACTTTAGTGGTTGAACTCTTGATGTTTGGGTTCCCAGGGTTTAGCAGTCCGTGGCCTTGGCTGTGATTCAAACATGGTGTCATCCCTCCCTGGTGCACCTCGGTTGGACATGCGCAGACAACTCTCACTCAGAGCACTCATGTCATAGCGAGAAGGCCCGAATAAGAACTAATAAAAAGGTCAAAGAGAGGAAATATTAATTTCACAGATAAATGGTTTCACTGTTTACCACCCACCTCTACTCTATTTCCCGTTATTTATTAATACTTTCCCCGCATTCATTGTTAGTAAATAGGGCATTTTCTAAACAGCAAAGCAGGTGCCATGCATGTGGGTCTTAAAGACGCCATATTATTGCGTTCTGCTCATGCGCAGGAAATTCCCTCCAAGCCGCTAGACATCACATTGCGTAGATGCAATTGACGCATGCGCACTCACGTTTTTCCCTGTTACAGCCGCGATTAGTCCACTATCTGTCTTAATGGTTAGTGAACACATAAGCAAGCTTCTCAACCTTTTATTTATATGAAATGCATGATTATTAGTCACAAGACACAATTAGTATTTCATGTTAATAAGTTATACGAGTGAATTGAGTACAAGCAAGTTTCTTACAAACTAGTCCATGCTCCATCACTGGGGTGTAATGTGCCAAGGAGCCACAGGATAGAGGAGAATGCTCCTTGGAGGAGAGGATTGCTCAGAATGAAGATAAAATGTTACTGTATGTTATTTCCTGTTTATTTGCGGTAGGTGGAGATCACCGCCCTGGGTGCGGAGTCTCCAGCCCTAGTGAGGTGAGTTGCAGAGATTTGCTGTAGTTTTTGAAGAAGAAAAAATACAGTCGGCATGTCTCATTACACAGTGGAGACTCCTCCGCTAAGACCGGAGGAGCGTCGCCCCACTGCTGCTGTGCAGCAGTAAAAGAAAGGAAAAATAAAATTATAATAATGTGATATTATTGTCATTTTATTCTTCCCTGCTGCAGCAGCATGAGGGCGGGGTTGCTCTCCTGATAGAGCAGGGGAGGGGGGTTGGCACACTAAACTGCACATGATGCTTTGACCGTCCCTCTCGGGCTGGCTAAACTGTCATGCGCACTTTAGCATGTTCTCCATGCAGGCTGCATTACAGCCTGCATGGAGAGCAAGCCCAGGCCCCCATTCCCCATTTGAGCACCGAACCACATCGCTCAGACCAATCACAGAGCTGCATTGCAGCATTGTGATTGGTTTAGGGGAGCCAATCACAACGCTGCATTCCAGCATTGCGATTGGCTCAGGGGAGCCTGGTTGCTTCCTGTTCAGCGAGGAGAGACTATGTGGGACAGAGCGGCGAGGAGGTAAGTGAATTTTTCTTTTTGTTACAACTATACCTTCTTACCCCCTAGCCCCTACCCCACACCTCTCCATCCCAGATCCGTGCTGGCCGCCACTGTCATTACAAGTGACTTTTTAAAGGCTGTAAAGACAAGTATTAAACTGCGAAAGGAATAAGAATTCAGTAGGTCTAGTAAACATAACAGGTGTATTTGTAAAGCGCACGATTACCAATAGGTATCCTGGTGCTGAATAACAGATGTTTTATTGTTACCCAACTCAATTTATCAACCTCAGATGGATGAAAGGCTGAGTGGACCCGCCGAGATTTGAACCAGTGACCATGAGGTCGAACACAGGACCCTGCAGCGGCTGCTTTAGTCCACTCAGCCACCAGACCCAGCTTTATTTAGTATCTAGTAGGATACGAGATTGAGATTATTTCACCTGGTTGCATCTTTGGTGTCGTGTACATGGCAGAAAACATGAAGAGGCAAAGAGTGTAGCTGCTCGATTGCATTATGTGTCCAGTTATGAAAGTTATGTGGACACAATATGGATTACGATTAGAGATAAGAGAAAGAAATTTACAGCCACATACCCAATGTAGGAAAGTGGTGTACATACTAGACTGCAAAGATAGAGTACAGAGAGGAAGATCTTACCTGATGTGCAAACATGGCGCCTGAAGTGAGTAGTAAAAATATTACCTAATATGGCCAGTAAAGTGGACAATATGTACTGAAGTGGGGCCCTGTGGTAGTAACTGAGATGTTGGTTGAGGGCCTCATTGGTCAGAACTGAATGGGCAAAAGAGAAACATAAATAAGCAAATGTGACCAATGAAAGTGTGAAGAAAAAAATGGCACTCAAAGTGCTTGAATGGAAAATCATGTCTGTGAAGAACTATAATGTTCTGTAACAAGAGGAGGCTGCAATGAAAAGGGAAGTTCTTTCTGTATCAGATGCTGTATGTTCAGTATGTTGTTTAAAGGAACACAGGAGCAAGGGAACATTAGACAAATGAAGCATTGTGTATAAAACCAACAAAATAGGTGTCGAGCGGTGGTCAAAAATACAACAGTGTAATAAAACAAAAGTGAGAGGCCCAAGTTTCTTTAGCGAAAGCAGAACAAGTGATGGCTTTTATGCCCAAGTATAGTAACCACAACTCCCGCGGCTAGCCATCGTGAGGCTGCACGTGAGAGCCTCACAGGCAGAAGTGGTCCATTGCATTATAATAAGTATTTCTACTGGTCTAGTGGAATCAGTAGTTCGAAAGCTACTTGTAATGTTGCTTTTAGTTGTATAAGCAGGCAAAGGTAGATTATAAGCGCTGGTCTCTGTAAAGAAAACAATCATTGGCATAGCCAGTAGGTCTCGCTTTTGGGACCTTATAAGTATTTAGTTATGCAGCACAATATCCTTGGTACAACAACATCAACTGTTGCATGGCTAAACACTTATAAGGCCCCAAAGGCGAGACCTATTGGCTATGCCAATGCTTGTTTTCTATTTGATGGAAAGGTTTAGGTCTTCAAACAAGACCAGTGAGTGGTTTGCTGCGCAAAGGGCCCAGGGCTGCGATGAGGCTGGGACAAGGAGGCTGTGCCCGAGAACTGCCTATTGCTTGTAACATGGAAGGGTTCAGAATATTTGAATTCATCTGTATTTTATTAATCCCACCAAACATCAGCATGAAGAATCCCAATAAACATCTGCATCAACCCACATACCACAACCACTCCCCCACCCCACTAATGTTAACACCCAACTGCTATTTATTTAATCTACCCCAAGGAAATTCTAGTGAATGCATGGAATAGTTGCTTGAGTCACTAAACTAACCCCAATAATCAATAACATGACTAGCCACTAACCTTGGGTTCGGTAGCAGCATGCTGCCAGGGGTAAAGCGCTTCAACACCTCGTCAGGGGTAGTAAGTGTTATATAAATACAATTACAATTTACCAAGGTTCCCCAGAAATGGATTTCTGAGGCTTATATATTTGTCTGAGTGAGAAGGGCTGGGGAGGTGGGAATTCAAGAGCGAGAGAGGGGGGAGAAAGAGAAGGCTTTGACTGTTGAAGAGAGGCTAGAGAGGGCGGGGCAGGCAGAGAACAAGACAGATGGAGAGTCAGAGGAAGGCGAGAAGGAGCAGGAGGGACAGAGTGACAGGAAGTGAAGTAAGAGAGTGTAGAGAGAGAGCGAGGGGGGTTGGGTGAGGGAGTGGGCTGAGGGCAAGGTGTGTTTAGGAACATCAAAGGTTCTTGAAATGAAGTGACGTCATTGAAGATGGAGTAGGTGGGAGAGAAGTGTCATGGCAAGGTGCGAAGAGAGATGAAAGAGAGGTGGGATTGGTAAGGGCAGAGGGGGCTGGAGAGTGTGCAAGACAATAAGGAATTTATGAAGGGAGAATGATGGGAGCACGGGAAGGTAATGTAAAAAGGGAAAAATATGGCAGAATATGAAAGATGGGCAGGATAAAGAGATGGGCTATAAAGGGGAAGAAAGGTGTGACGAAAGGAGCGGTCAGAAGAGGGTAGACATATAAAGCGGGAGAGAGGTAGGTGACAACATAAGGGAGGGAGTGATGGAAAAGGACAATGCAGATATAAAAATAGGAAAGGGAAAGAAGAGAAGATAAGGGTCCGAGAAGATGGTGAAGTGAGGGAGAAAAGAGGGCGAAGAAAGCACAAAGTAAAAACAGGACCAGGGAGAAGAAGGGTTCAGAAGAGTGATGAGCAGGAGATGTATAGGGGGACAGAGTGGCGGGAAACTGGAATGAAAAAGACAAAAGATGGAGACGGGGCAAAGTATGAAGAGATCTGCGGTTGAGAAGATAGGGAAAGCAATGAGAAAAGGAGGAGCTAGTGAGACCATGTATGATGTCCTGGCGCGTTCATGTATGGACTGGAGCGGAGATTCTGTGAGAGTGAGGGGAGGAAAAGTGGGGAAAGCCCATGAGCAATGGAAGAGAGTCTGGAATGAAAAAGACCAGCGAGAACAAGGGGTCTAAGAGGGGAGAGAAAGAGATGTCAAGGGAGGAGAAGAGGGTGAGAAAAGGCGCTTCATGCGAGTGTGTGAAAGAGCAGTAGATTGGGTCGGCAGGGACAGAAAATAGTTCGGGAGAGCATCAAAGGAAAAGAAGAGATACCCCTATAAAGAAAGGGATGAAACAGAGAAGATAGGATGGTAGGTCTAAGGGGGAAGAGAGATGGTGACTGAGAGAGCAGGATAGAAAATGAGAAAGGGGAACGACAGGCTGGAAATTAAGAAACGCGTGGCGACAGAGAAGAGTGTTAGAAAGCGAGGGAGCGAACATGTAAGAAGAACAAAGGAATGGACCATGGAAGGGTGACATAAACCAGGGAAGAATGAAGAGAGGATGTTTGGAAACAAGAACAGGGAATACCTTTTGTAGGCAGAACTCCTTAAAATCACACGTTCAACCCTATCAACAGACGCCATTCAGATCTTTCTTGTGGCGATTACATATGATTACAGCACTCAAATTATAGTTTGGGCCTGCAGGTGGCGATAGGCGACCACGTCCAGAATTAGTTTGGAGATGGTAACTTGTCTCCGTAACATCCCCCCTTTTGAGTGTGCCCAAAAGTGTGATAAGGGCCCCACACAAAGTTTGCGGCATTTAAAAAACATATTGTGTGGCAAGAAAGGCAAAATTATGGGACAAGAAAATACAAATTATGGAGCATGTTGCAACATATACAACGACAATGTTCTTTTCTTATTTTAACACCAAAGCAATAGGCAAATAAAACAAGCATTGCTTAAAAGTGGATGCTCATTACTCTCAGCGAGTGTGCTCATATGGAGTGACAGGTGCCGGAAGGACGGAAGCAATGAAGGGCAGAGGTGTGAGCGAGGAGGCGCGCGCACACTA
Organism: Triturus cristatus; assembly: GCF_964204655.1. Taxonomy (NCBI): domain Eukaryota; kingdom Metazoa; phylum Chordata; class Amphibia; order Caudata; family Salamandridae; genus Triturus; species Triturus cristatus. The sequence continues at coordinate 820,285,926 of NC_140586.1, read as the reverse complement.
AAAGGAAATAAAAAGAAGCATTGGCCACGCAGTCGTGAAAGAGGAAAGTGATCGCGGGCTGTAAGGGTGCCCGCGAGCGATGCACTTAATGAGCCATGACGAGGCAGGAAAGCCAGATGGCGCCTGTGCTCGTAACTGTGCGCGTAACCGCACGCTCTAGGCCACACAAAAAGCTGTGGTCGGCTTTTTGAAGCCCACTTACTAAACGTATTGCCAGAGCAGCGCATGTGCTGGCTCAGACGGGACCTAAAAACTTGGAAGGCCGAGTTACTTGTTCAGCAGAGGTAGTGCTGGTGTTAGTAGTGCCATGGGCATGAAAGGAGTGCCTATGAGTGAACTGGTGAGCTAGAAAAAAGGACTAGAATTAAAACAGCCGCCATATTGGGCATCGGGGAAATGCAGCAAATAATAGTTACCTTAAGACAAAAATGAGCGTGATATGAAGAAGAAATGGTAAAGGGTAGGACTAAAATAAAGAAATCTGTGAATAGAGCAAAAGAAGCTTTTTAAAAGAATAAGTAGCATAGTGGGGAAGAGGCACTTTTCAATGGTGGCTTCATCTTAAGAAGACCACAATGAGAAAAAATTGGTGTGATCTGTGGGTAAGGAGGGAAAACCACATCATATAAGGGATAGAGCGCTATGGTATTCTGAAATTGTAGGGGTGCATCATAATCACAGGTAGTCCGCACTCATATATTTAGAGTGTGAAACATTAACGTGTGGATTTTGAAATGTAGTACTAAATTAGCATATAATAGTGCGAATAGAAATGTAATTATGTCATTCATGAAGTTCAATGTAGTGCTTAATCGAAAATGTTATTTAGATAATGCATAAGAAATTAGTTCACGTATAATGTGATGTCCTAGATTTGACCGTGCACCATATTAGAAGTCTGTATGTGTAGGTTTGTTTATTCATGAATGCAAATTAATGAATACCAATACTTTTAATATGATTTTAGAAATGCATGTTCAAATGTGTAGAGGCCTGATCGCATATACGTTTAAGAGAAAGGCCTATTCGTTCTTATGTTAGGTGAATATTGTTGGCCGAAAATTGTTTCCCTTGGAAAGGCTCTGGGTTTTGAGAAGGTCAGCAGGTCTCAGAGAGTGGAAGGTTTCTCGTTCCCATGTTTCTGTTGCAGGTGCAAGGACACCTAGCTAGTTAGAAAGACTAACCCTTTGTTTTAGGAGTTAGGATGGTAGGAGAAGCCAACATGGGACTATACTGGAATGCAGATATGATACTTTCAGCAGAGAAGGTGCCTGGGACCCAAGGTCAGGTCGAACCGTCTTGGATGAAGTAAAAGTTTTGATGGAAAAATACAGGAGGAAGGCCTGGCTGAAGAGGTGTGATGAGGGCGTGTTCTACGATTTTGTGATTTTGAATTAGGGACAGTGCCCCGTGGGTTGAGCAGTCGAGGATTAGGTGAAGAGCTAGAATGAGCATCTTAGAACGAGCTCTGCAGCTTCGGCTATTGATCTAAGCAAAGTGAGTGCACTTCTAAGGAAGTCTTCACTACTGACACCTTTTTACTCTTTGCCTGGAGAAAAATGCTAAGTAGGGATGTCATCCTAGAGTTAGGATAGATTAACCATTTTCCTTTTAGGTTAATGACTTCAAATATTGAGATTGGAGCAGTTATTGGTTGCCTGATGCTTCTGGAGCAAACTATTCTTCTTATTCTGAGTCGGATGTGACTCCTGCGTAGGATATTCTATGTACTAGTGCCCATTTATTTTCTTAAATTGTGATGAGGTGCTTGTATGTGCAGTTATTTTTGGCTGTGTAATAAACCCCTAAATTGTGAATTTGGAGTCATTGATCTTTTCAGATTTATAGATGGATACCATTTGGTTAATTTGAATGAATTGGATTTCCTCCCCTTTACACTATTCAGCAGGTAAAAACATCCAGTCTGCCTGAGGATTCTTGGTGATGGTAAGATAAGATAAGAATCCAGCTTTATCAGTTGGTAGCAGAGTAGGATGGTTATCTCTGATAGTAAGGGGAGATCTAGATCAAGATAAGAGATTACTGAGTCCCATAGAGTTCGAGCGATGGTGATCCATTGGATTGTAAGCGGAGGACGACGGCGGTTGATGGAAACGGTGCGGCGGAAGAAGCAGTTTGTGGTAGTGTTAGTATGAACAGGGTCATATTTGTTAGATTGCTGTGTTGATCTGAGTGTGTGCTGTCTTACAGAGTTGGAATGAGAGTCGTGTGACTGAGGTTTGGACCGTGAGCGGGCCAAGAGATTTGATTTTGATATCCCGGGATAAGAGATCGTGGTGTAGAAGACACCCAGAGTTGAGATTGTTGACTAGAGATTGTGGGAGTCATGAAACGTCATTGACAACCCATGGATGATAGGGAGCGTATGTGTGAGTGAGTGAGAATAGGTTGCTGTATGTGAAACATCGAGAGCTTGAATCCTATCGATTGATGTAGAGGCGATTGTCCGTTCGTTTCGCGGACAGACCGTTGCCAGATTTGAGGTCAACAGTTTCGAGAGATTGTCCGGTTGTTTGGTGGACAGACAGTCAAAGAAGTGATTGTCCGGTCATTTCATGGACAGATAATTACTTCAGAGTGTGAATGGGACGCGTGAAAGGGTGAGAAGCGAATTGTGAAGGAGGGGAACAGCAGCAAGCGGGGGAACAGTGACGTTAGACGGTGCCGGGCTGCGATAGGTTGGTTGGTGTGAGTCGCGCTGGTATTGGTGGATTGACATCAGGAAGTAAATGAAAATATTGTGCGCTAACAAAAATCAGTTCATCATGAAATGTTTTAAAGTTTTACGAGAACTTTGTAGAGGCGACAGACATGTGGTTACTCGGGGAGCAGAAGAAGCCCCTCTCGAGGATACTCCGGCACATTACATGGCAAAGAATGTAGGGTTGCATACCTTAATTTGGCTTGAAAATTGTCATCAAATGACCCAAGGAGAGGGAGATTTGATTTTCGCACGATATGGTACTTTCAGTCTAGACATGTTGTACCATTTGAAATCCGTGATGTCTTCTTTGCAACCTTTGCCTAGACCGACACAATTTGAGGCGCTACATGCATGGATTAGAGCAGCGTATGCCAGGAAAAGAGATAGGAGTCAGGAAAGGGTGAAGAAGCCGATCAGGGCATTCCAAGATGCGAGGTGGGATGCACTAGAGAAAAGGTGGAGAGTGGAAACCATTGAGGGGGATAGACTATATCCGCTAAAAGAAAGGACAGGAAGCGCGCAGACAAAGAGCGTAGAGGAGGATGATAGTGATACGGATGACAGCTTGGTAGAGAGATTGTTGTCAGAAAGACCACCTCTGTTTAATCCAGATTCTTATGAAGGAAAGTCGATGCCAGTAGAAGGAATTGGTGGACCACAGACTCCGTCACATGTGAGAGAAGTAGGGAAAATGTTGACAGGAACAGAGGACATGAGAATGCAGTCTCCGGTAGGTACAGAAGCAGCGGGAACTGTGAGGTTACCGGATGCTTTAACAGTACCGGTTACCATTGGACCCATAGTATCGGTCTATGACCCAGATCAGGTGAAAATTGGCAGTCTAGCACAGTCAACTGCGGGAGAGAGAATTACTACCGAAGGGAATGGCACAGTGATTGAAATAGCACAGGCTCCAAGACGTATAGACTGGAGTACGCCACTGCCAGCCACCGCAGACTCCTCTAGAGGACAGGTGGATGTGAGACCGGTGAGACCAAGGTCTTTGGCCGAGTCGAGATCAGATTTGAGAATGTGGGTACCACCTGCGAGGAATGAAAATGGTAGGACAACAGGGAATGGGGAGCAGGATGAGCCTGGAAACAGATCAGTCTCTAGGAACATGACAGAAGAGAGTAGGTCTCGAGTTCAGAGCTGCGAGTATGATGAACGGAATGGCGCACCTTGTCGAGAATCGTTGAAAGGTGCCATGAGGGCAAGGATGTTGGATGTAGTGAGGTTGAAAGCAGAAATAATTATTTGAAATCTGCCTTTGGACAGGATAGAAATCTATGAACAGGATGAGCTGCTTTTTGTAGCAAAAGATGTGACTCGTAAGGCGAGAACTGCGCATGAGAAACTGACAGATTTGGCAAAAAGGTATGAGGTGGATTTGTCCAAAACGAAGGCGCTGCAGGGGAGCCACAGGTTGCAGTATAGTGATCAAGAACTGGAAGAAAAGAGGGTCATAGGATTGAGGACACACATCAGAGATTTGATTGTAGGGATGCGCGCATGGATCATGCTCGATAAATGGGAGGAAAGGTGGTCTAAGAAGAAGAGCTCCAAAAAGACTGTAGGAGACACGCAACCTCCGGGTGGAGGGATGTTAGAGGTAGAGAATTACCCTTTACGAGAGGTACAAAATGGAGGGTACGTGCATGCACTCCATTTTGACGCCCTTGGGCTACGTTCGCGCTCTATAAATCCAATATTCATTCATTCATTCATTCATTCATTCATTCATGTGCCTTGGAGTAGAGGTGATTTGGCTGCATTTACGAACGATTTTCCTCAGCTGAGGGAAAAGCCTGTTGAATGGTACAAGCAGGTTGACCGCTTTGTCAAAATCTCGAAAGTGTTGTGGGTTGATTTGAACACATTGTTTGATATTGTCGTACCATACGATTTATGGGCAGCTTGCAAAGTTGCGGTTGAATGGCCGACTTCTGAGCCAGAGAGGGATTCCGTCACGAATGGTCCATCACCTATAGTTATGAAAAAGTTTGAACAAGTGATTACATGGTTGAAATTGAAAGTCTCACCTCAAGATATTGATTGTGTTAAGATAGACCAAACCGTTCAGGAACCATAAGAGACAGTGCATGAGTATTACGAACGTCTTTTGCAAGCCTTCAAACAGTACAGTGGGTTAGATACCTTACACCCCAAGGATATGGGACAATTTCTTTCTAAGTTTGTGTTGGGATTGAGACCAGAGGTTAGTCTCATGATACAGCAACATTTGATTTGCTGGCAGAACAAGCCGGTAGATGAAATCTTGCAGTATGCAAGGTACTGTAGTGACGAGGTAGATTCAAAGTACCGGAAGTTGAAAGACAAACTGATGCGTTTCCAGATGCAAACGGCTCAGGTCCAACCTAGTGGAGGGGCGCTGGGAAGATGACAAGGAAATAATCAAGGGAATCAAAATGTGCAAGGGCAGGGAAAAGGAAAACCTGTAGACACTAAGACAGGAATGGATGTGGCAACATTGAAAAAGACCACTGCGTGTCATCTTTGTCACCAGATGGGATATTGGAAACGCGAGTGTCCCTTGAACCCAGCAAACCAGGTGCAGCAGAAGGCAGAGGTAGTTCAGGACCTTAAATGGTCAATACAGTGACAAGGCCGAGATCGATGAAAGGGGGACATTCAGTCCGCAGGTACAAGTTCCTCAGCCACCGAGGGTCCCACAGGGAACTCGGACCTATCAGCAGATGCCTCTTTTTGAGGGGTACGAAGAGTACAGCCCAGAACCGTTGGCATGAGAGTGCCTGAGGGGGAGGAGGACTGCACACTTGGAGCAATCTTGGAGGTAGAACAGAGGGGACCGTTTGTGGAAGCAGATGTTGACAGTCACCTACCACCTTTTTGGTTGATACTGGTGCCACCAGTTCTACTGTAAGATCAGCAGTAGTTCCTAAACTACCCCTCTCAGGACAATCGATCCAAGTTGTTGGAGTAGCAAACAAGAAAATGACTAACCCTTTGACAGAGCCGATTCCTGTGAAAATAGGAACTTCCCGAGACCGACAACGGTTTGTAGTGTGTGACTCAAGTCTAGTCTGCCTGTTAGGAAGAGATCTACTGTGCAAGTTAAATTGTACTATCTATTGCACACCTAAAGGGGTTGAAGTACAGACGAAAGATGACAATGCGACCTTTAAGGTTGCCAATCAGCACTTGTGTATAGAAATGTACCCAGCACTGACAGTGGAAGAGCTTACACTTGATCTGAGAGATTCTGTGTTGCAAGATGTGTGGGATTTTACCAGAGAAGAGATTGGGTTGATCAAAGGTGTAGAACCAGTTAAGATTCAGGTTAAACCAAATGCAGAGTTTCCTAAAACATCCCAGTACAACTTGTCACACAAAACTATTGCAGGGATCAAGCCTGTAATCGAGTCCATGTTCAAGCAGGGGATTCTGAAGGAAATCATGGGTAGCCCATGTAATTCACCTATCATGGGACTACAGAAACTGAGTGGGAAATTCAGGATTGTGCAAAACCTGCGAGAGGTCAACACGATAGTTGTTCCATGTCGCCCAGTGGTACTGAATCCATCAGTGATACTGTTTCAGATCCCATGTGAAGATGAGTGGTTCACGGTGATTGACTTATGCCAAGCATTCTTCTCGATACCACTCCATGAGGTAGGCCAATTTCTTTTTGCTTTCCAGATGGAAAATTGTGTGTTAACGTGGTGTTGTATCCCACAAGGGTATTCAGAGAGTCTATTGATCTTTAATCAGATCTTGAAGAAGAATCTTGAGAGCCTCGTGTTGCCGCAAAACTCAGTTCTCGTGCAGTATATCGATGACTTGCTCATTGCCTTAGAAACAGAAGACGCTTGCAGGATTGATACATTGCCCTACTGAATCATTTGGCAGAGAATGGACACAAGGTGTCTCCGAACAAATTGCGGTACTGCTTGAGCGAAGTACAGTACTTGGGTCACAGGATTGATAAAGGCAGGAAAAAGGTGTCACCAGATCGAATTGAGGCAATAATGAATATGCCGGTGCCTACCACTCAGCGGGAGGTCAGAGTATTCTTTGGGATGGTTGGCTATTGTCATCAATGGATTCCCAACTTCTCGTTTGAGGCAAAGCCCTTACAGAGGCTGACGCACAAGGATGTGAGTGATCCAGTACCATGGGACAACTACTGTTTGATGTCGTTCTTAAGGCTGAGGGAGGCCATGTGTCATGCCCCGGCTTTGGGAATGCCTGATTACAACAAGGTTTTCTCGTTGTTCTGTTGTGAGAGAGAAGGTTGTGGATTGTCAGTCTTGACTCAGAGTCATGGAGGTGTCCGTAGACCAGTTGCCTATTTCTCAGCTACTTTAGATCCAGTAGCTTCTGTGTTGCCCGGATGTCTCAAATCTGTTGCCGCAACAGGTGTCAGTATTGAAAGATGTGAGAGCATTGTGATGGGGCAACCTTTGACTGTATATGTGCCACATTCAGTTGAACTATTAATGATGAGGACCAAGACACAGCACCTAACGAACAACAGATCAACACGTTACGAGCAAGTCATACTTGCCGCAGAGAATGTGACTTTGAAAAGGTGTTCTGTTTTGAAGCCTGCTACATCGATGCCTATTCCAAACACAGATGATGAAGATTGTGAGGACCATGATTGTCTCGATGTGACTGAACTATGCACCAAGTCGAGACCTGACATTGTCGATGAACCACTCCCGGATCCTGATGAAATTTTGTTTGTAGATGGTTCATGCCTAAGAGACAATGTTGGTCGGTTGATAGCAGCATTTGCTGTATGTACCATCACAGGAGTTGTTGAAGCTGCTTGCCTAGAAGGAGTACACTCTGCACAGGTAGCTGAAATCATTGCCTTGACTGGTGCCTGTTTGGCTGCTGATCAAATTCGAATCACGATCTACACTGACAGCCAGTATGGGTTCGGTGTGGTTCATGACTTCGGACAGTTATGGTCACTGAGGGGATTTATGACATCATCTGGTTCACCCATTAGGAATGGAGAATATGTGAGACAGCTATTAGATGCATTACAATGTCCCAGGGAAATTGCTGTGGTGAAGTGTGCGGCTCATGGAAATGGAACTGATTTTGTCCCTTTGGGCAATAATTATGCGGATGAAGTTGCCCGTTTCTGTGCAGAGCATGGGTGTATATTTACAGGAAATTACACAGGAGAGAGCCAAGAAAGAACCGAGTTCAACATGAGGTCGGCCATGGTAGATACGTGGGAGGAACTAAAATGATTGCAAGATGAGGTTACTGAACAGGAACGTGATGGATGGAACAGATCAGGATGTGAGAAAGGAGATGTTGATGTGTGGGTTTCAAGTGATGGTCGAGCAGTGTTACCAGAAAACTTGTTGAGCCCAATGGCAAGGCTGATACATGGTGCAGTACATCTTGGCAGAGATGCAATGGTGCGAGTGTTTAGACAGACATGGTACAACCCGAACTTTTGTGCGGTTGCTGAAGCAGTGTGTCAGAGGTGTGTTACTTGCCAACAGATGAATGCTGGAAAGAAGACTGTGGTCACTTTGAGTCACATTGGGAGGTAAGGAGGACCTTTCAATAGGATGCAGTTGGATTTCATTGAAATACCAAAGTGTAATGTGTTGAGGTATATTTTGGTTGTGGTGTGTGTTTTCTCAAGATGGGTGGAGGCTTATCCAACACGTAGGTGTGACACTCTCACTGTAGCTAAGCTGTTATTGAGGGAGATTATTCCGAGGTTCGGTTTTCCGATCTCTTTGGAATCAGATAGGGGCACACATTTCCACAGTGAAATCATGAAATTGCTTTGTGCCGCATTGAATGTGGACCAGAGGTTACATTGCATCTATCAACCAGAGGCTTCTGGGATTGTGGAACAGGTTAATGGGAATTTGAAAGCACGGATGGCAAAAGTGTGCACATCAACGTCTGTGAAGTGGCCTGATGCATTGCCACTTGTGCTCATGAGTATCTGCAGTGTTCCAGACAGGAGAACTGGGTTGTCCCCGCATGAGATCCTGATAGGGAGGGCAATGCGATTGCCAGCAGTACAAGCTACTGCTTTAATTAACATCACTGATGATTTGATTCTCGATTAATGCAAAGGACTAGCTGATGTGGTCCGTTCTGTGTCTCAGCAGGTGCAAGCCGCAACTGTTCCAGCCTCGAGTGACCTGTGCCATGACCTGTGTCCAGGGGACTGGGTACTTGTTTGTAAGCACGTGAAGAAGAGTTGCCTGGATGTTCGGTGGCAAGGCCCGTACCAGGTGATACTGGTGACGAACACAGCAGTGAAGTGTGGAGGATTGCCAAACTGGGTGCATGCCTCCCATACATGTAGAGTTTCAGCACCCTTGGAAGAAACAGCCCCTCTTGTGAATGAAAATCCAGCTGATGTGGCAGGGCCACATGAGAGGGCAAGTCAAGCTGTGAGGGTTGCTGAGGCAGATGGTTGTGCACCAGAGCAAGCTGAAGGGGGTTTTGTCAATCAGAACCCCAACCTTAACTCAGATGGAGAAAGTGTTGCTGTGGGTGGAGTAGAGTCAAATTCAGCAGAAGGAGGAAGTGGCGCACAGGGTATTCAGGGAGAGAGCAGAAGTAAGACCAGAGCAGAAGAAGTTTGGCCTGCGATTGGATCTACGGTTGGCACCTGAAAGAGACCTTGCCCCAGTGTCTGAGATGTCTGAATCGGAAATAAGTGACTGAGAGCAGGCTCAAGAAGGTCTGAGAAGGTCGAGGAGAACAAGAGTGCCTTGTCAGAGATGGACGTACATTGTGATTCATGCCAGGGGTGGTGAGTTCCAGGAGACTGAGATCCGTGACTGTGGTCAGCAAGATTCCTAACGTGAAAATCTACGTGGGATTGGTGGTTCCAGGACATGAAATCGAAGGAGTGCTGACTCTAACGGTTCCGAATCCCCCACTTCTGAGTAAAGTTTGTGAACTGATACTGCACAGATTGACCTTTCCAACGTTTGGTTTTGAGCCACCGAATCATGAAATTATAATTCTTCCTCTTGAACTTTTGCAGCATCTTTTAGAGATTCTTGGAGCTGATCTTATTTTGGACTGAAAGTGAACTTTGTTGTAAATAAAAGTCTATCAAGTAGATAACCTAGCCCCGAGTGGAAGAAGAATAAACTTAGGGACTTTCCGTGGAGAAGACAAAAGAGGGCTAAGGAAGTCTTTTTGTGGACTGTGTAAATTGGGAACTGAAATTGCAAGGGGAATTTGCAGCTTTTCGGAGCGTTGTTCGAACTGGTTAGCAAGCGACGTGTGGAAGAGAAAAGAGACTCTTAAGTGGTTGCTGCTGAAGCCAAGAACTTTTTGAGAACTTTTCCAAAATCATGAAAGCTGGAGATGCACCCCGTAGATCCAAATTAGTAGTAGGTACACTAGTAGGTGGAGTGATAGTTTCTATAATCATAATAGTTGTGGATTTGTATATTGTTCCACATGAGCAGGCAGTGGAGGTGCAAGGGACCCTTACAACCACCACTCCTAGCCAAAAGGAGGTCACCATAGGAGCTGAGAGAGCTTTACTAATCGAAGAAAGTCGTAGATTTCACATGGATTTATCTAGAGGTGATTTTAAGCTTAATGCGTACGCCAGGCTGCTATATGAATATGTGGATGCGATGGATGCGAAAGACTGCTATGTGTGTATGCAGATACCAGCTTCAGTGGACGAGGGTATTAGGTATCACCACCTTCCACTGACGTATGAGATTTCATGTAGTCTGTTGCTTAGCATATTTTATGAAAGAAGGTCAGTTTGAGTATTTATTTTCCAATTACGATGCAGTGCTTCCTGAGGTTCCGGCTTATAAGCATTTGAATAAGTTCGATTACTACAAATCAGAGGATAGGCTTAAGAAGTATTTCATACTGTCTTTGGAACTAGATACAGCATATGCTCACAGACATAACTTAACATGTTCATTGACAGATGTAGAGAAAACGTTTGTGGATCAAGTAGAAGATAGATATAGAAAGCTAACACAGACACAAGATACAGGAGACAGTCAAGTAGATTGGACTGAAGAAGAGAGATCTCACAGGGCAAAAGGGAGCTATGGTCCTATAGCACTGGACAAGGAGCAGAGGGGAAAGTTGTGTGTGAGACGGTATCAGACCTATTATGAAAAGGTCCCAGTGGGACAGAGTACATGTGATCAAGTTTTTACCATGGAAGATTCTGCCAAGAACTTTCTGCAAGGCTCTGTGCAAGTGATACAGACTGTTTATTATGTGTGTGGAAAGAATGCCTATGTTAGGTTGCCTGCGAACTGGTATGGTACGTGTTTTTTGGGGATTATTTTCCGAAGATTTACCATGCTGAGGATTTGGAGCTTTTAGAAGGTGGACAGCATTCGAGAGTGAAAAGAGCTGAGAGTGCAGGAGCAGTGGTTGGAGATGTTTTTGGAGCGATAATACCAAGTTTGGGAGTGATTCTGAATGACGTGAAAATCAGACGATTGGCGACTGTGGTTGATGAGATATCAATGAATACAGCAAAGTCGTTGTTACTTGTGGATGGAGAGATGTTGTCGATAAGGACAATGGTTTTGCAGACCCGCCTTGCTTTAGATGTTTTGTTGGCAAAAGAGGGTGGAGTCTGAAATTATTGAAAGTTCAGGAGTGTTGTACTTATATACCAGACCACAGTAAGGGTCTGGAGAAATATATAAGTAACATCATTACAATCCATCACGAGATAGAGGATTTGACTGAAGAGGGTGTTTGGGAAAAGAATGGAAAAGGATTCAGTCAAGTGGGAAATTGGTTTGCAAATTTGGGGAGAGGGTTCCTTGGCTATGTGTTGAGGCCTCTTGTCATGATTTTGGTTTGTTTGTGGGGATTTGTCAGAGCCATTAAGTGGTATAAAGGAAACAGGGTTGAGAGAGCTCTTAGAGAGAATGAAATGAGAATGGCCAGACTGCAGGACAGTCAATATCAAAACCTCAAGAATATGGAGAGACTCCAACGGGGGAGGATGGCAACAAGTTCTGTTTAGGTCGGTTCTTTCTCCAAGGAAGTTGTGTGAAGGTGTGATGCCACTAGTCATCAAAGGGGGGAACTGATAGAGCGCCATGTTATTCTGAAATTGTAGGGGTGCATCATAATCACAGGTAGTCCGCACTCATATATTTAGAGTGTGAAAGATTAACTTGTGGATTTTGAAATGTAATACTAAATTAGCATATAATAGTGCGAATAGAAATATAATTATGTCATTCATGAAGTTCAATGTAGTGCTTAATCGAAAATGTATTTTAGATAATGCATAAGGAATTAGTTCACGTATAATGTGATGTCCTAGGTTTGAACATGCACCATATTAGAAGTCTGTATGTGTAGGTTTGCTTATTCATGAATGCACATTAATGAATACCAATGCTTTTAATATGATTTTAGAAATGTGTGTTCAAATGTGTAGAGGCCTGATCGCATATACGTTTAAAAGAAAGGCCTATTCGTTCTTATGTTAGCTGAATATTGTAGGCTGAAAATTGTTTCCCTTGGGAAGGCTCCGGGTTTTGAGAAAGTCAGCAGATCTCAGAGAGTGGAAGGTTTCTCGTTCCCATGTTTCTGTTGCAGGTGCAAGGACACCTAGCTCGTTAGGATGGTAGGAGAAGCCAACATGGGAGTATACTGGAATGCAGATATGATACTTTCAGCGGAGAAGGTGCCTGGGACCCAAGGTCAGGCCGAACCGTCTTGGATGAAGTAAAAGTTTCGATGGAAAAGTACAATAGGAAGGCCTGGCTGAAGAGGTGTGATGAGGGCGTGTTCTGCGATTTTGTGATTTTGAATTAGGGACAGTGCCCCGTGGGTTGAGCAGTCGAGGATTAGGTGAGGAGCTAGAAGGATCATCTTAGAACGAGCTCTGTAGCTTCGGCTATTGATCTAAGCAAAGTGAGTGCACTTCTAAGGAAGTCTTCACTACTGACACCTTTTTACTCTTTGCCTGGGGAAAATGCTAATTAGAGATGTCATCCTAGAGTTAGTGTAGGGATAGATTAACCATTTTCCTTTTAGGTTAATGACTTCTACTATTGAGATTGGAGCAGTTATTGGTTGCCTGATGCTTCTGGAGCTAACTATTCTTCTTATTCTGACTCGGATGTGACTCCTGCATGGGATATTTTTTGTACTAGTGCCCATTTATTTTCTTAACCTTGTGATGAGGTGCTTGTATGTGCAGTTATTTTTGGCTTTGTAATAAACCCCTACATTTTGAATTTGGTGTCATTGGTCTTTTCAGATTTATAGATGGAAACCATTTGGTTAATTTGAATGAATTGGATTTCCTCCCCTTTACACTATTCAGCAGGTAAAAACATCCAGTCGGCCTGAGGATTCTTGGTGATGGTAAGATAGATAAGAATCCAGCTTTATCATAAGCATGCAGTGATCGTGACCTGAGGGGTAAAGAACAAAATATGAAAATAAATAAATAAATAAATAACAGTATATAACGAAAGAAAGAGCTATGTGGGATACTCAATCAAAGCAGGTGTTCAGGTTGTGTCACAAAATACCACAGTGTATAGCATCACATAAAATGTATCAGTATTCATTGTTTGGGCCAGAGGTAGCCTAAAGAATAAGGTTTATTTTCTGTGTTATAATGATGATAGACATTTACAAAAATATATGTATAGTTGAAACGTTCTCCCATGCTAGCTATAGAGACACTTGGCACAAAGGTGCAATTAAGCGGCTAGCAGTCAACTTGCAGTTGGTGAAGTGAGGAAATTAGTTATTATCAAAATGCAGGGAATCAAAAATGTAAATGTGCTTAAAGTTGAGCAGCTGGTTAAGTTGAGGTGTTGCTAATTCACCGAATGAGCAACTTATTCAAACAAGCTGACATAGGTTAATACAGAGGTGTGTGGGGCAGCAAGATGGTCTATGATGGTTTATGGTCCTAACAAGCCTATTGAATTTGCAGTCTTTTCTCGGTTTACCACTACCTGTATTTTACAACCATGAAAACATGTCGCTTTATTTGTTGTTCTTCGAAATCTACTGAGATTCTTCACAACTTACTCTATTGCACAATATCTGGAGACACATCAGCGTGGCACATTTGTCTTACTTGTGTATACTGTGAATTCTTTTTTACTCCAGGCGCACTGTACCTTGTTATTGGAAAGCCGGCTGAATCAAGAATATCCATTGATATTATATAGCATAAATTACTATATTACTGCCTGTACTCTACAGGCGCGACCTGTACTCCAGACACGCATTGTTACGTCTTGTTGGTGATGCTCTTGCAATCAACCTTACTACACATTCATGAAACAAAGTGTAAAGTCTGTTGTAGCACCTGCTCAATCCTTTTTGTACTCTCAGTTACTTGGCACTATCTATAAATCGGCCTCTGATATGTAGGGATGTGTGGTTTATAGAACCACTGCTACCATTGTAATAGCTCCTGTACCTATGTTTGCCCTATTTTACTGCTGCTGAGATACTGGGGTTTAACATCTGTAGGGAGTGAGGAGATAGAGAGATAGAGAATACCAGCCATCACTTGTAAAAAAGAAATGTGATTTTTAAATAAAGGGCCATAATTTGTAATTGTAATACGTCATGCCTACCTACATGCAGTGTATGACAGGGTAATATTTGGGCATTGTGATGTAGTGATGGATGATCATGTTTGATACGCCACCCCCAGATACAAATGTAGGGCTCGTGTACCAACAAGCCACATTTCACCAAAATACCTAGCAATGAAATTATGTACAAGAGGCGACTGTCGGGGATAAAACAATCTTTGTGAGTTTCCGGGAAAGGCAGCATACACGTCACTGAAGCAGCCCCTGGCATCGCAGACAGCCTGCACATTGATGGAGTGACAGCTGCGTCTGTTGCGGAAAAGGTGGGCTCTGTGATGAGGTGGCTGCTGAAGTGTCATGTGGGTGCAGTCAGTGTCACCTAGTACACGAGGGAAGAGAGCAAAGGCATACATTTTCTTGACACCCTTTGCCTTCCTACCATTGAGTGTAGCATAGTGATAAACTGGTGCACTCTTCTGTTGATGCGTCTCAGTACATGATGCAAGCATCAAGACTGGCTTGCCTGTTGGATGCCAACGTTGTCAGAGGAGGCCCTCTGGAAAGATCCCATGTCCTTGGAATGGAGTGCAGCCTGTACTGACATATGCAGCAAAAGGCTGAGAACTGGCTGTAGGTAAATCCAGCTCCTGTTCCCAGACAGAAATCATGCACAGGGTCACATCAGGCATCAAGTGGTATCTGGCAACAACAGCTTCCCTGGACATTCCAAAGATATTCTTACTTTGCCTAAAATCCCTCTCGCTCCTCCTCCTCATATAATTCCTCCTCAAAATAAGGGGCAAACCTACAAAGAAGATCAACGACATAGTGATGGCACAGATTTGGTGTATGTGTACCTTTCTTATGTGGTTTGCATGGCTGTGATTAGTTGTTGAAATGAGTTTCATCTGGAGGTGGGTGGTGGAGTTCATTACCAGGTGTGTTGCACGTGTTGAAATCCTTTTAAAATATATGTCACACATTTAGAACAATCGCTAAGCTATAGAATCAAGCATTTCCCCATGTTAGAACATTAAACAGCCTTTTAGTTGCGTAGTCTACTTATTGTTTTTATTTTACAATTAAAATTAATATAAAAATTATTTTATAATAGCGTTTAACATAAAATTATTTAACAAGTGTCACTGACTTTTTTTACTTTTTCTTATACGTTATCATACAGAGCTCTCCACCATCAACTGCGGAGTCTACCTATGGTAAAGCAGATTGAAGAATAAAAAACATGTTAATAAACTTCTGCAAAGTTTGTAGAAATATTTTATTTAGGAAATAGCACTATAATGATTTTTATTTAATTATTATAAATATATAACTACTGTATGAAATGGTACAGCAGTATTAAATTCATTTACATTCAGATAAAATTGATGTAAATATATTAAATAAAAAGATTGCTCAAATTTACATTGAAAATTCAAAAGAAGGACTGTAATTGATCATGCAGTAATAATTGTTAAAATTTGATGTATGCAAATATTTAATTGTAATTAAGTAAATGTAGTCAAATTATTTGTTACATCAGTAATAAAAGGGAAAATAGGGTATTAAAATATATTATTAAACTACAAATGTTTTGTTTTTATATTTCTTGACAATACATTCTGCTTATTAATATGTTTAGCTATTTAAATAAATGTAATTTTTTTTAACATTATTTCCTGTGGGGTTTTAGTACAAGTCCCTAACTCCATTATTTTCTATGGGAGGGCGTTGCAATGCCAGTGGTTGGCCATGTGTTGTGCGCTAGAATTATTCCAGCTTTGATCTGGAGTACTTTACTTCCATTTTATGACCGTGTTTGGCTGTAGTAACTATAGAAGTGCAGTTTGAGAATAGCTATTGTCCTACTCTTTTGTGGGAAGTTTGACATCCCTCCCCAAGCCTCTCTCTAGCCCTCCCTAATCCCTTCCTTACTCCTCCCTACTCCCCTTCCCTTAGTAGGAAGTATTCCCCATTTTTCAGTCACTCCTCTGTATCCCTCCCACATTTACTACTAAAACATATACTTATGTGTGTGAAGATTTCGCAGTCGGAGTGGAGATCTCCGCACATAAAAGGATAAGAGAGGCGGAAACTCCATACGTAGGTTTGTGACCAGCATTTTGTAGTATGTTTAGTAATACTACAAAATGGAATTTGTTAATAGGCCCCTTAAGAGGCGCTTTGGGTGAGCTCTATCCATTCATTGGTCTTTTAAACTGTCACTCATATTTTGCATCTGCTCACCACCGCATACTGCTTGCGGAACAGGGCCAGCCCACTTCAGCTTTTGGCTGTCTTGCACTGTGAGTGATGGCAGTTTTCCGATCTCCCGTGCACATCACCCTAAAAAGAAGTACACTTCTGAGCTGGGCTGGTGGCCAGAACTCTATTTAGCCATTGTGTTTTTTTTCCCTTTTCATTCTTTAGCCGTTTTGTTTCACTTTTTATAGTGATCCTTTTTTGTTTAAACTATGCCTTCAGATTACAGTACGTCAAAGTCAACAGTGTCATTTATTTGCTCCAATAAAGATCATATTTTTCTCTGAGAGGAACTGAAAGTGAAAAGGGCTGCTACCACTGTTCTAAGAACATCTGTCTGCTACTGGGCACCACACTGATTTATTAAAAGTATATGTAACAGTCCTTTGTTTCTAGCTCAATTGTTTTTTAATGCAAGTACTTGGTTGCCACATTTAGGATGTGGGAAATGTTTTCTTTTATTTCAGTTTGTGACATATTTTTACAATAAGCATTGGCAAAGCCAATTTTGCTTTTAGGACTTTTGGCTTTGACAATGCCTTTTGGTAACACTTTACAGCATCAGCAAGATGCTGTGCAGTATGGGCAATAGTAAAAACAAAATAGTAAAGAGAAATATATAACACCAAGGAGTCGAACAAATGGGACACGAACGCCGGGTAAGTGCGTAGTTTTTTACTTTTCCTTTATTTTTTACGCTGCCGCTTCGGTATGGTGGATGACGCGTTTCGCCCATAATAATAATTTTGGAAAAGGTGCAACAATGCAGCCAGCCACACCAGTGCAAGCGTCACCAGACATACGTGACTATGAAATGACGCCAGAGCCAATTTTTTTAATTTAACAATCTGTTATATCCTAACTATATTGTAGTTTATGACATTCATCTCTCCACAAGTGGAACCCTGTAAGGATGATGTAACATGGAATGTTGGTGTAAGAAAACCACAGTTGGAGAAGGGCTGAGCAGCATGCTGGCTGCTCCTGGTGGGGCTACTCTTGGGCTGAACTATTGCTGTACTATTGATCTACAATAAATACTTCTAAAACATCTCAACCAGCCTGGAGTGATCACTACAATTTTATATACGTATCCTCTTTTCTTCCAAACAGAAAAGAGAAAAGTAAAATCAGACGTAGAAACTAGATGAACATAATAGAGGGGAGAGTACAGGAAGAAACAAGGCAGAGATAGAGAGGAAGAAAACAACCAAGAATCTGTGGAAACAGATAAACACAATTCATATACCATCCTCCTTTCTATAAATAAAAAAAAGAAGAACAAGAAAAGAATGGAAGGAAAAATCACCGATGACCACCACCTGCACACCCATTGGCCAGACAGATGTGCACAGAGGCAGGTCAGAGCATGATGAAAAAAGAAGACAGAGAAGAAGAGAACTACATTATATAACTCATACTTCTCCATAATATGAAAAACATTTGAGTAAAAAAATAGAAAAGTACTGGGCTAGAGTGTTGAGATTGAAAGAGAAAACAGAGTTGAGAGAAAACGCCCAGACAAACGTGAACCAATGCACTATAGTTAATGGACAAAAACCAAACTATACACCCATGTGGGTAACAATATGAACGTGCAGAGGCAACCACAAGATTGGTCTATATATTGCTCTAAGTAGTGAAGGTGTAAGACCGTGAAATGTACCTCAATTGGAGGTCTATTGATATGCATAACAAAGAGGGGGAAAAAAAACACACCTCACGGAGAAGTCAAGAAATGTGCATGTATGTGGGGGACAAAAGGCCGTGCAACACCTCGTGTGATAGAGAATGCGGGACAGCAGCCTCGCAACGTGAAACTTGAGGTAAAAGTGTGCACCGAGACAAAAGAAACAAACCTCATGGAGAGGTCAATGTTGTGCACTAGAGTAGCGGGAATACAACTCACGTGAAACACTCCATGAACAGGTAAAAACATTGTGCACTGTAACAAAAGAGACACACCTCGTGGAGAGGTCAATGTTGTGCACTAGAGTAGCGGGAATCCAACACACGTGAAACACCCCATGAAGAGATAAAAACGTTGTGCACTGTAACAAAAGAGACATACCTCGTGGAGAGGTCAATGTTGTGCAGTAGAGTAGCGGGAATACAACCCACATGAAACACCGCGGGAAGAGGTAAAAACATTGAGCACTGTAACAAAGGGACAAAAAACCCCAACCCGTATAGAGGTACAGATATTGTGCACAATGTGATGTAACCGCAAAATTAGACTATTACATACCAAAGTGCATATGACATGACGTCTTGAAAATACACAAAACGGTTTTTGAACGTGCACAACCAGAAATAACCAATAAATATGAAATACTGTAGATCGCTAAATGTCTAATGACTGTAAATCACAATAACGTTATAATATGTTAAAATGCACTACAAATTCCCAAAACATCAATGGCAAAGGTGTGCCTGTCACCGTGATCCAATGGGACAGGCGTTCATAGTAGGTAAACAGGACATTGTAGAAACAAAACAGCTCCAGAGATTTGCCACATGAAAATACTTTGCAGGTGGTGGAGTGTACCTGAATTTGCCATAAGCAAAATACTTTGCAGCAGACACCATGTCAGATTGAAGACAGAAAAACGAATGCGCTTGTGGAAAACTCACCACATGATCTGGAAACACAGTACAGTGTCTTTATCTTGAGCAACTGATCCATGCACCCGATGTTGTGCTCCATGTACATAACGTTGTATCACATGTGATGGACAGCCAGTCCGGTGCTGTTTGCGCTGGGGTGCACTGCATTTTCCCCATAATGAAGAGCTAGTTTCCTCACACCGCAACGGTGAAAACGATCCGATGTTGAACCAGAAAATAACTTTATTGGACAAGACAAAAAAAAATGGTTGGCAGGATACCGCAGGAAATACTGATCAAGGAGCATTAAAAGGAAACTTGAATGCCTGCTCACGCCAATTTCAAGATGGTGGCACGTCCAGAGACGTTTGTTCTGGGTGGCTCACGATACGTCAATGCACCAAAGTGACCACAGGCATAGCTGAGAGTGCCACAGACGTAAGAGCAGAAGACTCCACAATGGTGATGGCAGGACGTCACCGAAGGTAACAGCGCGGGACCCCATGGTGAAGGTAGGCGAGCTCGCGCGTTCGTTTTGAAACAAATGATGTGGCGGTTTAACCGACAAAAGACCAGGGGAAATATGGGGCCCAAAAGAAATTAAAATGAACTTACCCCATATGACCATAATGTTCAAGTAAGAAGGATGGCCGTGGGAACACACCATATGTGCCAAAATGAAGTGTGACTATTGTAAAAATTCACAGCATGGCTCCGTGTGTGTTTTCCATAGAGGAGTGTGTCCAGAGCCGTGAAGATGTTGAAAAGAGTCATCTTTGTCGTGCTAGACCATGACTTGCTTGTGGCATAGTTCGTGTGAAACCAGACATTAAGCGAAACCAATGAAGCTCACACAAACCTAGGTAGCAAGAGTTCCTAAGTGGCTCTAGTCTGTATATAGACAATAACATTGATCGTGTGGCAAATTACCTTGTTCCTTGCATGTTGAGACGCTGTAGAGGCAACAGGAACTAGCTTTTGAGACGAGGTAGGGACAGCAAGAAAAGACCTTTTGAGATGCTGTAGGAACAGCAGACAGAGACTTGAGCTACGTAGAGACTGGATCTGGCACTGTGTGTAGAGGGCGACCGATGGGAGGTCACTGGTCGGGCTGATGTGTGCCAGTAGTAGAGTAAGCGCAGCTGTAGTTACAGGAGTTGCTTTAGCTTGAGAGTAGGTCTTCAGATACTCCAGACTTGAAATTGTAAGGCCGGAGAGGTAGCACACGCAGATTCTTTGCTTCAACTTGTCGCCATAAAATTGTAGTGATCACTGCAGGCTGGTTGAGATGTTTTAGAAGTATTTATTGTAGATTAGTAGTACAGCAGTAGTTCAGCCCAAGAGTAGCCCCACCAGGAGCAGCCAGCATGCTGCTCAGCCCTTCTCCAACTGTGGTTTTCATACACCAACATTCCACGTTACATCATCCTTACAGGGTTCCACTGGTGGAGAAATGAATGTCATAAACTACAATATAGTTAGGATATAACATAATCCGAAAGGGACTAGTAAAAAAATAAATTACATTGAAGTAGCGTAAAATTGCTTTTGTTAGGTGGAAGGCTGCCAGCAACTTGCTTCCTGGACCTCCAAAATAAAAATATATGTTAAAAAGAAAGACCAAGCAGGTGGGGGTAATGGGAAACAATATGGAGCAGGGGTGGGAAGCAACGTGGAGTGGGTGGGAAGCAACGTGTAGTGGGTGGGTGGGAAGCAACGTGTAGTGGGTGGGTGGGTGGGTGGGTGGGAAGCAACGTGGAGTCAAGCAACATGGATGAGCAACGTGGAGTGGGTGGGAGGGTGTTAAGCAACGTGGAGTGGGTGGGTGGGTAGGATAGCAACGTGGAGCGGGTGGGTGGGTGGGAAGCACAATGAAGTTGGTCTAGGGAGGGGTAAAAACAGCACATGAGGGAAAAGCAATACAGATGATGAGGGAGAAGCATATGAGAAGGAGAGCAACATGGAGTATGGGTGGGAGTTTGTCACTGGGAGAAACACATGAGACAGCACATGCAGCACACGAGGGAGAGAGCAGACCAGGATGGGTATTTAGGGCAGTGGTGCCGCTCACGGGGGACAGATGAGGTCTGTGTCCAGTTCAATTTGTCCTGAACGCCGTTGGGTCCCACCACCATAGCTGTCGAATGTGCCAAGTGGCAACACAGAAAAGAAAACAGACACTGCACCTTGCCACACACATTTTTTTGTCCATCTCCCTTTCATACCATTCATTGCAAGGCTGTATTTGAGGCAATATACAAGAATATATGTTTCCTTAAATATTTAAATCTGACTTTATATATATGTGTGCTTTAAACACAGAGACAACAATATATGCACTTTGATACAAAGTCAGATTTAAACATTTCAAGAAAAGAATTATAGATATGCACACTGGCACTATCCGTTGTATCTGTGACCCAGTGTGTGCCCCCACCACAAAAAGAAAAAAACACGTCTACAGACGCCACTGATTAGGAAGGAAGAAAAACAAGAGGGAGGAAGTTGGAAATACACGTGCACTCTTCTGCAGTGCTAGGCCAAAAAGAAAAAGTCGTTCCCTAACATTGAGCAGTGGAAGGGCAGAAGCCAGCCAATCAGAGAGCAGATTAAAGGGATATGTTCAAGGGAGTTGACAAACACAAGATAGACAAGCTGGGGGCAAGGAAAATCACCAAACAAAAAGACAACAAATGAGAGTGACAGTAAAAACGGTGATGTCATCCATGGGTGGGAGTGTAAGCCCCAGTAAACTCTTGTTAAACCCGCAATAGTTCTTTTGCAACCAGATATCTGTGCGATCTGGTAGACTAGACCTAAAAATGAGCCATCACACCCGCTTGCCAAGACTAGGCCTAATGGTTTTGCCAATGCTTGTTTGCATATGCTTGTTTGCATTTGCTATTTGTGCATTTCTTACAGTTCATGATGGTCTGGCATTGTCGCCTTTTGTCAGCTCTGGCTGTGTTTTTTGTGTGAAAATGACAACTCTTGTTACATTTGTATCAGAAAGTGAAGTGATTTCCTGCAGAGACTCAACAATGCTACAAAGTAATATGTTTTTTTAATGTTGCTGTCGTTGTACTGTGGAACTGACTGCAGACGCTTCTTCAATACATGCATTTACAGCTTGGGTCTCCAAACGTCTCTGTAAAAAGAGCTACTTACTTTCAAAAAAAATCTTCCTGAAATACCAATAATAATATAATGTTGTAATCAGTCGCGGTTCCTGCAGGTAAGCTCGATAGGGCGGTGGGGAGGGGCAGGGGGATGTCGACAGAGTGGGGAAAATAAATAAATCCTATTCTGTCATCTGTCGACGTCCCCCCCCAACCCCCACGCCCCGCCCCACCGCGCTTACCTGTAGGAGCCGCGACTGGTTGTTATAGGGACCACAGCAGACAAGATTACATTAGTGGCCAATCTATTCAAGTCTTCCACCCAATTCCTCAGGCTTGGTTGCCAGCAGTGATTTTAATGTCAATGTGGAAGGCCTCTACTTGTGTAATGCATAACAGCCGCAGCTGCAATGCCCAAGGTAATACAATTACTAATGTCGCCCCACTGTTGCATGTTTTATTACTGAAATATCAGCTTTAAATATATTTTGGAAATTCAGCCATTTTTATGCAAACATCACCTTGTGAGTTGAAAATGCACACATTTTCATCTCAAGTATATGCTTTTCAATATGGTGTAAATATATGGATTCAACCAAGAAAATCTTCCAATTTAGTATGTCGGGCCGCACACAGGAGGGCGACTCATAAATGTAGCTGGAGAGCTACCGGCAGCCCACGAGCTGCTCGTTGCAGAAGCCAAATGAACACTAGCAGTAGGTAGATGTGACAGAGAGTTCCATTCATGGCTTCACTGCTGTCTTCAATGGAGTCAATGGTGGTGTGATGTGTGATGTTACCCATGATGTCTTCCATGACTACATTTCCGATGGATGGTATCTGTGACATCATGCGCGAAGTTGTAAGCAGCAACTAAGAAGGGAGTTATATTTTGCATAGCTCCCCTTAACTGGCAAATTTCTGATCTTTTTAAAGGGTTTTTAACCGTAACTCTGACTTAGACCAAAGTCAAGGTTTGTGTTCGAAGGAGAGGCTCATGGGATAAAAAGGGACAGCAAGTGAGACAGCTGTGCTTGGATGTTCGTGTTCCGGCCACTGGACAGGTCATTCCTCATGGATTGAGATGATGGCCGCAGATGGACACCAACAAGCTTAGCACTCAGGATAACTCTCCCTGGAAAATGGCTGGTCATAGTCTGGTAGAAGTCTGGTCAGGTAGTGCTAACTAGATCCGTTTAACAGGAGCAAGGTTTACCATAGGTTCCCACGTCACCGCTCCAGTGAGACTTCACCAATGCGTGGATTCGACATTCTTGGACACAAGCTGGGAACCGAACCGAACCTTGTAGTCTGAGCTGCAAAGTGAAGTAACAAGACAGCAAACCCCTGTCTCCTAAGGAAAAGCATAAAAGGGAAAAGACAAGAAAATGCAGGGACACAAATACAGGAGCAAAGCAAACCAGTATGAAGCAAAGGAATCTTACAACAAATGCAAATGAGGCCGGACTCCACGCTTAGCATTTGTGAATTACTCCTAGTGACTCTCCGTCTCCTTCCCTTAGGGGTTGCAGAAGCACTGCTGTTGATAACCTGGTAAGTGCTTTTGTCATCTGTTCATTCTACCAGTTACAATTTTGTCTTTTCTACTCTCTTGGTGCAATACACTTATCCTCAGCTTCTGACTTAGGGGTGTGCGAAATTCGAGTAATTTACTTTTGTGTAATTATGACAAATTTGAGGAAAATTACATTCAATAATGCGGAATCATGCATAATGCAAATATGGCATTTAGCACCATATTTCAGCGTAAAATGCGTCCTTACCTCCATTTTAGACATGAGGGTTCTCTCCGTGCTTAAAACATTGCACCAAAAACACAAGTACCATGATGACAGTCACTCATGTCTGGTAATTTGCGCTGTTCCTACAGTGTAGGGGCGTAACTTCAGAAATGTAACTCAATATTCACAAAAGTGCACAAATTACACAGCTGTAATTAAATCTCACTGGGCTTACGTCTGATGCGCATGGAACCTCACATGGCACCCCAAAGCCCTCAAAAAATGTATTTTTGTGAATGTTTATGATTAGAGTACCTATATCATGCATCAATACACAGTGCTTATATAGGTGAAAGAAACAATACAAGTGTAACTGACCAAACTATGTAAACTATCTGATGCGCACTAATCACAGAAAAGCATTTAAACTGCACCTGTACCTGGTACTTAATGTATCTGAAGTCAAAGCATTTTAACCATTGCGACCATCGACCTCCATCTGCTGCTCACTCACCACATTCTGTGTAGTGCATATTTACAAACTGTACACCCTCCAGTCACACTCTGAGGTCTCATCCTTTCACCAGACATACTAAGTGATCTCAGTATTGGGTGGCGTGTGCCACATCCCTCTATCCTGGGTAAACAGACTCCATCTGTGACTCCATCTTTGCATAACACATATCATTCGAGTATGTTTGTTCTTCAAGAACAGTCTAAGATGTCAGTCCTTCCCCTGAAGTCAATAGTACAAAATGTTGAGTCGTTTGCCTTTATTCGACATAGGTAGAGTGGCCTTTGATCGTTTCTTGTGCTTGCCGAATGTGAATTGACTTGCATCTGCCACATCCGTGGTTGCAAGGCGCTATATCTGTGCCAAACACAATAGGCGCTATGTCAGTACTAAATACAATCTAATACAATGCAATTGATGAAGCCGTTATCAATGTGTGATTCTCAACACAGGGCATCCTTTCCTGACTGGCCCTTTGCTAAGAGTCTTCCCGAAAACTCTGCAATCCCAGATGTGCAGGACTTGGAGGTTGGGACACTAGGCCGCTCTGAATATTAAGGAAGACCAGTTAACACCTGAGGACGGCCTCTTCCCAGGTGTGCCGGTGTGTGGCAATGGAAGGGAATTGGAATTACTTTGCTTGAATCTCAAGAATGTAAAACTGTCCGCACTTTGCTATGAAACTTCATTTGGAAGCTCTGCAATCGAAGCATTTATTACAAGTTTTGGCCTAAAATTGGGGTAATTAATAGTGGGTGGGATAAACTATGACCAACTTCTAATTTTCTGTGGTTGTGCTCCTTGCTATTTCAGTAGTAGGGAAGGGGAGGGTGTTGTGGGGCAAGGTCAGGGCAAGTAGTAAATTCTGATGTCATCGGGGGGGGGGGGGTCAAAGGGTGCATGAGTTCACTTCCTCTAGCCCTGCCAATTTAGTAAATTAATATCAATAGATTTAGAGTGGACGCCGAGCCCAATGGTAAGGGAAAGAGAGGTGTTCTTGAACTGCAGAGAAAAACGTTCCAGAACTACAAGAATGACTATTAAAAGCTTTGAACAGGGGTGACTCCTCCGTTAAGGCGGTGGAGCGTCCCGTCCCGAGCTGAGTGTTAGAACGGGGGGCGGGGCTTTCTGATTTCTGCTTCTGCCAATCAGGCAGCAGCAGAAGGCAGTGATGGGCAGGGCACTTTAAGTTTAAAGTGCTTATGTCTTTTTGGCCAGCCATCTTGCGATGGCGAGTCACACATGCGCATTTTAAACCTCTCAAACCCAGCTGTCTAAGACAGCATATAGGGCTCTAGGGTCCACGGAAGCGGCGTGAGAGGCCGACCCCTCCAATCCTGGCACTTCTTTCATCAGGGGCAGCTCCTCAGTTAAGGCGGAGGAGAGTTGCCCCACTAAAAAATGACACCCAGAGATGGAGAAATAAAATGGTAATAAAGTTAATGTATTACCATTTTATTTTTTCAAAATCCCATGCCGAGCGTCAGGACGGGGGCGGGGCTTTCTGATTTCTGCTGCTACCAATCAGGGAGCAGCAGAAAGTAGTGAGGGGCAGGGCACTTTAAGTTTAAAGCGTGCATGTCTTTTTGGCCAGACGTCTTGTGACGGCCAGCCAGACATGCGCATTTTAAACCTCTCTAACCCAACTGTCTATGACAGCTGTGTTAGAGACAGCATAGGGCGTTAGTGTCTTCGGGGGCGCCAAAGGAGTCCGCACCCTCTAATCCTGGTGCTTCTTTCATGCTGCATGAGAACAGTGCCAGGATTGGTTACTGCAGTTTCCTGGGTCCCGCATTGGAGCATGCCTGCCTGGAGAAGACCGTAGCGAGGAGGACGTCGCGCTAGGAAGGTAAGTGGAGTTATTTTTTTTTACCTTATTTGTAACTTTTATTTCTGTCCCCTCCCGCTTACCACCCTCCTTACTTGCTTGCCGCCACTTGCTTTGGAACACCTTACCAATAAGTCCAAAGATGCTGCAACTCAGTCCCCGTTAGTTCCCACACCCTTCGATCTCTGATGATAATCTGGAGCAACTCAGTGAATGCAGGGTGTGGGGGTCGGCTGGCTCTGTGATAGGAGGGAAGGACTGCGGGGGTAGACTTTGAGGAGGGAGAGAGGCTAGAGAAAGACCAACCCATCAGCCTGCCGTAGTCTCATTTCTTTGCTGAAATACATTTAGCAGGAAGGCTTTCTAACGAAGGAGGAACGGCGAAGGAAACTATGTCATGCCATCCTTTAATACTGGAAATAGCTGCCACGTGACATCTTCCAGGTGTAGCACTTTCAGCAAGTCTGTGTTTTTTAGGTCTCGCCTGATCCAGCGCTTGCACTGGTCTGGCTGAGACATTTAGTGTACGGGTTTTGAAAGTGCCGCCACACGGCCTAGCGCTTGCGTTCACCCGAGGCACCATCTGGAGCTTTCACTTTTTCCGCCCGCGTCGCGCGGCCAATGCTTGTTTCCTTCTTATTATGATATCCTTCAAAACAAACATTCAGCTATTTTCGTGGATAAGGCAATTTGACATTTTAACTTTTCTCAAAATTAAAGTTTTGACAGCCTTTTTACATCAGGCTGACTTTCTTCATTTTAGAAATTCATCAAAATAAATAAAGATTCCCGAGTCTCTAGTAACAGATTTTGCGTAGAATAACACCCTACAGTGGAATACATTCCGATTGTCACAGGCATCTGAATTCTTTCTTGGTTGATGTTACTTCTTTCTCCTGTTTTTAGTCTCTCTGGCTCTTTTTCATGATTCACTGTGTTGCATGGGGGAACAGATCAGGAACTGGAGTACAAAGGTAGAATGCAGAATTGGGAAAAGTAATGCTGCGTTAAACATTACGGGACGGGCCTTTGACCCACCAATATGAGCAGATCTGTGGGAAAGAAATCATATAAATGCAAGCACTGGCAAGGCCAATAGATCCCACCTTTGGGGCTTATTGACTTTACATAAAGTTCTAGCCTGGATCGGTAAACAAAAAGAACAAGCATTGGCATAGCCAATAGGTCTTGCCTTTGGGACCTTATAAGTGTTTAGCCATGCAACAGTTGGTGTTGTTGCACCAAGGATATTCTGCTGCATAACTAAATACTTATAAGGTTCCAAAGGCGAGACCTATTGGCTATGCAAATGCTTGTTTAGCTAAGGGTCTGTTGCATTCTGGGACCTGTAGTTCACGTGGTAAATATGTGTTGAAAACTCCCTGCATGCAATGGGCTGTTCATGAAACGCCGACATCTGTCTGAAGGTGTCATGCATGGAAAGGGTTCTACGTGGCTATCACAACATCAAATAGTGTTACAAGGTCAGCATGGGTATGGGGTGTGGTAATGGATTAGCGATAATATTCTGCTGCACCCCTGACAGCAGTGAAACGGGCATTCATTAAGGGAAAGCGCTCTGAAGTTTCCCGGGTCCCTGCGCTAGAGTCTCAGCCATGCAGGCTTCTCTTTGCGCAGGTGGAGCCCTGAATTTACAAGAGTTTAAATAATAAATGTTTTAAAAATTATACTTTGTGTCTATTTGGCGCTTCATACCTCACTCTGGTGCCTAAGCGATGTGAATAACCATTGTCAGTCACCCTATTTAATGGTGCACGCACGACTACAAATGCCAGAAAGCACAGAAGAACTGAACTGGATGAGAACAGCACATGCGCTAAAGCGCTCCGGAGAGCTCCCCTCAGAAGCACAAAACGCCTGCAGTTTGTACACACATATTTTTCCTTCTAGGCGCTGACTTTTAACTGTGGTGAGTTTAGTTTCAATGCTACTTTAGGAAAGAGGTAGGAAAAAATATTTTTTCGGCAAAGTGCAGCCTATGCCACGCTGTCAGCCCGCGCCACTGCCGAAGCCGGGAGCAGTAGGGTCGCAGATCTCAGCATCGCTCTCGGTGCGGCTGTCCCAAGCATCATAGGACTGTCCATCATCCAACGGGGCGTAGGCTGTGTCACCGAGGGGGCGTGGCTTAGGCTGCGGTATGCAGCGCTGCCCTCAGATGAAGAAAGTTTCATTTAAACATCGCTCGGCCCCGGAGCGTGAAAGGAGGAGCCGGAGCCGCTGCTAGTGAGCAGAGCGGAGCCGCCTTGGCACCTCCTCCGGAGCCGCGAAAGGCTGATGCAACTTTCCCTTTAAGGGCCGGAGGAACCCCTTTGACAGTGCCACAACACAGCCGGGAGAGGAGCGCCGTAGCAGCATGGTAAGACGGGCACTGGTGCCCAACCTTGCACTCTCTGCCAGCCGCGCGTGCACTCTGACAGCTTGCACACGAAAGTTCACGTCTGATGCAAACTTGTACGCGGAGGTCTTGGGTCGTCCATGTGAGTCTGACTGGTTCATTCAGTCTTCCTTCGTGGCATGCTCACTTGTCGCTGCTTTAGGACAGGACTGCAATTACCAGCCTAGGTGTGGAGCAGTGTGTAAGCCTAGGTGTGGGGCAGTGTGTAAGCCTAGGTGTGGGGCAGTGTGTAAGCCTAGGTGTGGGGAAGTTGCTTGCACATCACCGGGGACAACTTATGCTGTGTATGTATGGGGGGGGGGGGCAGGGGACCTTATGTAGCTGGGACTGTCACTGTAAGAGAGGCGTTTGCAAGCCTGACCGGGCTAATGCTTGCTGTTCTAAGACACCTGTGAGGTCACTTTTTAAGTCGTTGTGGCCCTCCGCTCTCTGCACTGGGTGACGCCTGTGCTCAGGGAGACCCAGACCTGTTGATGAGGTGGGCAGGGTCCCTGAGCGCCGGACACTGCCCGTGTTATTAGCACCAGAGGATGCGTGTCCACCCGGGTCACCATTTGAGCCTTATTTAGAATAGTGCATTTTGGGAATTGTAGTCATACTTCACGTCAACCGAATCGTACGAAAGTGTCAGAGTTTTGTAAAACAAAACCTCGAGGGCGGAAGCGGGTGTCACCGAGTTAGGATGCGAACATCTGTTCGGGACACCTCTACAAGGGTTTTATTATGTTTCATTTATGTCGATTAAAGTCTGGGGGTGCACACCGATGGACAGAGACCCCCTCCCACTTATGTCAGAGGGGGAAACTCTGTCCCCCTCGGGCGGGGGGGCGATAAGTGTTCGTGGTGTCACTTTGTGTCCCATTTCGGAAAGTGAAAGGTATTTCGTAGGCTTGTAATGTGACCCTCCGCCGCTCCCAACCTCTAGGGTCTGTCAGTGTCATAGGTCAGCAGAAGGTTCCCTGTAGCTCTTAACTGACTGCACACCTTACACCTTCACATGTTAAAAGGTGCGAATGCGGGAAAGAAATGGCGTAACAGTAAATGGTTAACTTTGCAAACACGAGCACATTTTATTGGCGGTGAACAACCAGTTTAACATGTAATTTCCAAGTTTCACGGTTTCAAATGTTGTCACGTGCAGTCATTCCGGCGCTCAGTCGCACACTGATATACATAAATCATACATGGGACTTGAAACAAGTAAATCTGACTTCAGACAAGTTGCTTTCGCTTTTCTGCGTCATACTTCGTATGAAGAATATTATAGGCGAGTGACGTCACGGTGTGACCTTACTACATAAGCTAATTGCCGCCCAGTTTTATATGTGTTATTCCCTGATTACAATGCTTGTAAAGGGTGCGCTGTAAACTGAATTGTCTCGTGCACGCCGTATTTGTTTATCTCTCCCCTATACGAGTTACCTGCCTAGGAGAACAATGTATGTTATCTTTACATGTCTGACCGGGGACGAGCCACCCCTGTGTATGAAAGGCGGATGGGTTCAGAGTGAAGCCTGGGGGGAGGGGGGGCAGCGGCGTTCCGCCGCGTTCCTACTCGGTCCGCTGTGTACTGTTGTTATCACTGTGTTTACTGGGCTGGGGGAGGACAGAATGTCAGGTATGAGGCTAAAAATGAACCACAGACGCCTACCCTCCCTTCTGACAGAGTTCAAGCAGTCTTGGAGAATAACAAATGCAGCTGTGTGTGTTCACACGGTGCCGGCTCACAGCTGAGGAGTGCGGGGACTGGTCTGTAGTAGGTAACGCGCTTCTGAGAAGTGCCAGTACTGTTCATGAGAAGTCCAGGTAATGGCCTTACAAAAATGGGGGGCGGGGGGCAATTCTGCTGGAAGATGCTGCTCTGGTTCTGCTAGAGCTCTCAGAGGTCTTCTGAGTAGTGCAGGTACTGCTAAGAAGTGCAGGCAATGTTCTATAGTAGGTACTGTGCATCTAAGAAGTACCAGCGCTAATGCTCCAGAGAAGTCCTGGTACTATCCTTACAAGGGGGTAGGTCTGCTGAACAGTACTGAGTTGATTCTGTTAAAGGTCTAATGAGAAGTGCAGGTACTGCTGGAAAGTGCTGGTACTGTTCTATACTAGCTGTTGTTGTGAGAAGTGCCAATACTGTTCATGAGAAGTGTGGGTAATGGAGGTCTGCTGAGAAGTGCAGGTACTGCTGAGAAGTGCAGGTATTGTTCTGTAGGAGGTAACGTGTCTGAAAAGCGCCAGTACTGTTGCTGAGAAGCCCGGGTAATGTCCTAACCAGAAGGGGGGGAGGATAAGGGGAGGGCGGTGATGGGGAAGGGCAGTCCCTCTGGACAGTACTGATTGTTTTTGATTTCTGTTAGATTTAGAAGTGCTGGAAAGTGTAGATACTGCTGAAAAGCGCTAGTGCTTTTCTAAACTAACTGCTGTTCTGAGATACCAAAGGGGATGATGGATGGAGTGATGAACATTGCAAACACTCACCCCCAGTCAACTGATCTGGGTTTAATCCATCATCATTCTTTAGCTCACTCCACCACCCCGGTTCAGACATGGCCATATGCAAATCAGTCTGACCCTGTGCCTCATGGGAACAGTCCAGCCCGAACTGCCAAGCCATGTCTTCCCTGGACCGGAAACAAGCATCCTGTGGCTGCTTTCAGGTTCATAACCCTCACCAGCCAGGCTATCTTGAATCCAGTGGCAAAGTGAGCAAGGGACCCACGTCTGGGCATATCCTGCCAACTTAGGGTGAACAAAGCGATACCAAAGGGGATGATGGACGGAGCACTTGAGCAAATCAAACACTTACCCCCAGTCAACTGATCTGGGTTTAATCCATCAACATTCTTTAGCTCACTCCACCACCCCGGTTCAGACATGGCCATATGCAAATCAGTCTGACCCTGTGCCTCATGGGAACAGTCCAGCCCGAACTGCCAAGCCAGGTCCTCCCTGGACCGGAAACAAGCATCCTGTGGCCGCTTTCGGGTTCATAACCCTCACCAGCCAGGCTATCTTGAATCCAGTGGCAAAGTGAGCAAGGGACCCACGTCTGGGCATACCCTGCCAACTTAGGGCGAACAACTGAACTGGGGTGGACTGATTTGCATATCTGAACTGGGGTGGTGGAGTGAGCTAAAGAATGATGATGGATTAAACTCAGATCAGTTGACTGGGGGTGAGTGTTTGATTTGCTCTAACGCTCCATCCATCATCCCCTTTGGTATCGCTTTGTACGCCCTAAGTTGGCAGGGTAGGCCCAGACGTGTGTCCCTTGCTCACTTTGCCACTGGATTCAAGATAGCCTGGCTGATGAGGGTTATGAACCCGAAACCGGTCCCAGGATGCTTGTTTCCGGTCCAGGGAAGACCTGGCTTGGCAGT
Source organism: Triturus cristatus (assembly GCF_964204655.1). Classification (NCBI taxonomy): domain Eukaryota; kingdom Metazoa; phylum Chordata; class Amphibia; order Caudata; family Salamandridae; genus Triturus; species Triturus cristatus. The sequence goes on along the minus strand of NC_140586.1, from coordinate 820,253,769 downwards.
TCGGGATGGACTGTTCCCATGAGGCAGAGGGTCAGACTGATTTGCATATGGCCATGTCTGAACTGGGGGGGTGGAGTGAGCTACAGAATGATGTGTTCTGCCGTTTTGCTATCACCACTCTGACATTCACATTTAACCGCATTTCGGTTGGATCTCGTCTGCATAGGATTTCAATACACTACTTTTGGACTATTTGCCATCTCTTACTTGCTGCACAAATACTAACGTGACGTTTTCAGCCAAGCTCCCCCACTCAGACTCGTTTTTTTCTATTTGACATGTGCTGACTGCCGGGTTGGAATTATCACCGGCACGCTGAATATACTACTTCTGCAAGTTTTCATGCAGACTTACTCTGCTGTCCTACTATTGTTCTTTGCAACTTTGTACCCAGCCGGGTTGGAATTATCACCGGTTGCGGGATTACACTTCATTCAACTTTTCTCAGCCCTGAAGAGTCTGGGGATTACTCTTCCCCGACGAAAGACGTGTCGGCTGGTTGCGTTTTTCATAAGAATAAAGAATATCCAGTATCACTGAAGAACTCTAAAAATATTACTTGTGTTTAAAGTTGCTTCTACGAATTTTGAATTGTATGTATGCACAGGATAACACTGTATCATTTTGCTGTAGGGTTTTCCCTACACATATTGAGGGGTTACAAGGGTTTCCCCTTCCTGTATAGCACCATACCGACCTGCTCACCCATACACACTATACGCATATCTGCTGAAGCGCCATCACTTCCTATATACTAAAACCCTTAACGCAGTTGTCTACCCAATGAAAGGCAGTGCATGTCCGTTGGACAAGGCTCTGTGGTAATAAAAAGCCAGTGCAGTCCTGCTGAGAAGAGCAGGCGCTGATAAGCGAATATTACATTTCTAAATGCATTGCATGTCTGTCAAGAAGTGCACGCACGGATGTAAAGTGCTGTTACTATCCTATTAAACGTTTTGTACTTGTACTGCAGCCTGCCAGGACTGCCCGGTGGAACCGCTGGCTGGGTAGCTTAGTAGGGCAGATGCGCTCAACACAGACACCAGACACCTGTAGGTAAAATGCTTGAATGCTTAGCTTGAGGTCTCCAAAACTAACACTCTTGTGTTGGGTAATAGTGACCTGTTACTGCGCAGAATTCAAATATTACACACAACAGGTTGAGTTTTGGGCAACTGCTCTTTTTTTTGTCTTTGCTTTTTGTTTACAGTGCCTACTGCAACTGTCCACATTTATTTTTGTTCATTTTTATCTGTATTTGTCCATATATCTTGTGTGCTTAGTGTAAAAAATTAGGCTGCAATTAATGGGTATAGTTCCACCTTTATTTAACTGTCAAATGTTTACTCATGTTTCAATGGCCAATTGATTTTATCCGTGTAGAGTACAATACAGTCATTTGAAACTATATGCATTATAGAGCCGCTTAAATTGACTTTTTTAAACTCCCTTGCCTGTCAGTCTGCTCGGTTATTGACCTGTCACCCGTGATTGACAGCAGTGAGCATCCTCCAAAAGAGAACCGGTGTCTATACATATTTAAAAATAGATGCAGTCCGGAAAATAGATGGTTTTCGTTCTGTATCTGTAAAAATCAGTAAAAACGGGATCCTGTGAGCCTTCGTTATGATTGATAGCGACCTGCCAGCTCGCACGGTGTCACCGTGTGACACACGATATCGGCTCCCATCACATGGTCACCCGGTGAGGAGACAATATCACACGGTGGCAGGGAAACCCAGCTGAAAACCACTGTCAATAGTGGATTGTAGCTCACTTCCGGAGGCTTTGAACTGCCGACGTCCATTAAGGGACGTGAAACACCCCAAAAACACAGCACATCTGCACCAGCCTCAGCTAAGCCTTCTTTTTCTGTTTTTTTTTTTTTTTAGGAGGGGGCGCAGTGGGGGCAAAAGTGCCTCGTATGTACTTTTCATTCGAGGCCCTGCTTCCTCCCCCCCCTCCCCCCTCCCCTTCCCAAGGCCCTGTGCCCTCCCCCCCTCATCAAAGGTAAGATTTTTGTTAAAGTTGGAAGGCCTGTTGATATTATATAATGTATTACATAACCCAAGGGCATGGAGCTGTGATATGTAAAGCTGTCTCCACTTGCAATATTGAAGTGCTGGCACTGACAGCCTGGCACTTCCTGTGGTTTTAAAGTCTTCGTTTTCAAAGGTGAATATATCTAAGCCAAGTCTGAAGATGTGCGTTTCTTGAGAATGGCACCTGAGGTCACAATGCCTTTTCTTCTCATCTCACGAGCGCACGTGCCGTGTCTGCAGGCTTCCCGGCCTGCCCTTCTGCCAAAAACAAGATTTGCATGAATATACAAATAGCAATACTGGCTGCGCGGTCGGGGCAGCGTGCGTGCCTCCTCGCTTCCTGCCAGCCGGGGTTATTTTGTACACAGATACTGATGGTCAGGCGGGCAACTAGAGCCAAATTTCGGGGGGGGGCTGAAAAAATTTCGGGGGGGGCTAAGTCTTCCAGCCATAGGCAGAGCGGCTGTAAAAAGGGGTGAAAATACCACAAAAGCCTCATTAACGAGTAAATGGTCTTTTAAAGACCTGTGAAGTACTCGGGTGCGGCTGCAATTAGACGGATGCCAGCCCGAGAGGCTGTCTCAGCCGGGCTGACACACATGAGGGGGGGGGGGGCTGTGGGTGTTGCGCGCCTGCTGATGGTTGGTTGTGTGCCACTTGGTAGTTGACCGGTTCTGAATGAGCTGTAAGTGTGTTTGTGTTTTGAGTATTGTACTGGAGTCATCCCAGCGTAGTTTGTTACGTTGCACTCTGTAAAGGATGTTCAAATACTTAGCCATAGGTTTGCAGCATTATAGCCCTACACTCCGCTGCCTCCGTATCAGATTGGTAACGTGGGCACTCCGAGGGGCCGGTATCCGAATTCCAGCTGTGGGCTGCTTTTTAGGTATCGCCTGACCCATACCGCGATTACTTTTAACTTTCGCGGCCGCTTTGCATAGCCAATAGGTCTCGCTTTTGGGACCTTATAAGTATTTAGTTATGCAACTGTTGCATGGCTAAACACTTATAAGGTCCCAAAGGCGAGACCTATTGGCTATGCCAATGCTTGTTTGGAGAAGCCAGGGGGGACAATTTGGGCTGTTTCTGCGTTGTTCGATGCCACCAGCGGCCCAGTGGGTGCCTGCGTGGCCTTTCTGGAGGTAGATGGGCGTCCATTACCTGCCTTTCATCAATGCCAGGGGTGTCACTCCCTGTCTCTCGATGGGCCTGCCATTAATATATACATATTGAGCAGGTTCAGGGGGCCTGAGCAGAAGTGGCCTCGCTTGTTTTCAGGTGTGTTTCACCAGTGTTAACTAATCCATGCATTTTTTTTCAGCCCCCCCTTTTTCTTTTTTAAAAATAAAATTTCGCCGAACAGTGTTTTGCGGAAAGGCAATATGCAAATGTGGGCTACTTTTTTTTTTTAGGGTGCCCAGGCCGATTTTCAATCCCAATCCAACCCTGCCTACACTAGGAAGTGGGGTGCAAAGCAGGAAGGTACGTGAAGACAGCTGTCCACCCGCACCCACCCTGTGGAGGCTTAGAGACTTTGCGCCCCAATGTTTTGTCCCCCAAATGTTTCTCTGGCTCGTGGTGATTGCAGGTGTGTGATGTTATGAACAGTGTAATAGTGCCATATGCCAATTACACACCCTTTGGTGTGGTTAGAAGCCACAGTATTGGCAGATAAGTGTTCAGTAAACCCCATTAACTTGCCTGCTTATTTTCAGTGTGTGCCCTTAGCCTGTCTGCCTGGTGGTCAGTGCCCCCTACCTGTCTGCCTCTGGTGCAGTGTGTGCCCTTAGCCTGCCTCATGGTCAGTGCCCCCTAACTGCCTGCACCAAGCCTGTCTGCCTGGTGGTCAGTAACCCCGTATCAGCCTTCCGTGTGCTCTTAGCCTGTCTCCTGGTGGTCAGTGCCCCCTACCTGCCTGCCTCTGGTGCAGTGTGTGTGTGTGCTCTTAGCCTGTCTGACCAGTGGTGAGAAGCCCCCCTGTCTGCCTGCCTCTGGGCCAGTGCGTGCTCTTAGCCTGTCTGTCCGGTGCTCAGTTACCCTCTGCCTGCCTCTGGGGCAGTGTGCTCTTAGCCTGTCTGTCCGGTGCTCAGTTACCCTCTGCCTGCCTCTGGGGCAGTGCGTGCTCTTAGCCTGTCTGTCCGGTGCTCAGTTACCCTCTGCCTGCCTCTGGGGCAGTGTGTGCTTAGCCTGTCTGTCCGGTGCTCAGTTACCCTCTGCCTGCCTCTGGGGCAGTGCGTGCTCTTAGCCTGTCTGTCCGGTGCTCAGTTACTCTCTGCCTGCCTCTGGGCCAGTGCGTGCTCTTAGCCTGTCTGTCCGGTGCTCAGTTACCCTCTGCCTGCCTCTGGGGCAGTGTGTGCTTAGCCTGTCTGTCCGGTGCTCAGTTACTCTCTGCCTGCCTCTGGGGCAGTGTGTGCTTAGCCTGTCTGTCCGGTGCTCAGTTACCCTCTGCCTGCCTCTGGGGCAGTGCGTGCTCTTAGCCTGTCTGTCCGGTGCTCAGTTACCCTCTGCCTGCCTCTGGGGCAGTGTGTGCTTAGCCTGTCTGTCCGGTGCTCAGTTACTCTCTGCCTGCCTCTGGGGCAGTGTGTGCTTAGCCTGTCTGTCGGGTGCTCAGTTACCCTCTGCCTGCCTCTGGGGCAGTGTGTGCTTAGCCTGTCTGTCGGGTGCTCAGTTACCCTCTGCCTGCCTCTGGGACAGTGCGTGCTCTTAGCCTGTCTGTCCGGTGGTCAGTTACCCTCTGCCTGCCTCTGGGGCAGTGTGTGCTTAGCCTGTCTGTCGGGTGCTCAGTTACCCTCTGCCTGCCTCTGGGACGGTGCGTGCTCTTAGCCTGTCTGTCCGGTGCTCAGTTACCCTCTGCCTGCCTCTGGGACAGTGCGTGCTCTTAGCCTGTCTGTCCGGTGCTCAGTTACCCTCTGCCTGCCTCTGGGACAGTGCGTGCTCTTAGCCTGTCTGTCCGGTGCTCAGTTACCCTCTGCCTGCCTCTGGGACAGTGCGTGCTCTTAGCCTGTCTGTCCGGTGCTCAGTTACCCTCTGCCTGCCTCTGGGACAGTGCGTGCTCTTAGCCTGTCTGTCCGGTGCTCAGTTACCCTCTGCCTGCCTCTGGGACAGTGCGTGCTCTTAGCCTGTCTGTCCGGTGCTCAGTTACCCTCTGCCTGCCTCTGGGACAGTGCGTGCTCTTAGCCTGTCTGTCCGGTGCTCAGTTACCCTCTGCCTGCCTCTGGGGCAGTGCGTGCTCTTAGCCTGTCTGTCCGGTGCTCAGTTACCCTCTGCCTGCCTCTGGGACAGTGCGTGCTCTTAGCCTGTCTGTCCGGTGCTCAGTTACCCTCTGCCTGCCTCTGGGACAGTGCGTGCTCTTAGCCTGTCTGTCCGGTGCTCAGTTACCCTCTGCCTGCCTCTGGGACAGTGCGTGCTCTTAGCCTGTCTGTCCGGTGCTCAGTTACCCTCTGCCTGCCTCTGGGACAGTGCGTGCTCTTAGCCTGTCTGTCCGGTGCTCAGTTACTCTCTGCCTGCCTCTGGGACAGTGCGTGCTCTTAGCCTGTCTGTCCGGTGCTCAGTTACCCTCTGCCTGCCTCTGGGACAGTGCGTGCTCTTAGCCTGTCTGTCCGGTGCTCAGTTACCCTCTGCCTGCCTCTGGGGCAGTGCGTGCTCTTAGCCTGTCTGTCCGGTGCTCAGTTACCCTCTGCCTGCCTCTGGGACAGTGCGTGCTCTTAGCCTGTCTGTCCGGTGCTCAGTTACTCTCTGCCTGCCTCTGGGACAATGCGTGCTCTTAGCCTGTCTGTCCGGTGCTCAGTTACCCTCTGCCTGCCTCTGGGGCAGTGCGTGCTCTTAGCCTGTCTGTCCGGTGGTCAGTAACCCTCTGCCTGCCTCTGGTGCAGAGTGCGCTCTTAGCCTGTCTGTCCGGTGCTCAGTTACCCTCTGCCTGCCTCTGGGGCAGTGCGTGCTCTTAGCCTGTCTGTCCGGTGCTCAGTTACCCTCTGCCTGCCTCTGGGGCAGTGTGTGCTTAGCCTGTCTGTCGGGTGCTCAGTTACCCTCTGCCTGCCTCTGGGGCAGTGCGTGCTCTTAGCCTGTCTGTCCGGTGCTCAGTTACCCTCTGCCTGCCTCTGGGGCAGTGCGTGCTCTTAGCCTGTCTGTCCGGTGCTCAGTTACCCTCTGCCTGCCTCTGGGGCAGTGCGTGCTCTTAGCCTGTCTGTCCGGTGCTCAGTTACCCTCTGCCTGCCTCTGGGGCAGTGCGTGCTCTTAGCCTGTCTGTCCGGTGCTCAGTTACCCTCTGCCTGCCTCTGGGGCAGTGCGTGCTCTTAGCCTGTCTGTCCGGTGCTCAGTTACCCTCTGCCTGCCTCTGGGACAGTGCGTGCTCTTAGCCTGTCTGTCCGGTGCTCAGTTACCCTCTGCCTGCCTCTGGGACAGTGCGTGCTCTTAGCCTGTCTGTCCGGTGCTCAGTTACCCTCTGCCTGCCTCTGGGACAGTGCGTGCTCTTAGCCTGTCTGTCCGGTGCTCAGTTACCCCTCTGCCTGCCTCTGGGGCAGTGCGTGCTCTTAGCCTGTCTGTCCGGTGGTCAGTAACCCTCTGCCTGCCTCTGGTGCAGAGTGCGCTCTTAGCCTGTCTCCTGGTGTAATGTGCGCCCTCTGGCTTTCTTGTGTGGTGCGCACTCCAAGTCTGCCTTGGTATTGACTGACAACCCTAAACTCCCTACCCTGCCTGCGTGCTGTACCCTATGCACCCTGTACTCTGCTGGTTTGCTGTAGCGGGTACATGCCTTGCCTGCTTGTTGCTCATTACATGACTGCTTGCAGTACACTGACAGTATGCCCCTCCCCCATTCATACTGTGTCTGCTTGTGACCAGGCACGGGGCGAAGGTGAGGGGCCACTAGAGCACCCTGAATATGGGGGTGCGGGCTGAGGGGTGACGGGGAGAACGTGCCCGCGCCTGCCTCCTACGCTAGGTCGATGCGTTGTAATTTTCCACAGCACGTGCGAGGGGCGTGTCTGTCTCTAACACTACTGTACGGTCTGGCACACGTGGCAGCTGATGTAACCACTACCCCCAGCCCGCAGGGAGCCTCCGGTCCATCGCAGGGGCTCTGACCTGCCCCACCCCCACCCGACACACACACACACACACAAACACATCTCCTCCCCGGCCATCGCAGGGGCTCTTTCCCCCCCTCCACCTCATCACCCGCCCACGACAGGGGCTCTGCCCCCCACCCTGCTCCGTCAGCGGTGAGACCAGCAGCTCGCACTACTGTGTGTCACGGCTCTGGCGTGTCTAAACCCCACACATACCTAGGTGGGAATCCCAGCTAGCCTCCGTGGGATCCGAAAACAGAAACCGAAAGTGACTATCCTCATCTTCTCATCGCGGTCACTATTGGTTGGTGACAACGGGAAAATAAATATTTACAGGCTGCACGTTCGCGTGCGGCATTCCCCGCCCAGGGCCGGCCTTAAGCATGTGCGAGCTGGGCCTATGGCCAGGGCGCAGACCTTTAGAGGGGCGCAGGAGCTGTCCGAGGCAGTCTTATTCTGACAGGACATGCGCATTTAAGCACTGTTTCTGGGTGCTGTTGGTGCCCGAGTCTGCCTCTTGACAGTTCTTTTTTTTTTCCCCTCTTAGCCTCCCTTTCTCTTGCCGCCTTCACCTCCCCCAACCCCTCCCTTTTTTTTCAGCACACAGTTACAGAAGACAAACGGGCGAGGGTGCCAAATGTGGTTTTGCACGGGGCGCTCTCTAGGCAAAGGCCAACTCTGCCCCTGACAGATATTTAACAAACCAAGAGGTACCTGCATGGTAGAGATTCCCACTGCCTGGGCATGGGGGCGCCATAGCTGTCTTTCGTTTACACCCAACTTAATACCAGTGACTTCCAGGACCATGGACGTCATTTACAGGCGCAGCGGGTACAGGTAAGAGCGGTGGGGCAGGGGAAGGGGCAGTCGACATACGACTAGATAGGGGAAAAAAATAAATGAAACTACTTACCTTGCGCACGCCGCCACGCCGCAGGGAAGTAGTTTTATATATTCATTTTCCGTATCCCGTTGCATGTCGACTGCCCCCGCCCCACCGCTCTCACCTGTACCAGCCGCACTTTGTCATTTAAGGGTCGCCAGGGGTCACAGTTGCGACTCCTCGCTTGCCCCTTGCTACCCCTGGCCTCAGAGGTGCCTCGCATTATCGGAGCCCGGCTCTAGCCTCGTGTTCTGCTCATTTTTGTTACAATAGTGAATACTAGTGTGATTGAGAAAAAGTGCCTCCTGCGTTCCAAGGGAAGCACTTGAATGATACACAACCCGCATGACTTGAGAGGGTCCTAATCCTCTGGGGGCAGCCCCAGCAAACTGTATGTAGAATGTACAAACTGTGTAACAATAGGTCTTCAAGCAGCTGCGCTGTCATCCAGACCTAAAAACGGAAATGGTTCTGTAGGAGCAGTGCTTTTTTATGCAGGGCTGAGTTTAGTTCTCTGTTGCACTGCAGCACAGGGTAAGTATCGGAAGACCAGGGATATATACCTCATTGATGTGAAATTTTATATCCTCTCATAAGCCTGCTTTTTTTCACAGATAAATGGGCTTAGAGTAAAAAAAAAACACAAGACATAAAACTACAATTATATATATTAATAGCGGGCTTGTAGAGTTCTCCCAGCAAAGATGTGTAAAATGTTGTCCATTTTTGAATTTGCTAAGTGTGTGAAGGTCACAAAAGTTAAGCTGGCAAAAAACATTTGAGAGATATGATATTTATCCGGGGTTGGGTAAAGCTTTAAACTTCTTCCACAAATTGTGAGGTGTTGCCTTTGTGAGGAGAAAAAGAAGGTTCCCACTTAAAGAGCACTTAAGCAGCACTTAAGCAGCCACTGTGGCAAGACTGGCCAGTGGTGCAAGCCATCCAATCCTAGATCGCACTGATCACACTGAACCCGCTCCCCACTGAGGCAAGGGGTGCATACAAGCTAGCCTGCAATACACGTGACTCCTCAGTCGGGCTCCCCAACCTTTCCAGTCCAGAAGCCCAACAGTTCAAGTGACGAGCGTCAACCATGGGGTGCAGACTCCCACTTCCTTGAAAATTCACCATTCAAAAAGACAATCACACTAAAGCCTTCTCCATAAGTGCCTGTATGCTCTGGGACTCCATGCCTCCAAACACCAGGACAGCATCCTTGTGTGACACCGCGAAGAGAGGATTGGAACCTCTGAAGGCACCCCTCGTCGCTTCAAATCAGAGTGCAGATGATGTAACTCAGACCAGCTAGCTGTGCACATGTATTCTATGTTATAATGTATAAGGTCATTCCCAGGGCCCTCTGATTTAAAAGGCCTCCCTGGGCAGGTGATCCCTCTCTTTGTACCACGCCTCTCTATTTCTCTATCTTAACGTCTCTTCTTCTCCAGTGTAATCCTATTGATTTTTGGGGCCTGAGTGAGGCCCATATCAGCTTATTTTGTGGGATTCAGTTTCTGAAAGTTTAACGTAGTTCAAACATTTGGGGAATTACGTTATCCTCCACTATCACAAAATGGCTCACAAATTCAACATTGTTCTGTTCCAAAATATGACATACCCTGGGTCACAAATCCTCAAGATGGCCCATGGTATGTCATATTTTGGGACTACAAAAATACCAAACCACTCAGCATGTGGTTTGGTATTTGTGTAGTCCCAGCTGGGTTACACACAACTGGTAAACTGTTGTTTTGTGAAGCGCCCTGTCACTCCCTGGGTCTAGCCGACGCTATAGAAAATTACTAATTACTCAAATAAGTCTTTGAGAGCAGTTTGGGAGATGAAGAGACCAGACCTCTGTCTCTTGGGAATCATTCGGTGCATGGCTGAGGGGGCAGCATTGATTGGCATGAGCGGAAGTAGCCTCGCGCCAACACACCCACCGGGCCATGGCAAGATTCCTGCTGGCACGGAAAAACCATGCGTGCCACCGAGTGGCAGTGAGTCTCCTAACTTGTTGCCGCAACCACCGAGGGACATAAGAGCTGCCACTAGGTGTTTTTTCTATTTAATTTTAAATTGCAGGGTTTTAAGGAAAAATCGGTCTACTTTACATACGATGTCAGTGTGTTTGCAGCTTTGCAGCTTCTAGAATTCTCAGGTTGTAATTGGTTTTTGAATGGGTTTTCACAATAAAGTGAGATTTTCAGGTTCTTTGACTTTGCAGTCTTCAAGGGTTTTATTAAAAAAAAGAACTTCAAGACATTTGTCGTGCCAGTGTCGTGCACAATTAAAGAATCCATTTTTCCCCTGGTCTGCTCCCTCCATGTTGTACAGACAGACACCCACTCACCAGCAACTACAAACAGAGGAACTTATCTGTTGGACACCATTAATCTTAGCCAAACAGTTGATGTCTCGCTCAATTCTCCTTCTTTCTATGTTCAGGTCTGAAACCAGAGGCCGACGCAGGCTTGGCAGTGATGCCAGATTGTGTGCCAGGGAAGATGCCAGGGTTCCTCAGGACAGGCCAAGCGAGGGTTCTTTGAGAGTTTGCCAGGCTTAAGTCTGTCAGACACTCCCCCCTTCTCCCCCCCCCCCCCAGTGACCTCGCAACCTCCGATCGCAGATTTGACAACTAGCCCGTGCCTTCAGGAGGACATTTTTCAAAGGCTGTCTTTTTAGCCAACAACACTTTGCCTGCTGGGACTTGTAGGCGCATGCTTAGAATTGACAAATTAAAACTACAGCCCGACCTATGAAATGTCAGTGAAAAATACAGGCCTGCTTAAAGTTGGGGTCAGTTGTCAGCTCCCAGGTTGCCTGAGTGGCAGTGACCGGAGGATGTGCAGCTTGTTTACAGCTCCTATGCGAACCAGTCGCTCTTTCCTGATGGTCTCTGGTCTCCCAGTCTGGCAAGTACCTCGATTGGAGTGGTACGGTCCACTGCGACCTGCAGCACCTCCGGTGTGACCACTGCAGTGGGGGCTGGCACGGATCAGGGGTGGTGGGTGGGGGTCAGGGAGGAAGGGGCTGAAGGAAATAAAAACAACCTCCTCACCACGTCTCTCGTTGTCGTTGTCCCTCCGCTCCAGCCGGAACAGGAAGCACCCATTGTCCCCTAAGCCAATCACAATACTGCAATGCATCGTTGTGATTGGTCTGAGCGCCGTGGTTCGGCGCTCTGCCAGGGAATGAGAGTCTGGGCATGTTCTCCAGCCAGGCTATAATTCAGCCTGGGTGGAGAACATTCAAAGTGTGCATGACTGAGAGGGCTGGCCAAACGGTCATGGGCACTTACAGGTTGACCACGACTCCTCCCCCCCTGCTTTGATAGCAGAGCAGCCCTGCCCCATCAAGCTGCCGGAGTTTTGGCACCTGCAGAGATCTTTGGGTGCAGCTAAATCTCTGGGAATGATAATAATCGGGCCCAGACAGGCCGTAGTGGGCACCAGGCATTTCCCTGGTGGGCCGGAGAAGAGGGGGGGGGGTTTGTACCTGTGGGGTCTGGTTTTGTTACTGTGGGTCGGATGTACAGCAGTGCTGTAATATCAGCCCCCCCCAACAAAGCGGGAGCGGTGCTTCTCACTAGCACCCCCCCCCCACACCTCCTCTCCCGGGGCTGGCCGAGCATCATTCTATCAGGGACGGTTGCTGGTCCCAGCCCCGCCGTGATAATCGTGGTAAGATAACTCTGCAGGAGTGTTTGCTGAAAGATCTGTGTGTTGCCTAGTCCTAGTTTTGAATCAAAGTAGCACGGAGGGCTAACATTTCCCCCGCAAAGCACATTATGTAACACGCAGATGACAGGTTTGTATTTTATGTAAATGGTTCAGTGGGCCACTGCTGTAAGGCGGAGATCCTTTAGTTTCTTGCAGTTCATAAATGGTCATCTTTCTAATATAGCGCCGTGAGGTATGAAGGATGCGTGGCTCCTACTCCCTGTAATCCTCACTGTTTTATGTAACACATTCCTGATGTACATATACGATTTATTGTCAATGTCTTTTTAGCCAACAACACTTTGCCTGCTGGGACTTGTAGGCGCATGCTTAGAATTGACAAATTAAAACTACAGCCCGACCTATGAAATGTCAGTGAAAAATACAGGCCTGCTTAAAGTTGGGGTCAGTTGTCAGCTCCCAGGTTGCCTGAGTGGCAGTGACCGGAGGATGTGCAGCTTGTTTACAGCTCCTATGCGAACCAGTCACTCTTTCCTGATGGTCTCTGGTCTCCCAGTCTGGCAAGTACCTCGATTGGAGTGGTACGGTCCACTGCGACCTGCAGCACCTCCGGTGTGACCACTGCAGTGGGGGCTGGCACGGATCAGGGGTGGTGGGTGGGGGTCAGGGAGGAAGGGGCTGAAGGAAATAAAAACAACCTCCTCCCCACGTCTCGTTGTCGTTGTCCCTCCGCTCCAGCCGGAACAGGAAGCACCCATTGTCCCCTAAGCCAATCACAATACTGCAATGCATCGTTGTGATTGGTCTGAGCGCCATGGTTCCGCGCTTTGCCGGGGAATGAGAGCCTGGGCATGTTCTCCAGCCAGGCTATAATTCAGCCTGGGTGGAGAACATTCAAAGTGTGCATGACTGAGAGGGCTGGCCAAACGGTCATGGGCACTTACAGGTTGACCACGACTCCTCCCCCCCTGCTCTGATAGCAGAGCAGCCCTGCCCCATCAAGCTGCCGGAGTTTTGGCACCTGCAGAGATCTTTGGGTGCAGCTAAATCTCTGGGAATGATAATAATCGGGCCCAGACAGGCCGTAGTGGGCACCAGGCATTTCCCTGGTGGGCCGGAGAAGAGGGGGGGGGGGGTTTGTACCTGTGGGGTCTGGTTTTGTTACTGTGGGTCAGATGTACAGCAGTGCTGTAATATCAGCCCCCCCCAACAAAGCGGGAGCGGTGCTTCTCACTAGCACCCCCCCCCCCACACCTCCTCTCCCGGGGCTGGCCGAGCATCATTCTATCAGGGACGGTTGCTGGTCCCAGCCCCGCCGTGATAATCGTGGTAAGATAACTCTGCAGGAGTGTTTGCTGAAAGATCTGTGTGTTGCCTAGTCCTAGTTTTGAATCAAAGTAGCACAGAGGGCTAACATTTCCCCCGCAAAGCACATTATGTAACACGCAGATGACAGGTTTGTATTTTATGTAAATGGTTCAGTGGGCCACTGCTGTAAGGCGGAGATCCTTTAGTTTCTTGCAGTTCATAAATGGTCATCTTTTTAATATAGCGCCGTGAGGTATGAAGGATGCGTGGCTCCTACTCCCTGTAATCCTCACTGTTTTATGTAACACATTCCTGATGTACATATACGATTTATTGTCAATGTATAATTTGTACGTGTGATGTCAAGCGCTCTGACACCCTGCTTTGGAATGAATAGTGCTAAAGCGCTATAAAAGAAATGAAACAAAGTAGTGATATTAAAATTGTTATTTGTGTAAATACTGGGACCACACACCTGGCGTTCTTACAGTGTAAGCATCAGAGGCGCAACTAGAGCCAAATTTCGGGGGGGGGGGGGGGCTAAGAAAAAATTTCGGGGGGGGGGGGGGGGCTGAGTCTTTTAAGCCATAGGCAAAGTGGAGCTGCAGGGGCTCTTGGAAGGGGTGAAACAACAGCGAGGCCTCATTAACATGCGAATGGTCTTTTAAAGACCTGTGAAGTGCTCGGTGCGGTGTGCGCCGGGAAGCTGTCTCATCCCGGGCTGCCACACGCGACGGGGGGGGGGGGGGGGGGGCTGAAGCCCTGTGAGTCCAATGGGTGTTGCGCGCCTGGTAAGCATATCTCTTCTATACAGGGACTGAAACAACTCCGATGCCTTTCTCTCTTAAGTACCTGTGATGTTTTTCACGGGGCATCATTTTAACGTCATTCTTCCTCCGATGGCTCCTGCCCTCTGAAAATAGTGTGTAGATGACGTCTACCCTGGGCCTGAGCCCCGCACCCATCCCTCTTCCTCGAGGGTCTGCTGGTCTGCTAGCCAGGTACAAACCTCCGTTGAAGCCGACTGCTGCGACTTTACTTCGTGAAATCATTTCGCCCCAAGGTTTGTTGCCAGTGCCGTAGCGAGGGGGGCGGGGGGACTCACATTTCTGAGGCAGCGGCCTTCGTCAAGCTCTTACCTGCCTTCTCGGGGCTGCACTCGCCAGCACCCTCCCTCCCCCGCTTTTTGAGTGCGGCTGTCACGGGGCAGCTACAACCCGAGCTTGTAGCTCACACTTTTCAGTGTAATGGACTATTGTTCTCCTGTGTGTAGTTTCATACCCCCCGCTGCTATGGGGCTCAGTGTCCTGCAGGTGCCTGCCTGTTGCGCCTTTGTGGCTTTGGACCACATCTGCCACCCATCGGATCCTAGGAACATTTTACTCCTCTGGTAAACAGTGTGTTTGTGCCCCTGCCAGCTCTCTATACTCATTGTAGCATTTTTGGAAGCACCCCTGTCTCTCCTTATCTGTCTTACAGGGAAAATGCACTTCGTGCCAAGTAAACAGCAGCGTTCCCTTCTATAATGCTTTATACTCTTAGAATTCCAAAACGATTTCCATCTTACTTTTAACACTTTTGGGAGAATTTTCCTTAGGCTAATCTTGGCTGGGGTGTAGCTTCAGGGAAGAGGGGAGGGGGTGTTTGTGGTTTTACACCCCCTGATAAATGTATTTTCTGATGCATAGTTATGGTGAGGAGTTTCTCGGATTTTACCTGGAATTTTTAAACCCTCAGTCCAAAACTCACACACTCGCTCCCTCTCCTTTTTCAAAGTCCTCGGAAATGTTGGTTATTTTACAAAAGATTGTGTTCTCTCTCACTTAGTACTCTTACCAATCCACATTCTTCTCTCTTTCCACAGCCCCTTGGGCCCCTCTCATGCACCCTGCTTTCCTATAATGTATTTTAACATTCTATACCCCCACCCTACAAACCTACCGACCAAGCTACGCCCCTGAATTTTGGATTTGTAAACTGGCTGCAGTCCATTAGCAGGAGGCAGAACATGCAGCCCACAGTTCTTTAAAGCAGTGAATGTGCAAAGCTAAAAGTAGATTTATATTTTATTTTTCATCAATGTGTTTCCCTACCTGTTCAGAGCGCGTCCAGGCCATCCATCCTACGATGACTTCCATTAATACCACTGGTAGCGTTGTTTCTTCTTCCTATAATTGGAAGGCGTGCAAGCAGTGTCACTCCAGGTACCAGTAGGAACCCCTCCTGCTGCAAGTGGGAGTAACACTACTACAGGTACTTCAACTGGTCATACTACTGCCACTATTATCAGTCCTTAATTTGTAAATAAATAAGTGCCAGGGCCCAACATGTTTCTTTGGAGGTCACATGCTTTTTTTACCACCCTCTGCCCTTGCCAAGGTTGCTAGATGGCTCCATCAACGCTGCCTACTACCCAGCAATATCCTGAGTCTGTGGTCACCCAAAGATGTATGATTGACTTTGGCGTGCTGGTATTTTTTTAAATGTATATTTAATTCTTAAGCACTTTGCATATGTGTTCTGTTGGAAAAAAGGCAGACAGTGCCAACATGTGGTGGACTGTCATATATATGACGTCATTAAGAAACCAGTGCAGATGCTGACATCCCAGCAAAAGCGGCACAAATTAAGCACTGCCTTCTTGCCAGTGAAGGACACGTTCCCCATTGTTCTGTAATATGTACCTGAAACCGCTCAGTGCTGAATTGGAGAACACAGGCTGTCATTTTACTGCTATGTGGACAGTGCACAAGTTTAACCTCCTGGCCACTTCCTCCTCTTTCTTGACATTTGCCAAATAAGAGATTGAATTTGGGCCAGTGAGTTTAAGCTCCATGGTGTGCGCTCCAGGTCATTACGGACTCAGTTTATGGTCCTGTTTTTTTCTGAAATAGCCTAATGCAGTTTGGGTGTTGGTGTTGTTTGCTTTCCTTAGAACTAATTACACCAACATAAGTAAAATCTATGATTTGTTGGTGAAAAGCTGTGGCCTGGAGTCAGTGTCCTTCATGGCCTTGAGTGATATAGTCGCCGCATCTAAGACCCATGTCCACTCCATGCCCTTCAGACTCCATAGTTTGTTTGTTGCATTTATATAGCTGGCCGTTGTGGTTGGCAGTGCATTTTATTCGTTGTGATACTATACAAGAAGATTTTTGTTGTTGGTTGTGAATGACCAGAGGGGTGTGTAGGTCCTTCCTGTGTGATGGAGAAGGTGTAAGAGATGGTTACTCAACCACTGTTGGTCCTTTGTTATGTCTCATGGTTTCTGTGCTAGATACAGAGAAAAGAAGCGGCAGTCTACCTGGATGGTCTCTGTTATATGTCGTCCTGTTGGGGATGGAAGCAGTGGGGGGAGAGGCGAGGGCGAAACATATAGGTAGTTACACAGGACCCACCTACCTAAAGGGACACTGTGAAGTAGGCTTTACCTAAGCTTCCAGGGCAAGAGAGCACATACTTATGAAAATGTAAGATTTTGGGTATGATGTCAGAGAATGATTTTCTAGAGTGCCTCCAAATCAGTTTCTAGCCACTTCAGAGTATTAGGCTGTACAGGGAGCAGCGAAGTGTTCTCCAACTGCTTGGGTTTCATCACTGGTGTGGTGCTGGTCCGATTTGTCACAGGGCGTTGGCAGTGTTTTTCTTCTCTCATCTGCATGCTTAAGTTGTGCTTGGAATGGCTGTATGGAATTTCCTAGAAAAACAATTTCATAGAATACCATTACTGAGAAACTATTTCACTTAAACTTTTTAATGGAAATTTGTAGGACAAATGACATTTACGGTTTTATAGAAACCAATTAATAAAATTGCTTTTTTCCCCCAAATTGCCTTTTGCATGCTTATTTTGCAAGATGTAAATGAAGCTTCAGAAATGCCCTTACTACGCCTTACCCTCCTCCATCTCTAAACCCTTAAAATCACTCACCAGCTCTAAAATGCATCCATCACTGAATCCTAAAAACTCCTCACCACCCATAAACTCCACCCATCCCAGAGCCCTTCTAATCCTTTTCAGGATCTAAACTTCACCATCCCTGAACCCTTAAACCACCTCACCACCGTAAACTCCATCCATTCGCGAACCCAAAAACACTTTCTGCCCCTAAACTCCATCCATCCCTGACCCCCAAAATCCCACTACCCCTAAACTCCACTCATCTGGGAACCCTAAATAACCCTCACCACCCCTAACCAAACTCCACCTATCTCAGATTACTAAACCCATTTATACACCTGAACTCCACCCATCCGTGACCCCTAAAAAAACACTCCTCCCCCTACACATCACACATACCCGAACCCTAAAACCCTACGCTACCTCTAAACCCCATCCAAGTTTGTCATTTTGGATTTTTTTCTCAAAAGTATCTTTTCTACCTAATGTTTCCTTTAATTTTTGATTTGTATTGCCTTATAACTGTCTCCTCTTTAAAATTGCTTTTTATCCACTTTGGGAAGTGTTTCCACGTCGTGCATGATGGCCACAGCGGTGTGGTTATCGCGGTATTGGACGCATCACTTAGAATGTGGTGGATGATGAAGTGTGAGAGACAGTCACACCGTTTTATGGTTTTCAGGATGCTGTAACTTTGAACAGCTCAGCAGGTCCCTTTAGTGTATTTCTTATGATTATACTTTGCTTAGCTGGTCACTGCACTGGGTTGTCCAATCTGAGATGTTGTGTATTATCATGGTCCTGAGCTGGCGGGGTTGGAGGGAAAGAGAAGTGGAGAGAACTCGGAGAGGCTTCCGGGCGGCATTTTACTGGTGATTTTTAAAATTGAACAGAACTGTGTTGTTTTTAATGAATCTCTGCTCATTTGCTATTTGCACTATCTTTTAACTACTGTTTTTAGGCTTACCTTGCAAAACCCATTCACCCAGCACTTGCAGGCGGCACCTGGTTCCCCCGCCCCGGTCCATCACCGCTGAGTGCCGATTGTGTGGAGGGCGGGGCAGTCAGCACCAGTGAACTTGGGGAGGCACTTCCGGGCCGGAGGGGGTGGAGGCACGTTCCCGCGCTTGCGCCTACTTAGGGCCGATATCTCAGTGTTCGCGCAGCAGACGCGCGCAGCGGGCGCGCCGTTGGCGCGCAGAAGGCGCACCTAAGAAAAGCCTGTCTGCGCCCGTCCGCCCCTGTTCGGGACCAGGGGCCACGACCCCTGCCCCCCCCTAACCCTACAAAGACAATTACAAGACCAAGCAAACAATACTCAAAGGAATCCCTGCTAGCCATATCACTTAACCTTACAAGCTACAACAAAGCGCTATGCGTGAAAGCCTGTCCAGGAAACACCGTAGGGCCGTTTTCCTGTCATGGCTGTAAATGGCAGAGCCTAGCATCCTCAGGCTATTCCCACACAGAGACAGATGACCAGCACACCTTTAGATGCCTATACTTCAATGCCAGGTCAATACCCAAACATACCATTGATATTTGGGATACTCTAAATGAGAAAAAACCCGACATGTTTTTTGTAACCGAGACATGGTTGGGGGATAACAATCTCCCTGATATCGCCAACGCCCTGCCCCTAAATACAAAATTCTGAAACAAGACAGACAGGGACGGAAGGGAGGTGGGCTGGCAATCATTTTTTAAAATGTTTTTTTATTACAAAACCTTAATTTAGCATATGATCTCCGTACACAGCATAATGCCTACAACGACTCTTGGCCGGCAGCGTGCTATACTAAGAATGAGGCAAAGGTGTACACAGCGTATCGCCACCAACCCAAAAGGGCCAGCCGCGTCAAGATATATGTAAGTTTTGCTGTTTAATGGAACAAGGGATCACAAGCCTTAATAGCCTTAAATAACAACTGACTAGGAACACAACCAACTAGCCTCACGGTGAGAGTGGTTCAAAAAATTAAAATAGCGTATCGATTCAGAGAGCGCCCGGAACAACAGAACACAGTCTTAAGGGCGTAAGCACTACAGTGGATATCTCGCCATCATGACCAACTCCTCATGCCACCACATCAAGCACACCCGCACACCCAGTAAGCCGTGTAGCCTCCCCGATTCCCACAGTTACCAACCAGTCTCCATAGGTGCCCGACTACTGCGAGGCTATGGGAGCAGTGTGCCGCCTCGTCCTCCAGGGGTGTCGGAAGCTGCTGTCTGCATACCCATCAGCGGTCCGCACCCCAGGAACTCCCAAGGTCATTCTCACCCCGCTGCGTGTAGCCTAGTCGTCTATCTGGATGGGGAGGAGGGGGCAGCTTCGCCAGGTACCAGTGGGGTCAGCAATAAGTAATTCTTCAGGGGACCCCAAATGTCTCGGGATCGGGAAGCTGACGGAAGGAGGTCAGAGTATAAGGCAAGCTGATCCTGCCAAAATATCATCGTTTCTAGCCAGTCCTTGAACTTAGGTGCCCTCCCTCTGCCCCATTTACAGGCCACCCTCCACTTAGCAGTGGGCTGGCAATCATATTTAAAGACCACCTCGCCTGTCTCCATTCTGAAGTGGTGCTTATGGGAGAGCATGAAGTACTAACGTTTCAGGTATCTAGTAATAACCACACGCTGCTTGGGGGAGCAGTAATTTACAATCCTCCAGGCCATCAAACCGAGCTGAGCACCAAACTCTTCACTCAACTTTTCCCTTTATGCCTGAAATATAAACACTACCTAGTCATAGGAGATTTTAATGTACACTTCGAGGAAGTATATAGCACCGCAGCTAGGCTCCTAGAAAGAGATATGCAGATTCTCCTGCTCAAGCAATGGATCACAGGCCCCACACATAGAGCTGGGCATACTCTAGATTTACTATTCTCTAACATAGAGTCAACAAGGATCCAGGAGATCACTCCTGTATCCTGGACAGATCACTCACTTGTATTTTTTACTTTTAACTTGCCGGCGAATGCTACTAAACCCCTCAAAACTGCACGAGAGGCAAATAGAGCCTGGAAACTGGTTACCCAGGACCGGTTCCAAGCCCACTTTTCCCCAGATAACCTAACTACCCGAGATTTTCTCCCAGCCAATCCAGAAGCAATACAACTCGAAGCTGAAATTACCAGGACCCTAGATACTTTTGCTCCCATATTTACATCCAAACCCAAAAACAAGCCTCTATCTGAGAAGTGGTATTCACAGGATCTTAAGATACTGAAAAGGAAGTGTAAATAATTAGAACACTCCTGGAGACTGTCTAAACAGGAAGCAGATAGAACAAGCTATAGGACTGAGTTAAGGATTTACAACAACACCATTAAAAAGCAAAGAAGACCTATTTTTCTACCCGGATAAAAGAAAACTGTAACTCGGCCAAAGAACTCTTTAGAGTAGTGAAGGAGCTTTGCAAACCAGCTAGTCTGTCTCAAACCTTGCCTCCTCCTGAGGAAAATTGTGAAAAGATAAGCGAGTTTTTCGCCAACAAGATCAGCACAATTTACTCATCATTTACCAATGATTCCTCTTTAGCCCTGACCAACTGGGAACACTCACCTCTATAACCAGAGGGTGCAACACAGTTGGGCAACTTCACCCCTCGTACAGAACTAGAGGTCGAGAGAGCTATGTCGGAAGTAAAATCAGGATCCCCCCTAGATCCATGCCCACACTACATATTTTCTCAGATCACTCCGATAATATGCCCCTATGTCACTCACCTCCTTAATAGATCACTGGATACAACAGTATTCCCAGAAGTATGGAAACGGGCTGTAGTGACTCCTCTGCTGAAGAAAGCCGGAACAAATGTTCATAATTCAGAAAACTATCGTCCCATCTCCCAGCTCCCATACCTTTCCAAGGTCTTGGAGAAACTGGTAAACAGACAACTGACCAATTACTCGGAGGCTAACAAACTTCTAGACTGTTCCCAAACTGGCTTTAGTGCTACCAACAGTACAGAGGCCATCCTTCTGGCCGTCCTCGACGATATAAGATCATCGACGGATCAAGGAAAAGCCGTTGCCCTGATCTTACTGGACCTGTCGGCGGCATTCGACACGGTCTCACACGACCTTTTGTTGAAAATCCTCCATGAAAAGGGTATTCATGCCAAAGCTCTCCAACGGCTCAACTCCTTTCTGAGGAACAGAACCCAGATGGTACAAATGGGCCAGTTCTCCTCGAAACAAAAAATCATCAGCTGTGGTGTCCCCCAGGGAGCCTCCCTGAGCCCGACACTTTTCAATGCCTATGTGTCTTCTTTGGCATTGATAAGTAGGAAGTGGGGCCTTAGTATTTGCTCCTATGCAGACGACACACAGCTGATGATAACCATAGAAGATAGGCATGAGGATCCCAAGGTCAAGTTAAACAACTGCCTCTCAGAGATGGCAATATGGATGATCAAACACTGCCTTAAGCTAAACGCAGGAAATCCGAGATATTGCTCTTCGGTGGAGCACATCTAATTTGGGACCCCACTTGGTGGCCACAATCCTTGGAAGACGCCCCAGCGCCCAAACAGTGCGCAAAAAACCTAGGTATAACCATCGACAACACCCTGTCCATGCAGGATCATGTGCGGGTTCTGTGTGGAAGAGGTCTTGCTATTCTAAAACTCCTAAGAAGGCTTTTTCCATGGATCCCGTTAGAATGTAGAAGGACGGTTACACAGGCATTACTCACTAGCAGATTAGACTCCGGCAACGCCCTGTACATAGGCATGGCAGACTACCTTTTCTCACGCTTACAAGTGCTGCAAAATGCGGCCGCTAAACTGGTATGCAATACAGGTAGATTTAGCTCCGCGTCCGCATGCTTGAAACCGCTTCACTGGCTACCTATGCGCTAAAGAGCAAGGTTCAAATTGTTGAGTCATGCGCACAAAGAACTGCTCAACGTGGGACCTAAAATTCTTCAGAATAAAATAGAATTCTATATCCCTACAATGTGCTTGAGATCACGACACCAAGCATTAGCTAGGCCTAAGCACATAAAGAAAGTCAGAACAGGCGGCCAATCATTCTCATACCTGGCAGCTAAACACTGGAATGAACTACCTCTGGACCTGCGCCTCTCTGAGAACTATGCAATGTTCAGGAAACAGCTAAAAACTTACCTTTTTCCAATGACATAAGCATGAGCAGTCGAAGACCCCCAGCACAACCTACTACATGTTCTGCTAGATAACGCCGTGATATCCGTCAGGATGAATGTTGCGCTCTACAAATACAAATACACAAAGAGATCTTGTATTAGACACCGCACTTGTTAAATTCCCTATGCTATGTTACTTATGAGTTAGAGAGAGTGCTATGTTAATCCCTGCTACACCTTTCATTGGACAGGGTGCTCTGTTCCCTCTGCAGCTGTCCTTATATGGGGTGCTACATTTATTCCATCCGAGTCTTTCATTAGACAGGGTGCTCTGTTAGTTCCCACTGCTGTTTTCATTAGACAGGGTTCTAATTAACTTCCCTCTGTGTCTGTCATTAGGCAAGGTGCTCTGTTAGTCCCATCTGCGCCTTTCACTAGGCAGGGTGCTATGTTAGTTCCCCCTGTGCCTTTCATTAGACATGGTGCTCTGTTACTTCCTTCTGCGTCTTTCACTAGGCAGGTCGCTATGTTAGTTGCCCCTGTGTCTTTCATTAGAAATGAGGCTATGTTTCTTCCCTCTGCATCTTTGATTAGACAGGGTGCTTTATTAGTTTCCCCTATGTATTTCACTAGACATGGAGCTCTGTTACTACTCCCCTCTGCAGCTTTCATTAGACGGGGCGCTATGTTACTTCCTTTGCATCTTTCATGAGATAGGGTGCTTTGTTTGTTCCCTCTTCATCTTTCGTTAGACTCGGTGCTATGTTACTTCCTTTGCATTTTTCGTGAGATAGGGTGCTATGTTACTTCCTGTGTATCTTTCATTAAACGGGCGCTATGTTACTTTTGTGCATCTTTCGTTAGACAGGGCGCTATGTTTCTTCCTGTGCATTTCATGAGATAGGGTCCTATGTTGATTCCCTCTTCATCTTTCATGAGATAAGGTGCTATGTTGGTTCCCTCTTCATCTTTCATGAGATAGGGTGCTATGTTGGTTCCCTCTTCATCTTTAATGATATAGGGTGCTATGTTGGTTCCCTCTTCATCTTTAATGATATAGGGTGCTATGTTAGTTCCCTCTTAATCTTTCATTAGACAGGGCGCTATGTTACTTCCTGTGTATCTTTCATGAGATAGGGTGCTATGTTGGCTCTAGGCCTGGACGGTAAATTTCGTTCCGCTCGAGTAATTTGCGATATTTTGACATTTTCGCGTTACGCGGAGAGCGCGAAAATGTCAAAATTTTCGCAATCTGCTGCGAAACGGAAGTATTTTTCTTGTTCTCGTATTAAAAATGTGTTCGCGCGGTCGCGACTTACCGGGTGCCTGCGTTCGCTGACGAGTTTTCCTATCCGTTCGCACGCGCCACGAGATGTTGGATTGTTGGTAGCCGGTCACGCTATCCCGTGAGAGTTTGCGATCACGAACACGTTATTGCAATCACGAATACCTCATTCAACCCGGAACAGGAAATAAGCATCGCGAGCAAAATGGCCACGCCCATTAGCGACTGCATGGGCAAGTTGGAGATATATTTCCCCGCGAGCACGCAAAAACACACCGCGAACGGGCGGGAAAAGCAATCTCCGCATCCTCGCGAAAGATCCGCATGCTTGCGGAGATTTTGCGCAATTTCGCGATAATTTGCGAAAGTCAATTTCGCAAATTCCGCCCACCTCTTCATCTTTCATGAGATAGGGTGCTATGTTGGTTCCCTCTCAATCTTTCATGAGATAGGGTGCAATGTTACTTCCTGTGTATCTTTCATTAGACGGAGCGCTATGTTACTTCCTGTGCATCTTTCATGAGATAGGGTGCTATGCTGGTTCCCTCTTCATCTTTCTGGAGATAGGGTGCTATGTTGGTTCCCTCTTCATCTTTCATGAGATATGGTGCTCTCTTAGTTCCTTCTTCATCTTTCATGAGATATGGTGCTCTGTTAGTTCCCTCTGTGTCTTTCAGTAGGTGGGGTGGTAGGTTTGTTCCCTCGGCGTGTTCCATTAGACTATGTTATTAGACGGGGTTTCATGATGTAGGGTGATATGTGAGTTCCCTCTGCGTGAAATAGTAGAAACAATTCTACCTTAGTTCCCTCTACATTTCTTAAAATAGGAGATATGTCGTTACAGTCAGACAGTAAGAAACAAACTGAATAAGCTGAATAAATCACTCTTAGTTGTGATTGAGAGGACTGAAACCCCCAAAATATGGGTTCTCTGGTGGGACAAACTCCAGCTGGACTGGACACAAAAGGAACTTGATGGTAGGCCCAGTCACTATGACCAAGCGACATGTTATGGCAGATGCATGTACACGTGTACTTATTTGGGGGGGCTGTGACGGTTTTGGGAAGTTTATTTTAGATGGTTCAACAACTAGTGGAATAATACGTTTTCAAAAACAAAAACCTGGAAGTGTCTATAATTCACGTGAGTTTTGAAACTCGACTCGGTTTCAGTGAAAGACGAGGGCATGGCGAGCACCTGGTGGAGATGGAGGGAAGGTGCAACAAAGGAGCAGGTTGGAGATGGAGTGGGTCACAGAGAGGATATAGAAAGAGCTTTAAAGGCCGAATACAAGGAGACACAGGGGAGCCCTGGTGACGAGGTGAGGGAGCCCGAGCTGTGCAGTTCATTCTTTACTTGTGTTTACTGGAGGAGTCCGGCTGCTCCTGCGGCCAGGACCAGAGGGGTGTTCGGCTACCTCAAGGCACTCTAGTCCAGCAGCTAATTTATTTAGGCGTAATTTTATAGTGCGGGCACTACTCAAAGGCGCTAGAGCACTTTAACAGAGAAATATTTTGTTACATGTAAGTTACAGATGGTTTAAGATAAACCATACAGATATAAGTAATTACAAAGGCTGAAAGGACAACAAGGTAGATTATTAAATAAAACACAATGTATGAAAGCCGTAAAAAGGTTGATGGAGTATAAAGGGTGCTCAAAAGTTATATTTGGCCGTAAAAACTACGGTTGAGGTAGTATACAGCAGTGAAAAGGTTGAGGTAGTATAGAGGTCTGTGCCAAGAATTGATTACAGTGTTTTAGCTAAAATACAGTTGGAAGAGAAGGGCTTTCAGATCCATTTTGAAAGTCGGCAGTGAGGTAGTTGTGTGCAAATTTGGAGGTAATGAATTCCAGATTCTGGTTGTGCTTCCCGAGAAGGATTGTGCCATCTGTTGTTCCCTTTAAAAGGATGGAGTTCAAGGAACATTGCTTCGGCATTCCACGATGGTCTGGAACCACCTGATAGCTGGAGTTTGTCCAATAGGAAACTGGGAGTGGATGTATTCAAGACTTTATGGGTGATGCAGGTGGCCTTGTAGATAGCCTTTGCTTCAATTGGCAATCGATGAAAAGTGATCAGCAAGGGAGTAATATGTTTTTTTTCTTTTGGCCCCATAGACGAACCGTGCTGCTGAGGGTAGAATAGTTTTGAGGGGCATGAGATCGGTTTTGGGGAGACCAGTCAGGAGAGAGATACAATAGTCCATTCTGGATTGGTTTATGAGCAAGAGATTTAAGATCTTGTTCTAGGATGTAACAGCAGATTCCCCACAGAAGACCTAGTTGATAGCGAGCATTTTTTGCCATGGGGCTGATGTGAGAATGCAGGTCGAGTCTTTTGTCTAGGATGACTCCCTTAGACTTGGCACTGTCAACGGTGGTGGGTTTACTTTTGAGGATGATTTATGTCCCCATCCAGGATTTCAGTGAAGTTGTTGTGTTTGAGGTGGAGATCAGGAGAAATTGAGTTTTGGAAAGTTTTATCTGTTGGTTTTAAGAGATCATCCAGTTATGGGTGGTGTCAAGAAGCGAGATATCGTTTTGTGAGTAGGCCTTAAGGTACAGCTGTGTATCATCTACATATTGGTGACAGAAGCTTCCTGACTTCTTAAGAAGAACTTTGAGTGCCCCAGCGAATAGGTTGAGTAGGGCTGGGGTAAGGATGGACTCTTGGCCGACCTCTTGACTAAATGTAATTGGTGCAGAAAGATGGCATCAATTTTCTACTCGCGTTGTGGTTTTTGTTGTGTTGTGTGAGTTTGTCCGCTTCGCATCTTTGAATGATTTTTTAGAGGAAAGGCAGGTTGGTGTTCGAACGATAGTTATTGAGGTGGTTGGTGTCTGCAAAGGGCTTTTTAAAGAGGGGGTGACCTGTCTAGTTTTGGGGCAGTCAGGAAATGTTCCTTGGCTGAGGGAGAGATTCACCAGTTTTGGCCAGTGGGGAAGCATGGGACTATAAAGGTCTTTTGCAGTGTCACCAGGGAATGGGTCTACAAAGTGGTTTAAGGGTTTTGTTTTTCTGATAATGTTGAGTAAGTCTTCCTCTGTAACAGGATTTAATAGTTTCCAAGTGTTAGACCTGACATCCTTGGCGTGGGTTTTTCCCCTATCTTTTGCCTCTGCTACCTGGATTTTTGATGCTGTGCTGGATTTCGATTTGCTGGTTTAGATGCTTTGGACACTCTGTCACTGCTAATCAGTGCCAGAGTGTAAGTGCTCCCTGTGTAAAATATCGCATTGATTGGATATACCTGATTGGCACATCTGTATCACCATGAAGTCCCTAGTAAAGTGCACTGTGTGTGCCAGGGCTGGTGATGACGGATGCTACTAGTGGGTCTGCAGCGCAGATTGCGCCACCCACCTGTGTAGCCCTAAAACAGTGTCTCAGGCCTGCCGCCGCAGGCCTGCCTGCAGTCCCCGGACTGCCATGTCCCCCTGGCCAGTGTCCACACTGGCCGGGCCTAACCCTTCCCTTTTCATACACGTCAGTCCTCCCTATGGAAGGCCCAAGGTACCCCCCTGGGCAGGGTGCAGTGTATGTAGAAGGTAGAGCATGTACTAGTGCAGGGAACATGTTCTGGTAGTGAACACCGGCCATTTTGTGTGTTCACTACTGCAAGGCTATCTTGTTCCATAGGCTAACATGAGGGAGGCGGGTGCCGATGGCTATCCGCCTATCTTCTCATACGAACAAGATAAGACATGAGTGTTTGATATCCCTGAGCTCAGCATTTAATAACACATCTTTTAGGAGAGATTGTTTTTAAATCCTGAGTTGGAGAACAGTACTTTTTAGAGAGTAGCTGTTCTCTTGTCTGACCCTTCTGTGTGCATGGGCGCGCTTGTGGATTGACTGTCTGGTTTGAGAGTGACAGGGGCTGGGGATCCCCCGGGAGGTTGGACGAGTCAGCCCTCTGCTGAATGGCGACAATCGCAAGGAGAGTGGAGGGAGGAGATAGCACCTGGGATTGAATAGGGCTGTGCCTGCCTGCCACTCCGCTGGCTCCACCTCCTGCTGGGCGGCTGACGACTCTGCCCCTCGCTCTGAAAAGAATGTAGAGACCAGGAAAACAAAGTGCTCCAACAACACCCAGAACTGGATCAGACCGGGCTCAGGACCCACTTGCACAAAGACTTCAAAGACTTTTAGGGGTATAAGTACAAGACCCCCGACAACAGATTTTGAGATTCGACCATCAAGAGGAACCTCTGCTGAAAGACGGACCGCTGAAGAACTAAAGGAAGATTGCCGTGCTGTGTGCTCTAAAGGCTGACCTGTTCTGCTGTGCAACTGAAGCTGAGGAGGAGAAGGGGTCTTGCTGTGTGCTGACCCTATCCACTTGACCAAACAAGACTTTGCTGTGTGCTGTGTCTTCAACTGAATCTCCAAGGGCCTGAGAAGAGCTGGCCTCCTGTTTCGCAACCCAGGGATAGAAAGGTTGCCAAGAACTCAAGACTCTGCTGTGTCCCACCTGCGCTGCTGTGTGCCGCAGGGACCGTGGACTGTTCTACCAAGCTTCTCAACATCTGCCTGTGAGGTGGGCTGGCTGCTCTCTGTCTTGCTGGAGAGTACCGCACCGAGCCGGGCCTGACACCGGTTGCCGCATCAAGAAGATCGACGTGCTCATCGGCACGTGCCTTGCCGCGACCCGGAGGCCTGACGCAGACCGAGAGTCGTATTTCCCTGCTCTACGAAGCCGCGCAGTGAGTGGCTGACTCCGGTGACGTCGACATCGTCACTGGGGGCTCGTCGAGGGAGTTGTGGAATCCTTGCATCGAACAGCCCGAGGAGCGCTCGTGCAACGAGCGCAGTGACACCGCCGGAGCAACGTAGCTGCCTAAAACATCGAGAGCCTACAAATTGATTCATCCTCAGTGAGTATCGAATCACTCAAGAGACTAGAGACTATCGTCTGACGATCCCGACCAACCAAGAAAGCGATTGTTGTGTAAACCTGTGATGCTTGATTTCAACTGCGGAAACTAGATAAAGATATATTATTTTTGATATAACTCACCTGTGTGGTCTAAGTTTGTGGTGTGCGGAGGGGGGATCATTGTGGTGTCTACGTGCAAATACCTTACACATTGCCTTGGGGATAAGCCTGACTGCTCGAGCCAAGCTACCTAGAGGGTGAGCAGGGGTTATCTACCGTGTGTGTCCCTGTACCCTGACTAGAAGCAAGGGTCCCTATTTGGTCTAAGGTGTATGCCTCTGCCAACTAGAGACCCCCAGATCTAACATTGGTGGTCAGCGGTGCGGATTAGAACCAGTATTTGCACTTGACCTACAGTGATTCTTCGTACATCACTAATCTAGTAAGCAGTTGCATCGCACGAAGTTTTTTTTTGCGAAGACTATTCTTGGAGGATCGACGAAGCATCATGTCTCAGAATGGAGTAGGCGAGGAGTCGGAATTGCAATTTGAAGTGAAAAAGTTGCTCGAGTATAAGAAGGAGCAACTAAAGCAATTCTGCAAGCAGCTTGGATGCCCAGCGAAGGGCAGCGCCAACAAGACGGAGCTACAGAAAGCTCTAAGGGCCTGGTGGGAGGCCAAGAATGGCGCAACCGAGGAAACTACGGAAGGGGATGGCACACCGGAGGACGGATTTGGATCCGATGATCTGCCAGTGAACAGGCCAGCGTCGAGGGCTGGCAGCACCCATTCCAGTAGGAGCCTCTCTCCAGAGGAGCTGGAGGAAAACCAAAGGGTTAGAGCCCATGAGATTGAACTTTTTAAGCTCAAAGCTCAAGCGGAAGAAAGGAAACTGCGCCTTGACAGTGAGAAAGAGGCGGAGGAGAGGAGGAATGCTCTTGCTTTGGAAGAGAAGAAACTCCAGTTGGCTCATGAGTTGAGCATGAGGGAGCTGGACATTAAAGCCAAACAGGTGGCGTCCAGTCCGAATGGTGGCAGCGCACAACTAGTACAGGCGGGTAAAGTATACATACCGAAAGATTTGGTGCAGAATTATCAGAGGGGTGAGGATATCTATGCGTGGTTTAGATCCTATGAGCTTGCCTTAAAGATGAATGAAGTGCCTGAGAAAAGTTGGGGAGCGGGTTTGTGGAAGCATTTTGAGGCCTCTGGGAGGGATGTCTTAGCACCCTTAGAAGCAGCAGGGACCTTAACCTACCCCACGATGAAGGAGGCCTTATGCCTCAGGTATGGGCTTACACCAGAACAGTACCGACAGAAGTTTAGGAACTTCAAGAAACTTGATTCGAGTACGTGGGTGGAGTGTGTGAGTATGTACACGCGTGCACTGGAAGGTTGGATAAAGGGCAGCAAAGTTACTGATTATGTGGGGTTGTGTCACTTGATTAGTTGGGAGCACTTGAGTAGTCTATGTGTTCCAGAGCTGCGCCAGCATCTTTTAGACAGCAAGTTAACTGATCCCAGTGAGCTTGCTAAAGAGGCCGACCGCTGGACTAGCACCAGGGTCAACAAAGGGGTGGTAAGTATGCCAGCCAAGGGTGGACAGGGTCCCCAGCAGAAAAGTGGGGAGGACAAGGGTAACAGTAAGGAGTTCTCTAAAGGGCCCCAAAACAGTTCCCAGGAGAAGGAGACCCGGGCCCCCAAGCCGAAGAGGTCCTGGCCCCCTAAGGGCAACAGACCACCGCCTACTTGCTATGCTTGTAGGGAAGTGGGGCACATCGCCCCTAAATGTCCCAACAAACCCCCAGCACCAGCTGCTGCTCCAGTCCCAGGGTTAGCTAGTGTAGCTTTGGGAGGGGATTTGATTTCCAGTGGGGAAGAGGGATTAGCTATGATGACCCTTGTCTCGTTAGGAGACCAAGAGATGGTCCGGGATGCCTTGATACCCGCTAACACTAAGAAATACGGGCAGAAGGTGACCATCAATGGGAGGGAGATAGAGGCTCTGAGAGACACCGGGGCTAGTGTGACATCTGTCAGGTGTCAGTGGGTGTCTGAAGAGCAAGTCATTCCCAATGTGCTCCGCCCAGTAGTGGCAGCTGACACTTCAGTTCGCCTCTGCAAGATGGCACGTGTCCCCTTTACATGGGGGGGAGTCTCTGGTACCTTGGAAGTCTGTCTCAGTGATGCCTTACCGGTAGATTGTCTGTTGGGTAACGACCTGGAGAGTTCTCCATGGAAGGACGTAGAGCACAGAACTCACTTGGAGATGCTAGGACTGCCAGCGTGGATCTGCGTATCCACACGTGCCATGACAGCCAGTAAGGGTGAATTAGTAGAGCTGGAGCCTGGAACAATGGCCCAGGAACCTGCCAGGAGAGGAAGGGGCAGAGGGCGCGGGAAACCGGCCCCCGCTGTTCCCACGGTCCAGGAGGAAGCAGAACCTGAGGGGGATGCCCTGGAACCTACAGGGGAGCAGGTGGCCGAACTGGGGGAGTTGCCTGAGCTGACCCATTGGCAGCAAGAGGGTGGCCCCTCCAGGGAGGAATTCTGCCAGGCTCAGAAGGAGTGCCCTTCTCTCATTGGTGTGCGGCAGCAGGCTGCAGACCAGGCAGCAGGCCTAGGGTCCAAGGAACACTTGATCTACTGGGAAGATGACTTACTGTATAGTGAGCCTAAGTTCGCTGAGCCCGGTGCAGCCCGTGTGCTGGTGGTACCCGAGCGCTTCAGGAACTTCTTACTGGGTCTGGCTCACGACGTGCCTCTCGCAGGACATCTGGGGCAAGACAAGACCTATCACAGGCTTGTCACCCACTTCTACTGGCCCCAGATGAAGAAGCACGTCGGTACCTTTTGTAAGTCATGCCAAACCTGTCAAGCCAGTGGTAAGAGCGGAGGGAAGTGCGTGGCGCCCCTCCAGCCATTTCCTGTAGTGAGCACCCCTTTCGAGCGGGTGGGCATTGATATCGTAGGGCCCCTGGATCCCAAGACCGCCTTAGGCAACAGGTTTATCCTGGTCTTGGTGGATCACGCCACTCGGTACCCGGAAGCAGTCCCTCTCAGGACAATCACAGCCCCCGTGGTGGGCCGTGCATTGATGGGGATCTTTTCCCGTGTGGGGTTCCCTCGAGAGGTGGTCTCCGACCGGGGTACCAACTTCATCTCTAGGTACATGAAGTCTCTGTGGGAGGAGTGTGGGGTAACGTATAAGTTCACCACTCCTTACCACCCTCAAGGAAATGGGTTGGTTGAAAGGTTCAACCGCACCCTGAAGGGTATGATCATGGGCCTAGCGGAGCCCATGAGACGGAAGTGGGACGTCTTGTTACCATGCCTGTTGTTTGCCTACAGGGAGGTGCCCCAGAAGTCCTTAGGGTTCAGCCCCTTTGAACTACTGTATGGCCACCCTGTTAGAGGACCTCTCACACTGGTGAAGGAGGGGTGGGAGAAATCCCGTGGGAAGACCCCCCAGGATGTGTTCAGCTATGTGCTGGCCATCCGCAACCAAACGCAGCGCTTCAGGAAGCTCGCTCAGGAGAACCTAGAAGCCAGCCAGGAGGAGATGAAAAGATGGTACGACCAGAATACCACTCTGGTAGAATTTCATCCCGGGCAGAAAGTGTGGGTAATGGCGCCGGTGGAGCCTTGTGCGCTCCGTGACAAGTGGACCGGGCCATATGAGGTGGTAGAGCGCAAGAGTGAGGTGACCTACCTGATCAACATGAAGACTCCTAGGCAGCCCCTTAGAGTCTTGCATGTAAACCGCCTCAAACCCCACTTCGAGAGGTCTGAAGTGACGATGCTCATGGCTACCGACGACGGTGGGGAAGAGGATAGTGATCCTCTCCCTGACCTCCTGGCAACCAAGGAGCAAGACGGGTCAGTGGATGGTGTGGTCCTCTCGCCCACCCTGACCCCAGAGCAGCAGAGCGACTGTCGCCAGGTGTTGGGTCAGTTTGCCTCCCTGTTCTCCCTGACACCAGGTGTCACCAATTGGTGCGTCCATGATGTGGACACTGGAGATAGCCTGCCTGTGAAACAGAAGTTTTACAGAGTAGCTGACAAGGTCAGGGCCAGCATCAAGGAAGAAGTTTCCAGGATGTTGGCGTTAGGGGTAATTGAGCCCTCTAGCAGTCCCTGGGCTAGCCCAGTGGTCCTCGTTCCCAAGAAATCTGCTACACCCGGTGGCCCGTCAGAACTTCGGTTTTGCGTGGACTACCGCGGGCTCAATGCAGTCACCAAGACTGACGCGCACCCCATCCCCAGAGCTGATGAGCTCGTGGATCGGTTAGGAGCTGCCCGGTACCTCAGCACCTTCGATTTGACTTCGGGGTACTGGCAGATTGCCTTAACTGACGGGGCAAAGGAGAGGTCGGCATTTTCAACGCCAGAGGGGCACTTCCAGTTTCGAGTCATGCCCTTTGGATTGAAAAATGCCCCTGCCACCTTCCAGAGACTGGTCAACCGGGTACTGACCGGGCTGGAGCAATTCAGCGCCGCATACCTGGATGACATTGCTGTGTTCAGCTCCACTTGGGAGGAACACTTGCAACACCTCTGTGAAGTGTTGAGGGCGCTGCAGAAGGCAGGCCTCACTATCAAGGCTAGTAAGTGCCAGATAGGGCAGGGATCAGTGGTGTATTTGGGACACCAGGTGGGGAGCGGCCAGGTGGCGCCCCTACAGGCGAAGATCGATACCATTCTGGCTTGGGAACCCCCCAAGACGCAGACAGAGGTGAGGGCCTTTCTAGGACTCACCGGGTATTACAGACGGTTCATCAAGGGATACGGCACCATTGTTGCCCCCTTAACGGAACTAACCTCTAGGAATCAGCCCAGGAAAGTGAATTGGACCGAGGCCTGTCAAACTGCTTTTGATGCCCTGAAAACTGCAATGTGCACAGCACCGGTGCTTAAGGCGCCTGACTTTTCGAGTGAGTTCGTAGTGCAGACAGACGCTTCAGAGCAAGGCGTGGGAGCAGTACTCTCACAGATGGACGACGAGGGCGGGGACCAACCCGTAGCTTTCATTAGTAGGAGGCTACTTCCCAGGGAACAGAGGTGGAGCGCTATTGAAAGGGAAGCATTCGCTGTGGTCTGGGCCCTGAAGAAGCTGAGGCCCTACCTGTTTGGGACTCACTTCCGTGTTCAGACCGACCACAGGCCCCTCAGATGGTTAATGCAGATGAGGGGTGAGAATCCAAAACTGTTGAGGTGGTCCATCTCCCTACAGGGAATGGACTTTACGGTGGAACACCGTCCCGGTACAGAGCACGCCAATGCTGATGGTCTGTCCAGGTTTTTCCGCCTTAGCGATGAGAACTCCCAACAGGGTGGGTAGTTCTCCCCGCTTTCAGCTGGAGGGGACACGTGTTAGACCTGACATCCTTGGCGTGGGTTTTTCCCCTATCTTTTGCCTCTGCTACCTGGATTTTTGATGCTGTGCTGGATTTCGATTTGCTGGTTTAGATGCTTTGGACACTCTGTCACTGCTAATCAGTGCCAGAGTGTAAGTGCTCCCTGTGTAAAATATCGCATTGATTGGATATACCTGATTGGCACATCTGTATCACCATGAAGTCCCTAGTAAAGTGCACTGTGTGTGCCAGGGCTGGTGATGACGGATGCTACTAGTGGGTCTGCAGCGCAGATTGCGCCACCCACCTGTGTAGCCCTAAAACAGTGTCTCAGGCCTGCCGCCGCAGGCCTGCCTGCAGTCCCCGGACTGCCATGTCCCCCTGGCCAGTGTCCACACTGGCCGGGCCTAACCCTTCCCTTTTCATACACGTCAGTCCTCCCTATGGAAGGCCCAAGGTACCCCCCTGGGCAGGGTGCAGTGTATGTAGAAGGTAGAGCATGTACTAGTGCAGGTAACATGTTCTGGTAGTGAACACCGGCCATTTTGTGTGTTCACTACTGCAAGGCTATCTTGTTCCATAGGCTAACATGAGGGAGGCGGGTGCCGATGGCTATCCGCCTATCTTCTCATACGAACAAGATAAGACATGAGTGTTTGATATCCCTGAGCTCAGCATTTAATAACACATCTTTTAGGAGAGATTGTTTTTAAATCCTGAGTTGGAGAACAGTACTTTTTAGAGAGTAGCTGTTCTCTTGTCTGACCCTTCTGTGTGCATGGGCGCGCTTGTGGATTGACTGTCTGGTTTGAGAGTGACAGGGGCTGGGGATCCCCCGGGAGGTTGGACGAGTCAGCCCTCTGCTGAATGGCGACAATCGCAAGGAGAGTGGAGGGAGGAGATAGCACCTGGGATTGAATAGGGCTGTGCCTGCCTGCCACTCCGCTGGCTCCACCTCCTGCTGGGCGGCTGACGACTCTGCCCCTCGCTCTGAAAAGAATGTAGAGACCAGGAAAACAAAGTGCTCCAACAACACCCAGAACTGGATCAGACCGGGCTCAGGACCCACTTGCACAAAGACTTCAAAGACTTTTAGGGGTATAAGTACAAGACCCCCGACAACAGATTTTGAGATTCGACCATCAAGAGGAACCTCTGCTGAAAGACGGACCGCTGAAGAACTAAAGGAAGATTGCCGTGCTGTGTGCTCTAAAGGCTGACCTGTTCTGCTGTGCAACTGAAGCTGAGGAGGAGAAGGGGTCTTGCTGTGTGCTGACCCTATCCACTTGACCAAACAAGACTTTGCTGTGTGCTGTGTCTTCAACTGAATCTCCAAGGGCCTGAGAAGAGCTGGCCTCCTGTTTCGCAACCCAGGGATAGAAAGGTTGCCAAGAACTCAAGACTCTGCTGTGTCCCACCTGCGCTGCTGTGTGCCGCAGGGACCGTGGACTGTTCTACCAAGCTTCTCAACATCTGCCTGTGAGGTGGGCTGGCTGCTCTCTGTCTTGCTGGAGAGTACCGCACCGAGCCGGGCCTGACACCGGTTGCCGCATCAAGAAGATCGACGTGCTCATCGGCACGTGCCTTGCCGCGACCCGGAGGCCTGACGCAGACCGAGAGTCGTATTTCCCTGCTCTACGAAGCCGCGCAGTGAGTGGCTGACTCCGGTGACGTCGACATCGTCACTGGGGGCTCGTCGAGGGAGTTGTGGAATCCTTGCATCGAACAGCCCGAGGAGCGCTCGTGCAACGAGCGCAGTGACACCGCCGGAGCAACGTAGCTGCCTAAAACATCGAGAGCCTACAAATTGATTCATCCTCAGTGAGTATCGAATCACTCAAGAGACTAGAGACTATCGTCTGACGATCCCGACCAACCAAGAAAGCGATTGTTGTGTAAACCTGTGATGCTTGATTTCAACTGCGGAAACTAGATAAAGATATATTATTTTTGATATAACTCACCTGTGTGGTCTAAGTTTGTGGTGTGCGGAGGGGGGATCATTGTGGTGTCTACGTGCAAATACCTTACACATTGCCTTGGGGATAAGCCTGACTGCTCGAGCCAAGCTACCTAGAGGGTGAGCAGGGGTTATCTACCGTGTGTGTCCCTGTACCCTGACTAGAAGCAAGGGTCCCTATTTGGTCTAAGGTGTATGCCTCTGCCAACTAGAGACCCCCAGATCTAACACCAAGTCTCTTTGGATTTTCACACAGGCAGAGAGATTTGGTGGACATCATGGTGTAGTAGCCTTTGAACTTTGGATTCGAAGACCTGTAGAAACACTTTTGCTTTTGATGGCGAGTCTTCAAATTTGCTAGATGTAGGCGTGGAGGGGTTATTGTCAGTTCTGACCAGATCAAAGAATTACTTTGGTTCTTGGCTGAGTCCAGCAGGGACCTAATGTGGTTGGATTTCACCCAGAAGATGTGTTTTTGTATCGCAATCTAGAATTTCTGAGGCTATTGAGGTTGGTAGTCAAGGACAACCGTTTCCATTTCTGTTCTAAGATTCTTAAGGCTTTTCTTTTCTCATAAAATGCCTTGTTGAACTATTGCACTGATGATTTTAGATGTTTCTTTGTGCTTTGGAGTGGAGTTTCAATGTCATGTGCATCAGTGGCATGCAAAGCTGTGGGGGGGTAGCGTTGTTCAAATTTTTGGTGGGGCCAATGGGGAGTAAGGAGAATCTTCTGAACTGTGTTGATGGGAGTAGTGGTGTCTGTTACTGGTGTCCAGTTGCTCCTTTTGGTTGACTCATTACCATGGTGTGAGAGAGTGTTAGGGACTGAGAGAATGATTGGACCAGTTTACTGGGATAGGATAATTCACTGAGAGACGTTGTCTTTGGATATTATTAGATCTAATATGGAGCCATTACTGTGTTGGTTTAAAGTTATGTTAGATCAAATCATTTTAGGAGAGTAGACATGAAGCAGTTCACTGTAGAGTCTTCTGTGGTGCCCCAGTAAAGGTTGAAGTCTACCAGAAAGATCACTTTGTTGCTCCGAGTGGGTTGGTCAGTTATGAGGTCAGTGCATTCCTCAGCAATGGCAGTGTCAGTACCTGGGCTGGTGGTAGATTACATTTACTGTGAAGGGAAAGT
The DNA here is from genome assembly GCF_964204655.1 of Triturus cristatus. Lineage (NCBI taxonomy): Eukaryota > Metazoa > Chordata > Amphibia > Caudata > Salamandridae > Triturus > Triturus cristatus. The sequence continues at coordinate 820,217,143 of NC_140586.1, read as the reverse complement.
TGTGTTGAGCCCAATATCTAGATTAAGGCATTGAAACGTGGAGAAAGAGCCATTTGGTATCTCCTCGCATTGTAGTGAATCTCTGTAGATGACTGAGATACTGCCCCGACTCTGCCTGCTCGGTCCTTTTGATGAGGTTTGGCGGAAGTAGAAGCTCCAAGTCTTTGTCGGATGTGTTGTTGAACCAGGTCTCAGTTAGGATTAAGAGGTCAAGATTGTATTGAGGGATGGTGTTTTAGATTTCCACTTTGAGCTTCATAAAAGAACTACAGTTGCGAAGCATGGCACGTAGTGATGAAGTAATTAATTTAGTGTGAGGGGTGTCAAGGTTTTTGGCTATTATAGAGATATTGTTCCTGATAGCATGCGTCTGCTTTCGGGTGAGGAAAATAGTTGGGATTCTGTGTTGCTTGGAGCTGTCTAAGGTTGAGTTGTCCAATGTTTCAGAGCAATTCGGGACGATTTTGGAGACTGGGTCTAGAACTATGATCGCATCTCCACCAAACAAAGAAACACTTTCTTCTGTAAAGTACAAAACATCCAAGTGTGTTTTCCCTGCAGTTCCACATTGGCAAAGTTGCTGACACACAAGGTCACTGGAGAAATTTCCTTGGCGTTCTTTACACAGCTGTAGTGTAGGAGATGCACTAAACATTTACCCAGCAGGGTAGCACTTACTAATTAGCCAGTAGAAAGTACTCCAGTTGGATAGCGGTGTTGCACAAAATGGTTACGGGACGCTATAGTTAGGAAATAGAATTAAAAAAACCTTAGAAATTCAGTGGGAAAAAAAAAGGTTACAGGGACGTTATAGCTAGGCTCATATTTCACTCCTACAAAACCAGAGAAATTCAACAGTTGCACATTATTTTTTTTTTAGGGCCTTGATGCCTGGCTTGATGGTGTATCTGTGTTTGCATGTTGCCTTGCAATGTACTATTAGATTAAAAAAAGTCCATGTGCTGTTTTACTTCTTACTTTACTGCCCGATAACACGTGTGCATCTTCTAATAGGGCCTTAACGTAGAGCTCATAACGGGCATGTGTGCTCCTGGAGAACCCTGACATACTGTCCAGTGATGGGTCCATGTGCTCAATGTATGCAAGCATTTATTCTTTATTTAGCACACTTCAATAACCTTTCTAAAATGTAAGCATTCATTTTTCTCATCATATAATGAAATTACTTTTAATCAATTCTATGCATCACTATTCATTTCATTTTTAATGCACGCACATGCCAAAGCCAGATTGTAGAGCATCAAGGAAGGGCATCAAATATTGACTAGAACAAGAATGATGCGCAATATGCCAACACGGAGGGTGTGGAAGCGGCAGTGGTCTTGGAATCCTGTACTGATGATGGGTCTGTCTGCGGTGGACTTAGAATCCTGTGCTGATGATAGGCCTCTCTGAGGTGGTTCTAGAATCCTTTGCTGATGATGGGCCTGTCTGCTTTGGTCTTAGAATCCTGTGCTGTTGATGGGTCTGCCGCGGTGGTCTTAGAATCCTGTGCTGATGATGTGTCTGTCTGTGGTGGTCTTAGAATCCTGTGCTGATGAGGGGTCTGTGTGAGGTAGTCTTAGAATCCTGTGCTGATGATGGGCCTGTCTGGGGTTGTCTTACAATACTGTGCTGATGATTTGGCCTGTCTGCAGTGGTCTTAGAATCCTGTGCCGATGATTGGCCTGTCTGCCGTGGTCTTAGAATCCTGTGCTGATGATGGGTCAGTCTGCAGTCATCGTAGAATACTGTGCTGATGATGGGTCTGTCTGCGGTGGTCTTAGAATCCAATGCTGGTGATGGGTCTATCTGCAGTGGTCTTAGAATCCAATGCTGATGAAGGGCCTATCTGCGGTGGTCTTGGAATCCTGTGCTGATGATGGGTCGTCTGCTGTTCTAGTCATCTATGGGCTGTTCTATATTCCTTGTGCTCTGCTTGGCTCCTCTGCATCTCTACAATCAAAACATGTTGTTTTGCAGCTGTACGAAGTGTGTGGTTGCTTGACCAACAGTAATGTTCCATCTGAATCACCTTCATTCCTGGTCATAGTAGTCACCAGAAAAGCTTTCCCACACTTCCTACACCGCTTCGTTGGCGCGACTGTGCGAAGCCTAAAGCTGCAGCGAGAAGCCTTTCTTTCAAGGAGGGACACGAACAATGTGTGTGATCAGCACGAGTGGAGAACAGGACGTCAGGCCAAAGGACAAGAGGTGCTGACGGCTTGTGTAAGAGGGGGCGACCATTGACTAGATGTCAAAGAACAGCTCTGTGGTGGGGCTTAGCCAGCCTGGCCACCCTCTTGAGATGGGAGGCGGTTTCTTTGCTATTTCTCCCTCATCTACTCCCGTTATTATTGCCTTCGACCCACTCGCTGCAGTAGAGTGAGGTGAAGTCTCTCCTCTCCTTATCAAGATATTTCAATCAGCCCTACCCCCACTGCAGTGCTTTTGAGCACCTGAATATATGCTTAGAGCAGTGCTTAATTTGAGCCACTGGTTTCCAGTGCTTGGCATTAGTACTTAATAGTCAACACCGGTGCTTGTGGCAGCTACCAGCTGTTTGTGTAATTAAGAGATGATAGGGACAACAGTTGTTTAATAATTGAAAAGAACTAATGCATGTGGCCCATACCATTCTTTGAGCTTTGAGGGCCTCTCACAGTCTGAATTGTAACACTTGTAGCAGTGTGATGATTAGTTGTGTAGGGACAGTCATTGGCTGGGGCAATGGGTGGTGCGAACTGCAGCGGCCTCCTGACAGGGACCCTTGCACTTATTTATTTTACAAATGAAGTACTGGCTCACAGTCCCACACCCAATAACCCATGCCCCCCAACAATTGAATGTTACTCTTGTCTATCTTCTTCCTACCACAATCAGCGTTTCATGGAGGAGTTGCAGTTCCTCCTTGACACGCCCTCCCTCATTCTCCCTGATGACTGCAATGTAGAACAAGAACAAGTGGTTCTTGCCACACGTGACCTCCAGCCTCCTCTACTGGCCAATCTCCTGTTGCGTCAATGCCTATCACCCAATCCTCTATCAAGAAGGGCGGGACATTGTGTGACTGAAAATCAGCACTAAAGGTGTGGTAGGGGATTGTGTATGGGGTGAGAGCTCTAGTGTGGGTGTTTCGAGCTCACAGGGACAGCACAAGGGTGTCAGGGGAATGGAGAAAGGAACTCTCCAGGGGGCAAGGGAGGAGCTCAGGCAACAGTGTGGGGGGTTTGCAGCTTCAGGGCTGCGGTCAAGGGTTGTGCTAGAGGTGGGGGACTGATTTTCAGCCCTACCTCTGGAAGCATTCTCAGAGGTTTCCACGTTGCTGGGAAGAGCTACTAAAGCTGACTTTTCCAATTTTTCAGTCTACAAGATTGTAACATTTTAGTTCTCAAAGGTGTGAGTCCCCAGTCTCTGCCCCAGCACTGCCTTACTTCTTTCAAAGTCTCCATCATGTATTTCAGCTTTCCCAGTTCCTTACTGGCCAGTTGGCTTCTGGCATTACTGCAGCTTCATTACATAGAGAGGCACCGTCTTGCCCTGTAATAGCTCCTATTCCCCTCTAATCATGGCTCTTCCAGACCCTCTGGACTGCCCTTTTTTCCCCGGCATTTTATGTAGTGCAAACTAGACCCGAAGGTATTGGAGCGCTGTACACGGGCACCAGTTGTTTTTTGTTAGGCACGGGGAGATTAAGTGATTTGCTCAGAATCACAGGATTTGAGTGGCTCTGCAGAGACTCGAACCCAGTTCCCCAGCTCTGAGGTCGACCGCTGTAGCCCTTAGGCCACATTCTCTCCCTTTTAGTGGATGAGTTCCTGCTCTGGATTGGCCTTCAGTGCGGGGTTAGTCCTTAGTTTGTGTAAAGTTCTCCTTTTAGTGACACGCTGGCATGCCACAGCCCTTGACAATGAAGCAGAGGTCACTGGAGGCAAGGCACAGATAGTGTGTGGTGTCCAGTGAGAACAGCACACAAGAGGTGATGGGACACCATGGCATCAGCCGGGTGAAATTCCACGTGAAAGAGGGGGTGGTCTTTGGTGCACATCATTGTCTGTTAATGTTTGTCTGCTGTATTGCGAAGCAAAGGTGTCCATTGTAGTGCCAGCTGTCACACTAGACAGAAGGCCCAGGACTCCTTCCGCTCTGCCTTCTTGAATGAATGAATGAGACTTCCAAAGAGCGCTATGCGAAACAGAGATGAACCATTAGAGTCCTGAATATGGGTACCATAGGGTCACTAGTTAAAAAGCCAGGTTTTAAGTTGTTTCCTAAAGACAAAGAGTGAAGAGTCTGTTTTCAATTCAAGCGGAAGACTGTTCCATTGCAGAGCCATAGATCTGAAAAAGCTTCTTCCACCCCAAGTTGCACGTTTGAAAGTAGCAACCTTTATAAATCTAGCTGCACTGTGACAGAGGGTTCTACCAGGTATGTACCTTTCCAGGTTTTCCTTAATATAAGATGGGGCTTTACCGTACAGGGTCTTGTAGGCTAGACAGAGTGCTTTGAAGGCCATACGATGGCTAACTGCGAGCCAATGAAGTAGCCTGGAGGCTGATCTAGCCGAAGTGGGATTTTGAACATTTTTGTAGGAATAGTGTGGCTACATTTTGAAGGGTTTGTAGTTTCTTAAGTGGGCCTTTTGGAAGGTCTACATACAGACCATTACAGTAGTCTAAACGTGATAGAATTAAGGCAATAAATAACTACAGATTTCAAAAGATCTTCTGGAAGAAATGTTTTTTTTTTATTTATTTTTTTATGATGATTCTAAGTAAGTAGAAGGAAGAGGAGGTGACCTTGTTGACTTGGTCTTTATATTTTAGCTCCCTATCCATCAAAATCCTAAATTCTTTGCTTTAGAAGTTGGCATTGGTAGAGTGCCTAGATCAGATGGCCACCAATTCGGGGACCAAATGGACGGACATTGCCGAACAGAATGACCACTGTTTTTGTAGAATTTAGTTTCAGGCAATTACTATCCATCTATTTGGGTGTCATTGGTGTATGACGCCAGTGACAGGTCAAAAGATTTCATCAGGGAGGCAAGAGGTGTAATATAAAGATTAAAAAGGGTAGGGGATAGGGAAGAGCCTTGTGGGACCCCACAAGGTAAGAAATATGTATCTAAATTAAATTTGCCCAGTGACACCACTTGTCGGCATCCCTTTAGAAAGGATTTTAGTAGGGACAGGGCTGTGTCTCCAATCCCAAGATTCTGCATACGGTCAACCAATATCTCGTGGTTGACCATATCGAAAGCTGCTGAAAGATCCAACAGGGTAAGGACTGTATTGTCCCCTCTGTCTAGGGATGCTCCAATTTCCTCTGTAGATGCAATCGGAGCAGTTTGGGTACTATGATTTTTACTAAAACCAAACTGCGTATCATCCAAAAGATGATTATTCTCAATAAAGGAGGAAAGTTGGAGATTCTGATTTGTTTCTATTAGTTTGGCTGTTTAGTCTTGCAGCTGCCACATAAATTCTCTTTGCTTCTTCCCAGATGCAACTGAAGTCCCCTCCAGACATTGTCTCAAGTGTAGGAGAGTAGGGTCTGCTATCCTATGGTCACCCCAAATTTTTGCTTTTTGCTTCACTGGTTTTTGAAGTATTGAGGCTGTGGGCCTGCTAATCAGACCCCCAGCCTGCTGTTCTCTCTGATAAATTGACACTATGCACTTTAGGTGCATAACCCATTGGAAATGGATCACCCTATGAGCCCCTGTACCAGTGTACACTAGGTAACCAGGGCATTGGTGTATCTAAGGCCACCAGGGGCTGAAGCATGTATTGTGCCACCCCTGGCCTGGCCTAACAATTTGACACAACCGGCTGATCACTCAGCTGGGGTAAGTTGGTGTATCCACCTCTTACTTAGGTGTAGTATACCTATACCTAACCTTAAATGGGACACATGTGGACCTATAAGTCACTCCTATGGCAGGCCTTAACAATCCTGAAGGCAGAGTGCTTGGTTTCATGTGAGATGGTGCTCTGGCATGAGCTGAGCCTGTCTGCAGTAGTCGGAACAACTTCCTTCTACCGTTTCCAGATATCGCCATACCATATACTCTTAAGTGCATTATGAACCTCGCGGTTAAATGCTATCTTTGGTTTGGCTTTATCAAAACATGTCGAGTAAGGTGTCATACGAATTGGAATACTAACCCCTCGCCAATTCTAGCGACGGGGTTAGCATTCCACCCTTCTAGAGGGACACGACATGTACAGATCCTGAAACCCGGGTAAAATCAGACATAGACTCAGCTCCACAAAATGGATGCTGCCACCACCGACACAAGTCTGCCCTCCTGCTGCTGGGAGTCCTTCCAGCTTGGGAGACGTGGACAAAGGGTTGCCTGCCAGGGGAGGTGCGAGCACCACCCCAGACAGGATTTTGTGTATTGGTCAGGTAGGGCTTGAATAGAATCAGACATGCCTGAGGCTCACAAGGAGCCTCGGTGCATATGCCAGTTCAAACCGGTCCTGGGGCACACCAGCCCCAGACCTGGGGCGAGCTGGACAAAGGATTGGGGGTGTAACCACCCCCCTTCCTGGTCCCACCCTTAGGGAGGGACCTAGCAGGTAGTCCGGCCCCTAGTATCCGCTTAAAGGTAGGAGCTGTGTCCTAAGACTTCAGACATCCTGGAATCAACTTGAAACTAAGAAGAAGACGGGAACTTCGACGTTCTGCTGCACAGAAGACTGAAGGAAATCTCCCCTATGGTCAGGGAGTGACCATCTTGCTAACGCAAGCACCAACCAGCGAATCGACGTCTGCTTTGCCACCGCCTCCCGCCGGAGCCCGAGCCCAGAGACCAACAAGAACTGGACCTCCAGACCTCTCACAGCCCGATCCACAGTCCCTGCAAAGAAGGAACCCGTGGAGGCACCGAGACACGTGGAGCCAGCCATCTTGGAAGACACTCGACAAGCTGCAAGCGTGACAACAGAGGCTCCCTCCGAGTTGTGCTTTGGGTCCTGAGAAGCCCAACATCCGAGCAGCATTTGCACCAAAGGTGAGCCCTCCAGCATCTCCACGATCTGCGTGGGGCCCCTCTGCACTTTGCAACTCGACGCGCCTACCCGGTCCCTGGCCCGTTGGCTAGTGGCCATCTTGGTGAACCTTCTTGAAAACTACGATGTTGGTCTGGTTGCTCCAGACCGGCCCCTGCTCCCCTCCAAAGGAGCAGCCCCTCTGACCTTGCTGGTCAGAGCTAACAGCTTTCTTCGATTCCTGTGACTCCTGCTTTTGCCAAGGCTTGTTTGCTTCTTCTGAGTCGCCGACACCGCCGACAGCGAGAGCCTGTGTGGGACAGCTCGTGACCCGACTCCTGGACGTCGTCTACCTTCAGGGACCACGTGGCTGCAGAGACAAGCTACACTTCTTCACCTGTTTGCACCCGACATCGCCTGGTACCTACCTGGTTCCACGCTGGTCACTGGCTAGTGACTTTGAACACTGTCCCCTCTGCTTACAGGTTTTCTACACTTCCGATCCACCCTTGGATCCACCGCATCTCTTCTGGACCGACCGCCTGCAGCATCTTTGTCATCAGGCTCCATTGAACAGATAGACGAAACCCGACGCACCTCGAGACCTATGCACCCGCTTCCTGTGGGTGAGGTAAAGCTGGCACTCCGGTGCACAAGTGTAGAGTAACATCTCTAGTGCCTAGGTTTGAAGTCTTGAATTCGTAGTCCAACCAGAAGACCCTTCTAGCAGTAACTTTGGAACATTTACGCACCCATTGAAAACCTATGGGAGCCCGCGTGTAACTTTCCTCACTGCACACGCGACCTGTGGACCTCCTGGTCACTAACTAAAGTTAGCTCCTTGTATGCCCAGCGATTCTAGAGGCCCTAGGCCTTCTCCCGTTCCTGTTCGTGGTACTTATACCACTATTTTAGTATATGGTTTGAGCGGCCACCAGGGCCTATCCATATAAAGTGCAACTTCTGTATACTGTGATACTTTCTTGTTTAACGATTTGTGCTCCTGTGCTCATAAAGAGTCTAGGGGATACTTTGAGTAATAAATACATATATATTTTGAATATATATCTGTGTGGTGTCCTTTCATTGGTATAAAGGGGGGTTACATATGGTAAAACAGCTTGCTTAACACGCCTAAACGAGTTTAGCCTCAAAGACTGCTTAGCCTACGCTACCACTAGGGCAGCTAGTCCGAAAAGGTTGACTTACAACCACACCATAAGGGTTGCTTGGCATGGTACAAGGTGGTCACTTTAATTAGTGAACATCATACACCAGGCCAACTTCTCACATTGGTGAGCAGCGGTTGGATTTGAGCTTGCTGTGTTTTACCTCTGAAATCTCTTTGTTACCAATTGAAAGATCATACAGGTACCTTTAGGTACATATAAAACAAGTTAGTTATATACTTAAGTTCTACTGTACTTAGTTGTTGTAGAGCAAAGGGAGTAGCACACCATGACTACAACTACTAGATAGGTTTAGTAGGAAAACCCAAGTGTAGGTAGTTGCAACACATCCACCCACACAATGGCTGGGGCAGAGGGGTCCAACGTACCCATCTCTGTCGAGAGTGACCCCCAGAGGGCACCATCCATCTTTGCCACCCTAAACCAGAATGAGCTCAGGCAGTTGGCTAATTCCAGGGGCCTTAAACAGCCCAGGAACCCTACCTCTGCTGAACTCAGAGAACTCTTGCAAACTGATGAAGATCAGAGAGCTCTCAAGAAAGCCTCCCAGTTAGGCCCCTTAGGGACTGGAACAGGAGGCCCTCCTTCTGAAGATGCTACTGAAGCACCCCTTCCTAACAGTCGCCCCTTAGTTGAGAATCAGACTACAGATGATGAGGATCAGCATAGGGACCAGGACGACAAAGGGGATGAGTCTGATCATAGTAGTGGTTCTGATGGGAGAAATAGCCCAGTGCCAAGTGTTATACTTGGCTCAGCTAACTTAAGGCTATTTGGGAATGACAATGGGTTCCCCCCCATTGAATTTCCCCAGTGGACTTAACCAGGGGTTTGGGAGACAGAGGAATCACTCAGGTGACTCTAATGCCTCTCATGCCTCTAGAGGCTCTCCGGGTCATTCCAGGAGAAGGATGATCAGCCCTCAGAGGAGGGAGCATGAGGCCAGAATGCAGGAAGCTCAGCTGAGGATCAGGAAACAGGAGCTAGAAGTAGCCCTGATGGAAGAGAAACTGAACAAGGCTAGGCAACCTAGAGAGAGTGGGTCTATACCCACTGGTGGCAGCATTGTCCCGAGGGACAAAGATAGGGTCTTTGATAATAGGAACCTGTCCAAGGTTGTGCCCCCCCTACACAAGTGGGGATGATATCCACAAGTGGATGACTGCTCTTGAGAGAGCCTGCAAAGTACAGCAGGTTCATGAGGACCAGTGGGCAGCAATCGTATGGCTCTCCTTTGAAGGAAGAGGCAGAGATAGACTCCTCACTGTTAGAGAGGAGGATGTCAGAAACTACAGAGCCCTGAAGAGTGTCCTGGTTGATGGGTTAGGCTTAACCACTGAACAGTACAGGTTAATGTTCAGAGATACCCAGAAGACACAGACTCAAGACTGGTCTGAATATATTGAATGTGCCACTAAGGATTTGGAGGGTTGGTTGCTGGGAAGTAAGGTTTCAGATTATGCAGGATTGTACAATTTGATGATGAGAGAACAGATTTTAAATAACTGTCAAAACCAGCAACTGCATCAACACTTGGTTGTCTCGGATCTGACCTCTCCCCAAGAATTGGGAAAGAAGGCAGACAAGTGGGTCAGAACCAGGGTTAAGCAAAAGAACCAGAACCAGGGCCAAGAGGGTGATCAGAAGAAAACAGACCAAAAGGGTAATGACCAGAAATCCAAAGACCAGAAGTCTTCAACAGGGCCCCAAACTAGTACTAATAAGGGTGGGTCCCAACAATCTAAAGGAAAGAAGGTCCAAAGAAACCCTGGTGCAAGTCTTGCAAGAATACAACTCACTGGACTAGTGATTGTAAGAAGGGTGGAGCTCCCAACACTGTTGCCCCTAAGGCACCTGCTCCCAGTAGTACTGTTAGCAGTGTTGGTCCCCAGACAAAGGGTGTAGTGGGAATCACTATGGGAACTGAAGGAGATTCTGACCTAGACAGAACCCTTACACAGGCAGTCTTGATCTGTGATGGGGACATGGATTTGTCCCTGACTGTGAGCCCCAGTAATCTGGGCAAGTACAGACAGACTCCTTTAATAAATGCAAAAGTGGCTTAAGCCTACAGGGACACATGTGCCAGTGTCACTATGGTGACACTAGGCTTTGTGGATCCTGGACACTACATACCAGGTGAGAATTACCTGGTGACCAATGCCAGCAATACCACTACTTCTCATAGTGTGGCTATTGTTAACTTCTCATGGGGAGGGGTAACTGGCCTCAAAAGGGTTGTGGTTAGTGCAGACCTCCCAGTAGAATGTTTGTTGGGCAATGACCTAGAGAGCTCTCTATGGTCAGAAGTGGAGTACAGGACACATGCAGAGATGTTAGGTATATCACCACATGTCCTTGCTGTGACCAGGTCACCGGCCAAAAAGTGCCTTACTGAACCTCAGGTCTTGGATCCTGGAACAATGGACCAAGCACCTACCAAGAAGAAGAACAGGAGGGTTAAGGCTGTGCCTTCCCCCCTGCCTCCAAGTGATGATCAGTCTTCCCAGGAGGATGATCTAGAGAACCCTGAAGGAACTGTCCCTGAAGAGCTTGAACCTGACCAGGTTGAGTTTCTGGGGACAGGGGGACCTTCCAGGGCTGACTTGGGGCAGGCTCAGTTATCCTGTCCATCTCTTGAACCCCTCAGACAGCTGGCTGCTGCTGAGGCTGCTGGGAATGCTCAAGGTACCCATAAAGTGTATTGGGATGATGGGCTCCTTTATTCAGAGGCTAGAGACCCAAAACCTGGTGCAACCAGGAGGTTGGTTATACCTCTGCAATTTAGGGGCTTCATTCTTACCTTGGCCCATGATATTCCTCTAGCAGGACACTTAGGCCAGAACAAGACTTGGGACAGGCTTGTCCCTCACTTTCACTGGCCTCACATGAATGAAGATACCAAGGAGTTGTGTCGCTCCTGTGTGACCTGCCAAGCCAGTGACAAATCAGGTGGCACAACAAAGGCCCCCCTAATACCACTACCTGTGGTGGGGGTCCCCTTTGAACGAGTGGGAATAGATATAGTGGGTCCCATGGATCCCCCCACTGCATCTGGGCACAGATTTATACTGGTGGTAGTGGATCATGCCACCAGGTATCCAGAGGCAATTCCCCTTAGGACCACAACAGCTCCTGTTGTGGCCAGGGCCTTACTGGGAGTATTCTCCAGAGTGGGGTTTTCAAAGGAGGTGGTTTCTGACAGAGGTGCCAACTTCATGTCAGGATACTTGACAGCTATGTGGAAGGAATGTGGTGTCAACTACAAGTTCACCACTCCTTATCACCCACAATGCAATGGGCTTGTTGAGAGATTCAACAAGACCCTAAAGGGTATGATCAAAGGATTACCTGAAAAGCTCAGGCGAAGATGGGACATCCTTCTACCCTGCCTTCTGTTTGCTTACAGAGAGGTCCCACAAAAAGGAGTTGGCTACAGCCCCTTTGAATTGTTGTTTGGGCACCCTGTAAGAGGCCCCCTATGTCTGGTGAGGGAAGGATGGGAGTTACCTCTCAAAAAGCCTAAGCAAGACATAGTGGACTATGTACTTGGTCTCCGCTCCAGGATGGCTGAGTACATGGAGAAGGCATCTAAAAACCTTGAGGCAAGCCAGGCCTTGCAGAAAGCTTGGCATGACCAAAAGGCTGTCTTGGTTGAGTTTCAGCCAGGACAGAAGGTATGGGTGTTGGAGCCAGTGGCCCCAGCAGCACTCCAAGACAAATGGTCTGGACCCCATACAATCCTGGAAAAGGTTACCTACTTGGTGGACCTAGGCACTCCCAGGGGTCCCCACAGGGTACTCCATGTTAACAGGTTAAAAGCATATGTTGACAGGGCAGACATGGGCTTGCTCATGGCTACAGATGAGGGACAGGAGGAGGAGAGTGACCCTCTCCCAGACCTGTTGTTTCAGAACCCTGAAGATGGTTCAGTTGAAGGAGTGACCCTTGGAGGCAACCTCACTGAGCATCAGCAAATTGAATGTAGACAAGTTCTACAATCATTTCAGCATATGTTCTCACTGATACCTAGTCAAACTGACTGGTGTACCCATGTGGTGGACACCGGTGACAGTCTTCCTGTGAAGAACAAACTTTACAGACAACCTGACCATGTTAGGGACTGTATAAAGACTGAGGTACGCAAGATGCTGGAGTTGGGTGTCATTGAGCCCTCAGAGAGCCCCTGGGCTAGCCCAGTGGTTCTGGTCCCCAAACCTCACACCAAAGATGGCAAGAGAGAGATGAGGTTCTGTGTGGATTACAGAGGACTCAATGCTGTCACTAGGACAGACGCACATCCTATTCCAAGGGCAGATGAGCTCATAGATAAACTAGCTTCTGCTAAGTTTTTGAGCACATTTGACTTGACAGCTGGCTATTGGCAAATCAGGCTAGCTGAGGAGTCTAAAGCCAAAACAGCATTTTCAACCCCAGGAGGGCACTACCAATTTGTGGTGATGCCCTTTGGTCTGAAAAATGCACCTGCCGCCTTCCAAAGGTTGGTGAATCAAGTCCTTACTGGGTTGGATGACTTTTGTGCAGCATATCTTGATGACATTGCTGTCTTTAGCTCCACCTGGGAGGATCACCTGATCCACCTGAAGAAGGTACTTGAGGCCCTGCAAAAGGCAGGCCTCACTATCAAGGCTACTAAGGGCCAGATAGGGCAGAGTAAGGTTGTGTACTTGGGCCACCTTGTAGGTGGAGGCCAAGTTCAACCACTGGAGAGTAAGATACAATCCATCAAGGACTGGTCTCCTCCCACCACCCAGACTCAGGTCCGAGCTTTCTTGGGCTTGACTGGGTACTACAGGAAGTTTGTTAAGAACTATGGGTCCATTGTGACTCCTCTTAATGATCTGACATCCAAAAAGATGCCCAAAAAGGTTCAGTGGACAGTAAGCTGTCATCTCACATCAAGGTTGTGGCCTCATTAAAAATTTTAGGGAGTGAAGTTCTTCTGTTTTTGTTAATATTGTCTTTGCCTGACCGAGAGCCCCATTACGACATCGCCGGTGGTCCGTAGTCAGCGGTCCCACCACGGCAGCATGGCTAAGCCATTGAGAAGGGCAGCAGCAGATGCCGCCACGGTGCAGCGCAATTTGCACATCTGTGAATAGTCTTTGAATATTCGTCTTGAATACTGGGATTTTTAAATTACTCCATGTCACGACGCATTGCATTAATTGGCATGCTTGGGTTGAATTCCAGAGGACTTAAAGAAAAAACATTCTTAAGAAAACTGATACACTAACAATGTTACAAACATGATACTAATATGGTTAATGAATAGAGCCCGGAAGAAGTCTATGGGGACAAAACAAGTTAGTTACTGTTTTAAGGGTAACAATAAAAGAAGAATATGAATAAAGAATTATCTTCCCCAAAAAATTGATAGTCTCAGAATTATATGTTCTGTATGTGTGTGTATCTATAAAATAACCGTGCTGAACTAATACGAACAAACAATGATGTACATTATTAATATGTGGTTCTGAACTGTTTCAATTTATTCATGTGTAAAGAGAAGTTTTTCTCTATTGGAAGTGAATGGGGCTGACCTTCCGGTTCTGTGCACCTCTCAAAGAGATGAATAACTCTTCCCACAGAGTTGGCAGGTGCGTTACTAAAATATGCTATCATTTTCATTAAAAGTGGAAGACTATTCTTTTTTTTTCTTGGAGCAAAAAGTGGCAATATTTTAGTTTTCTCCTGATTGTAATTTCCTTGACCTCAAAGGAAGTCAATGGGAAAACCAAGTTATCTCTTTTTAGGTCTCGCGTGGCGTTGCAGCGCAAAGCGCTGTTAGCCTCGGCGAGATTTATGTCAACAAGGTGTTTGAGAAGAGGGCTTGAAGCCCCGCCCCTCATTTCCATTGGCTAGCATCACCGTTTATGCTAAACGGTGGCCTGCCATTGGAAATGAGGGTTTTTTATTGATCCCCTTTTTGCCTCCGATCCGGACTGGGTCGCCAGCTTTGCTGCTGAGATTGATGCTTGTTTTTCATCTCACTTAAAGTCCTGACTTGGGGTGCCTCTGGTTTTCACGTCATTGGCCTGACCAGTGATGCTGTATTAAGCTCAGGGCAGCACCCAGCTTGGGCAGGGCAGATCCAGCGGCGGGGTGGAGTGGTGCTGGTGAAAGAGATTGCACTGCGGAGCTGGGGTGGGATGGGCAGGGGTGGATCGTGTTAGAGGGCTGCCCTGTGTCTTAAAGCAGAGCCACACCCGTCTGTTATTGATGCTGCTAGCGGGCCGGGGTTCCTGCTTCCTCCTGCCATCCCAGCCGCTCCTGGCATCCCTCAGCCTGCTGTCTGCACTGCCCTCCCTGGCAGCCCATTCAGGGCGCCCCCTCTGTCCGCTCTAAGGCCACACCATGACTGGGGTAGCGGCCACGCTGGCCAAGGAGTAGGCTCTAGCCAATGGCCTGGGCACCAATAAGCAGGCGATCAAATACTTGCTTCAGGACTTCAAGGCACTGCGTGCCAAGTGCCTGCAATCGGGGCAGCTCTTCAAGGACATCACCTTTCCGGCCATTGCCTCCTCACTGGGCTTCAATGAGCTGGGATCCAGCTCCTTCAAGGTGCAGGACGTGAAGTGGAAGCGACCCACGGTAAGTCAGGCGCTGACGGCACTTCATGGACGTGGGGAGGGAGGGAGGGGCGGCGGCTACCTGAAGGCAGCTGAAGATGATGATGTGGAGAGAGTGTACGAGGAAGGCGGCGGGTTGGGGACTTGGAAAGTGAGGAGCAGAGACTCTGCGAGTGTCCCGAAGTGAGGGGCTCAAACTGTTAGATGGGGAGAGTTCAGTAGTGAGTACGAGAGGACGTGAGGGGGTGTGGAGGAGGTAGTGAAAAGGAGAGGGACTGTGGAGTGTGAAGGGGGTGTGGGTAGTTTGAGACTTGGACAAAAAGTAGACCTGGGCCCTAAAATCAAAGTGGCCCACATTAGCGAACCGGATGACTAAAGAGTTCCACAAAGGCAAACTGGGCCTCCTGTGAATGTGTAAAGACATGATGTATAGATATTGTGCAATTTGCAAGATATAGGAAGCATCATCCGTTTGTGTTTGCTGCAGGCAATGCTTGTGATAATTAAGAAATTAACAGTCAGTGGATGCATGAGTCATGGGTGGACGGATTTGACTCAGTGTGTGGATGGAGCCAGTGGATGCATCTCAGTGGGTGGATGGAGTTGAGTGGTGGTTGGGTGGATGGAGTCAGTGGGTGGATGGAGTTGAGTGGTGGTTGAGTGGATGAAGTCAGTGGTTGCATGAGTCGTTGGGTGGATGGAGTCGGTAGATGTATATGTCAATGGGTGAATGGTGGTTAGTGGTGGTTGGGTGGATGGAGTCAGTGGATGCATGAGCCAGTGAGTGGACAGATTTGACTCAGTGTTTGGATGGAGCCAGTGGATGCATCTCAGTGGGTGGATGGAGTTGAGTGGTGGTTGAGTGGATGGAGTCAGTGGGTGGATGGAGTTGAGTGGTGGTTGGGTGGATGGAGTCAGTGGGAGGATTGAGTTCAGTGGTGGTTGGGCGGATGGAGTCAGTGGGAGGATGGAGTTGTGTTGTGGTTGGGTGGATGGAGTCCGTGGGTAAATGGAGTTGATTGGTGGTTGGGTCGATGGAGTCAGTGGGTGAATGGAGTTGAGTGGTGGTGGTTGGGTGGATGGAGTCAGTGGGTAAATGGAGTTCAGTGGTGGTTGGGTGGATGGAGTCAATGGGTGAATGGAGTTGAGTGGTGGTTGGGTGGATGGAGTCCGTGGGTGGATGAAGTTGAGTGGTGGTTGGTTGGATAGAGTGAGTGGATGCATGAGTTGGCTGGTGGATGGAGTCAGTGGATGCATGAGTTGGTGGGTGGATGGAGTCAGCAAATGTATCTGTCAGTGGGCTAATGGAGATGAGTGGTGGTTGGGTGGATGAGTCAGCAAATGTATCTGTCAGTGGGTGGATGGAGTCAGTAGATGCATGAGTCAGTGGGTGGATGGAGTTCATTGGTGGATGGAGTCAGTGGATGCATGAGATGGAGGGTGGATGGAGTTGAATGGTGGTTAGATTGACGGAATTAGTGGAATGCACAAGTCAGTGGGTGGCTGGAAGGAGTTTTATGGTTGGATTGATCCAGCGGATGGTTGAATTGAGTTAGATGTTGGATGGGTGGATTTGCATGTTGGATGGATGATTCAGTAGGTGGGTATATCTCTGGATGTGGTAAGTGGATAGGTGAATGGATGGAAGATGGAGCTGGCAGATGGATGAGTGAATGGGTCAGTTGGGGCATGGAGTCAACAGGTGGATGCATGGAGCTGGCCAGTGGGTGGATGCTTAGATTGAGTCAGCCACTAGTTGGCTGGATGGATGGAGTCCGCTGGTATGCAGATGGATGAAGGACATGGATCTATGCAGCAGGTGTGTACATTTGTTGAATGAGTGGATTGTGGATTGATGAATAGATGTCACTGGTGGGTGTATGGATGGATGTTTTAAGTTGGTTGGTTGGGTAGGTGGGTGGATGGAGTTGGTTTGTGGTGGATGGATGAAGTATGTAAGAGGATGCATGGGGTCAGCCAATGAGTGGATGGATGAAGTCGGTTAATAGGTAGGTAGGTTGATGGATGGAGTCAGCTGGTGGGTGAGTAGGTAAATGAAAGGAGTTGGATGGACTCTGGTGGATGGATGGAGCCAGTTAGGAGGTGGGTAGATGAAGCACAACAATCCATGAAGTAGGGTTAGATTGGTTTTGCATGGTTGGGTTATAGATAGATAAATTGATGAATATCTCTTGTGCAGCACAGTCTATAGAATGAATCCTCTATATTGAATCCACACATGGGTGGTGGTAGATACTACTGTTGGAGAATGGCTTCATAAAGCACTTGGTTTTCTGTTCGGCTACTGGTATGTGAAGCTCCTGTACAGTCTACACCAGAGGTCCTCAACCTTTTGACTTCTGTGGCCCCCCACTTAATCATTACTAAACTGGGGGCCCAACTGAATCATTGTTGGAAATCGGGAACCCCCACTAAGTCATTATTGGAAGGTGGGGACCCTGGCTAAGCATTTTTGAGGATTTGAACAAAAAATACATAAGTATTTATCCAACGTATACACAAATGATGAAATATCTTAATTAAAACAAAGACAAGTATAACAAGCATTTTCAATGCAATAGGTCTTGCATTTACGCAAGTTTCAGCTATTGACATTGCAAATAACAGTGCCTTTTATTTTTGTTTTCGTTTTTAAAACATAAATAAAAGGCATTGTCATTTACAATTCCAATAGCTTAAACTTGCGTAAATGCGAGACCTATTGCATTGCAAATGCTATTTTATTATTATTATTATTATTATTAACAATTTTTTTTATCTCTCTCTTGTGTGTTCCCAAAGGTTGACCCATGAGTGTTCGTGTGTACACATTTGGTCCAATGGCTGTGTAGTCATCAAATCTAAGATGTATTTGTTTGGCAGAGTGTACATTTACTGGATCAGATGTAATATCGGTTTAACTTCTGTGAATGGCATTAAGTTTACGGTGTGAGTGTGCATTTGGAATGGCTTTGTGAATTCATCTCTTGTTCTGTTTTCCAGATATTCTCCTACTGTGATTGACAGTTTTTTTTTCTGCAACGTCAATAATTGTGGAAATTTATACTTGGATGTAGATCTTGTTTAAACATTTTTTCTTAAATAACTGGATCGTTTTTCAACATTTGTGAAGCTGATCGATGATCCAAGAAGGTTCTCGGTAAAAGTGAGCTTTGGTGACTTTATATGCAGACACCTTTACTCTTTTCCACTTTTAGTGTGGTCTATGTAGGACACCATGTATCGATAGTCCTCTTTCGATGTTTTTGCCTAGGTACTTTCAACTATGATTTTGGGGACTCGGTTAATCAATGTCACATTTGCATGCACGAGTCACTTCCAGGATTCCGTTTGAAACTTGATGGACTTTGGTCCAAACTTACCAAAGTTGGAGCCAAAATATGATTTTGTTAGTGGAAAGTGCAAAGTGATGTATTGTGGGGCTGTTGCCCAAGCTTAACATTTAATGATGTTTATATATAATTATTTTGTATACTCTATTTATTAGGAATGTAAAAAATTGGAAAGCCTAGATTTAAAATATATATTAATTACTAGTTAGCAAACATTTTTTTTATACCAAGGGGCTTGCATTTTGATCTAATAATGCCACCTTGCAGTCATCATGTCAGAAACCCCCTTGATGGAATTATGGCATTTTTAAGCTTTTGCTGTAAAGGGCCAAACATTTGCAGAAAGCATGCAGAATTACAAGTCCTTCAAATAAATATTAAAATCTTCAAACCTATCATTAATGTGCCATGTTTAGGAATATATATATATTTAGTAACAGAATTTGACCAGTAAGCATCTGCAGATTTGTTCATAATTTACATGGACATTGGTTGTAAAAACGCTATTTACGCAAAATTGGGAGATGTGCCATGTCCTGCTGCGAATTCAAAATACTGATGCATTCTGGGGTTTGTGGTTGCAATAACTAGCCACATGACCACTTGGAATACAGAAATACAATTGCACTCACCTGTGAGCACGGCTTAAGGCTGAAACACGTAAGGATTTAAAGAGTGCATTTTTTCTCTGCATTTCATGACAAATAAAAGTCAGCCTGTCAGCAAGTCGGTGTTGGGCTCTTTTCCTTTGGTGGCAGAATTGCAGTTTCCAGGATCTCCGTTCCTGGCTTTTGAGCCCACCCTGCAGGATTGGGGGCCCCCGGTAAAGTGGAGGTTTTCTTGTGACATATATATATGTATATGTGTATATATATATATGTATATGTGTATATATATATATACACACTCATGTCTTCCATGTAGGTGGATCTGTTTCACCCAATGAACTCTGTAATTAACCTTCTCATTGGACATTATCTGAACATTGGGAAAGAATTCTGCTGTGCCCCGGGAGAAGGTCAGCCGACGCTCTGCTTTGGCTGGACTTGTCTACTGCCTCCAGCAAGGTGTATGCATTTCAGATGGAGAGCTGAGAGGTCACGTGGGGGGAGAGGAAAGGGAAAGACGTGTCCACCGTGACAAAATATGGTCTTGGCCCACCTTAGATCCAAACCAACAAGTCCAAACAGGAGATGGTACCTCATGGAGAAGGCGGCTGCCATGGGATGACCTGCATGGCCTGTAGCTCTCGCCCTTTCTTCCTTTTTGCCCCTTCCCCCCAGGCCTGTAGTTCTTGCCCTTTCTTCCTTTTTGCCCCCCAGGCCTGTAGCTCTCGCCCTTTCTTCCTTTCTGCCCCCCAGGCCTGTAGCTCTCGCCCTTTCTTCCTTTTTGCCCCCCAAGCCTGTAGCTCTCGCCCTTTTTTCCTTTTTGCCCCCCAGGCCTGTAGCTCTCACCCTTTCTTCCTTTTTGCCCCCCAGGCCTGTAGCTCTCGCCCATTCTTCCTTTCTGCCCCCTAGGATGGTATCAATCCATAGCAGTGCTCAGCGTCCCAGATACAGGCTTGTGATACAAGCATCTGACGCTGCTGAGATCACAGATAGTCTCGCCCATACACAGGGCTTGGAATGGAAGTGCAGGCTGCTCCCAGAGCTCTGTGTCTGGATTATCTGCCTTCCATACACATGGTTACATTGCTGACCAACTTCAACCGGGCACCTTCCATTTGACATCCACTGCCATTAAGAGCCACTGAAAAGCCAAGGAGTGATATGTACACAAACCTACGACAGCGGGAAAGGACCGCCTGGCCATCAAGCCGGCCCATTTTCTAGACCTCTGCCGCCTCTCATTCTTGCACAACACTTTCAGTGGAATGTGCTCATTTCCTCCATTGTGTTTATACCACTGGGGTATTTAAATCCGTTATCAGATCTCCTCTCTACTATCCTCACTCCCCCAATACTACCAATGTAAATACTTGCATTTTTCTTCATACTCTCTAATCTCTCCTGAGATGCCTCAGTGGGTGGCATCATTTCTCATCCTTCTAGATCTTAAAAAGGTTTGTGGCAATCCATGAGACTGGCTAAGCATCTGTGTTCATGACTGGGCAGTCTTTTGCATATGGGCACATTACAGACATTTCCCAGAGGGCACTGGGCATTTGCTTGTGCTTCTTGTGCACCAGGGGCACTTTCGTATTATAGAAGGGACCGCGGATGCTTGGGCACCCCTTGTATAATACAAATTACAGTGTGCACATTTTACACTGGTGCAATCACACTGGGGCTGTGCCCCTTGCAACACTCTTCCTTTGCTTCTGTGACTTATTACAGGTGCAGCTACATAGGCAAAGAAGCTGTCAGGAGGCACTCTGACTGTGTGCCACATCTGCACCCAGCTTCTGCACCCCTGAGGGCAACTCTAAGGAGATGGCACTAGGGTCAGAGAAACCCCCAGAGGCGTCCCCCTTTACAGACCATGCCGTTCCACCTCCAGTCAAAGTCACAGCTGCAGTTTCATTCCTCAGCCATGTCTTTCACTAATGCGCTCTCGCCGTCTGTCGGTGTTTGCGCCTGTGTAGAGGATACTGCACTATTTTGTGTAAATTAGAGCACTACCCCGTCTGCGCCTTGTGCACTTAGCACAGGGTGCACCGTGGTGCACGCTAGGACAAAATGCTCAATATGCAGATCAGGCTCCGGTGTATTGATATCATGATTGGTTGACAAAGGATCGTCATCCAGACTGGAACCACAATCGTTTAGTAAACTCCAGTGTGCCGCGACTGAGACCTGCAGATGTTTTACAAGGTAAGGAATAATTGATAATCAACATAAACAAGGGTTTTATAGCAACTCATTATATCACGGTAATGACGTAACGGTCATATGCATATACCTTGGAATGGAGTTTGGGGAGCTATGAAAAGAAGCTTTCATTTGCAAACGTCTTGAAATATTTAACTATTGCAGTTTAAAATTAAAACTTGACAAACGCTTGTCTTCTTAGGGCCATATGTATCAGCACATTTTCTCATAGACACAGAATAGGGAAAACCCTTTGATACATCTGGCCCCTAGTGTCTTAAGGAAAAGCGAGAGTTTCACAAGTGCAGCACACCTATCAGTGGCTAAAGAGGTATGGACATTTAAGCTTGCATTTTGCCGAAATGACCAATTTATGGACACTGAAAGAGACTACAAATGGAGCAGATAAATCAGAAGCTTGATCAATAAAATGGATACAGTGAAATCCCATAAATTACACACAGGTCTGTTTATCCCTTGTGTGCATCACCATTCCACCTGATTCGGTTGATTCTGCGTTACAAAATGGAACACTAGGGGTTCAGGCGTCAATCTGAGAAAGCATGTGGACTGCACTAGTTAACTTGGCACAAGGTGAATGTAACTAGAAATTTAGGGCCCTTCTCGCCCTTGACAATGTTTATAAGTAGGTAATTTCTTACCTTTTTGGAGCAAGCTGCATTCGTATTCCATGCATGAAGTATAAAATCCTTTGTGTTAAGAAATGATGTGCCCTTTTTAGGTTGAGCCTGGGCAGCGCATGCGCTGCGAGGCATGCTGTATTAGAGTATGGACTTGAAGCACCGCCTACTCTCTGCCCATTTTTTTCATTGGCTTGTGTCATTGTCCTTTGAAAATGCTGGCTTCTGATTCGTTGATAGACTGGTTAGTCCCTCCTTAGTACCGCCTTGTTTTCTTTGTAACTTCCCATGAGGACTAGCCCTTTTACTTCTATTGTTACACAGCATGTCTTATTTAGTCTGTAAGCACTATTTTCATTAACGAGTTTCTCCTACTGCAGGTATGACATGCTTTCCTGCTACATTCAGTGCGCAATGCGTGCTTTCTCTTTCCAAGCAGCCTGGGACAATGGCGGCTGCTTCTTTGAAATAAAATAGCATTTACAAGAGTTAGAGCTATAGGCACCGTAAAATCCTTTTATTTATGTTAATTATCAAAACCGATAAATAAAAGGCATTGTCATTTACAATACCAACAGCTTAAACTCTCACAAATGCAAGACCTAATGCTTGTTTACTTCTCCTTTTTGTAATTAGCAACTTCATATTTTTATTGTTTCAAATTTTAAGTCTTGCTCTGAGCTCTGTCGTTCTTCTGAGCTATCGCTTCCTCCAAACTTTATTTCACTTTCTTCATGGAGTCCATTCTATCCTCAGATATCACAATATTTAGCTCCTCACTGATTTCTAATATATATTCGTCATCCTTTTCATTACCTATGTACATGAGTAAGACTTCATCCAAAATCTCCAGAGCAGTGGAAATAACATCAAAAACCCAGGAGGCTCAAGCTGTACTTCACTGCGGAGGCCCAAATGGCCCTAACATATCCAAGGTTGTTTGTGTTACCATTAAGAAGTGATGTTATGTTGATTTGTATAGCGCACTGATCACCCGAGACGGTATCCAGGCACCTGGCAGCTCTGGCTGGACTCCCCTTTTGGGGGAGTAGCAAAACTGATTCGCTTATTGTTAACCCCTGGCTGTATTTGCACAGCGAGCAAAAAAACAATGGACTGAAGTGTGCCCAGAGTAATTAACAATGGTGAGATCATTTTTTCAGGAAGTGACATCACGCAATGTTTGTTCCTTTTTCCAGGCCACTGCTTTTATTGAGAAGTGAAGTTGCACTATGTTCATAAAGAGAAATTGATGTATCGTGCAAAAACGACCAGCAATTATACCTTGCAAAATGTAAAGTTGTTGTCACTACTTTGAAAACCTACCTTGTCAGATTGGTTAAATGGAAGGGATTGTCAGACAGTCCACAGCTGTTGCAAGCGGGGGAGGTGGGGCTCCCCCTGTTTGTCAACCCCTTCCAGTTACCTTCCTATCTGCCCCTCAAGGTACCTCTGCTCATATTGTCTTAAAATATGTTCTTTCACTGTACCACCTTCTTTCCCTCTATAACACACACATCTGAAAATATAAAAACATTGATTAACGATCAAAGAGAAATACAAAGAGGCTTAGGCTAATATATTCTTATAGCTAATTTCAAAAATCGGCATGATGTTAAGGAAATCCAGAAAGTGATACAAAAAAAATCTCATCTGAAATATATATCTATCAGAACAAAAATCAGGATCCCCACAGAAACCATATCAAAAGCGGTATTCCAAAGGTACAGTGAGTCACAAAGAAATGCAATATCCAAGAAAGACGTGATACGTATCCATGTCACTGGTTTTGTTGGGTGCTCTGTACAGGAGCTGTGCCCCACCTAAACTCGAGAACTACCCAGAGTTTCTCTGCTTCTTTTTTGCATTATTTATGCAGCCCTCTAAGCATGTAAGGGTATTGTTTTGATTTATACTGGATCCTTGTTTTTGGACAAAGCAAACCTCTCTGACGAGCTATACTAACAGCAAACCTTGTGTCAGGGTTGCTGTTACTCATTCCAGGTTGGCTTGATTGGTATTTTAACAATCCAAAGCTGTAATTCTGTGCCTGGAGTGGTAAAAGGTTTTTTTTCATTCAACAAATCAGCGTGGATGGCTCTGTGCTTGGCGATTTTGCTATTGGAATGGCAATAGACTTTATCTCTTTCAAGCTCGACGTGGATAGCACTGTGTTAATCCTATGCTTAAAAACTTTGCTAGAAAAACAGACATTTGAGGTGAGCAAATGTAGTGTTGCCTCTGTTGGAGGGTGCTCTATACAGGAGCTGCTTTCCACCTGAAGTTGGGAACTACCCAGGGTTCTCTGCTTCTTTTTTGCATAATGTATGCCCCACTATAAGCATGAAAGGGTATTGTTAAGATTGCTATATATATATATACATACATACAGACCTATATATGCTTAGCTGTTCACTTTTTGGCATTCAAAATTGGAAATTTGCGAAAATCTGAATTGGCTGTAGTTGGAAATTAAGAAGGGGTATATCCTGCAATGTCATGTGACATGAAGGTCATGTTTTTTTGTTTTTTCAGTTTTTGTTTTTCACCTTTTCATCTACTACCAGACTTGGAGTGCCTTCTCTAAATTCACCCCAGTGCATTGATTGGATTTTTGTGTGCTATACAAAACACTATCTATTTCCCTATCTGATCAGGGTGAGAGCGGCATGGTCAGTTCATGCTTGT
Organism: Triturus cristatus; assembly: GCF_964204655.1. Classification (NCBI taxonomy): domain Eukaryota; kingdom Metazoa; phylum Chordata; class Amphibia; order Caudata; family Salamandridae; genus Triturus; species Triturus cristatus. Next base: position 820,192,870 of record NC_140586.1, on the reverse strand, counting down.
GTGATCCCTCTACCCTACCACAAGCCACATCACTAAGCTATTTTGAGGGAGGAGAGGTAAAAGAATGCAATGATTACTAACAGATTGGCAAATTTTGGGGAATATAATATAAATGTTAAAACTGAGCAACCTAATAATTACATTATTGTCCAAGATATTATGAATGGTTGAGCCGGACTCACTTTTGCATGCAGGTTGCCCGCAAGATTATGTATCAGATCAGAATCATTAACCCACTGTGTTGTCAGAAGTGAACTTGTCTAGATGAACATCCTTTTTTGTAGTAGAAGACCATTTATATTTGAGACTTGTAATTTTGAGAGTGTAAAATACTTCGAGACTCTCTGTGGATTAAGTCAATATGTTACTCTATGCTAAGTAAATTTGTACTGCACTTTCCCATCGTTTTGTATGGTTCCGACGCACTTTCAGAATCCAGGTGCCCTTATGATCATGGTATTCTCTTTTACTGGAATCCAAGTTGTCTATTGATATTGTAAATTGCTGTTTTGTGCTGTTTAGAATTAAGCAGTTTTGGATATTGGCCAGACAGGTTTTGCTTGCCGATGGAATATATTGGATAGTGGACAGCTATATCCAGTTGTGAACCAGTGGAAACAATGTAGTGTTTACTGATGGAAAATTGACATATTTATCTTGTTACGTATCAGTGGATCTATGTTGGTTAGTGGTGCAATGTCCTGGATAGTGTCTGTTGTAGATTGGTAGATCGATGTATTCTTTAGCGGTGGAAGGTATTGGATAGTTTCCAGCTGAATCCTATTGTAGATAAGTGGATCGATGTACTGTTTAGTGATGTAGTAGTCTGGATAGCAGTTGGCTAGATCCAGTTGTAGTTCCTTGTATCGATGTGGTGTATAGGGATGGGATATATTGGATAGTCACCAGCAAGATCCTATTGTTGATCAGTGGATTGATATGTTGTTTAGTGATGTCATAGTCTGGATAGAGAATGTGTAAGATGATGTTGTAGATTGATGGATCGACGTGGTGCTTAGGGGTAGAATATTTTGGAGTGTGGCCTGCTGTACCCTGTTGTGGATCAGTGGAACAATGTGGCTGTTAAAGATGGTTTCTTTGGATAGTGGCCAGGTAGCTTCTTGTGTGTATCAGTGGAATTATGAGGTGTTTAGTCATTGATTATATTCGATAGCCATGGACCATATTGGATAGGGGCCATATAGGTCCTTATGGGCATCTGTGTGGGACATTCTGTGTGTGGATGCCTGTGCCAAGACTCTGTTTGTTTCCTTCAGCAGGGGTATATAGTTTTCAGCTCTTGGCATCATGTAGAAATAAACTGGAAACTAAATACTTACTCTTGCTTCTTTGGTTGACCTTGGTGTTCCTGTAAACCTTTTTTTCATTGCAATGTAACTTTGTGGGCCAAAAAGGAAGTTGTTCAGCTGGTTTCTGTGTGGCGGGTATTCTCGGTGTGAGAGAACTTCCTTCACGACCACATGGTTATGCATTGGCACATTCTGGAATTTGTTTAGGAGGAACTTCTAGAGAACCAGTCATAGGCGTGCAATGCTCACTGCTAGGTCAGTATAACAAATTGCCCATCCATTTGCTAAACTGTTAAGCTTTTGATGCAGAGAAGTCTCCAAATCTGTCAAGTACATGCTTTTTTGTGTAATCCTCAACATATCACCATTTGAATCCATCTGTAAGAAAATGCAGTGCTTGTGTTCCACAACCAACGTCAAATCTGTAGAAGTCCCTTTATTGCTCTGTGCCGCGTAATCTCTGATGGGTTAAAATTGGGTGGGTTTATGAAAGTCGGGTTCTATATTAAGCCTTTAAGAGTTACTGGGCTTTCAAACTACTGCGAATCACATGGATTGCTTGGTGTGTGCATGTCGCACACGTGAGGCAGGACTTTGTGGAAAGATCAATTTAATGCTGGAAATCTGTCTAGAAAATGTATCGTTTCTAATCTTTTACAGCTTAATTATGGAGACCTCTTAAATTTGAGTTGGGCAGAAATTGCGTTTTTCCTCTAATTTGCATCATAAAAGTATTAATGCAAGTAGTAATATTCTTGTTGAAACTGCAAACAAATCCACCAGCAAAACCAGGTGGAACATGTACCCATAAAAAAACAGAATTCAAGAATAACCTTTGGAAATCTGTGGAGGTGATATCAATTTCTACATGTTATTCCCCATTGGAGATTCCACACTGTTAATGGCCCTGTAAGGGTGCGGTAATCCTGGTGGCAGTGGATATAAATGGATTTTTTAAATGTTAATTTAGTAAACTGTTAATTCATGTTTGTGCTACAACAATAAAATTAAACCCAGTCTTGAATGTGGAGTGACCCTCATATTTTTCTTCTTTGCTCTGTTTTCTCCTCAAGGGGTGGTGATTTACTCCCCTCGAGGGGCCACCCTGTTTAAAACAAAGGAGTGACAGAGTGCTGTGTTACACAGCCACTCTCCACCACCACTCTCACACTCTCCTCCGCCACTCCTACTCTGCCCCACCACTCACACTCTGCCTCGCCACTCTCGCACTCTGCACCAACACTTTCGCACTCTGCACCAACACTTTCGCACTCTGCACCAACACTTTCGCACTCTGCACCAACACTCTGGCACTCTTTCTGCACCAACACTCTTGCACTCTGCCACTCTCACAGTCCACCACTCTCGCAGTCCACCACTCTCGCACTCCGCCACTCTCGCACTCCGCCACTCTCGCACTCCGCCACTCTCGCACTCCGCCACTCTCGCACTCCGCCACTCTCGCACTCCGCCACTCTCGCACTCCGCCACGCCTGCACTCTGCCACGCCTGCACTCTGCCACGCCTGCACTCTGCCACGCCTACTCTTGCACTCTGCCATGCTTGCACTCTGCCACGCTTGCACTCTGCCACGCTTGCACTACACCATGCTTGCACTCTGCCACGCTTGCACTCTGCCACGCTTGCACTACACCATGCTTGCACTCCGCCACTCTTGCACTCTGCCACTCTTGCACTCACCACTCTGCCACGCTCACACTCTTACTCTGCGCTGCCACTCTCACACTCTGCACTGCCACTCTCACACTCTGCACTGCCACTCTCACACTCTGCACGCCCATTCTCCACTCACACTCTGCAGAACCAGCCCCACTTCTCCCAGTTTGCAGTTTCGCACCAAGTGACACCAATACTTAACTTCTTCTGGTACTAACAAGTCTCTTATCCAAGAGATGCCAGTGGAAAAGTACAGATCCTGCGAGGAGTACCGCCAAGTCTCGCTAATTGGCTTCATCTCTTTATTCTGTATTATGAATGGGAAAGGAACCCTGCCGCCCTGAACAATCCAATCCGCCCAAAGATTACTGACGACCTGGAGGAGAAGAGAGAGCTCAACGGGTGGGAGAGAGTTCTTTCTCCCACCTCCCTGGATCTTCGTGTCCAATGAGTAGATGGAGGCGATCTGAGCGAATAACAACATGTGCTCCATCTCCCCCACGAAATACAAACTTTGCTTTTTAATTAATAAATGCAACTTCAGTGTTGTTGCAGGTACTGTCTTCAGTAGGGCCATTGAACCCCGGTGCATGTACAGGCTACAGATACACATCAGCTTGGTGCACGCGCAGTCTACAGATACAAATCGGCCCAGTGCACGTGCATTCTACATATACACGTAGGCCCATAGCCCGTGCAGTCCACAGGTACACATAGGCTCGGTGCAGTCGCATTCTACAGCTACACATAGGCCTGGTGCACGCGCAGTCTACAGATACACATAGGACCGGTGAATGCGCAGTCTACAGATGCACATAGGCCCGGTGCACGCGCAGTCTACTGATACACATAGGCCCGGTGCACACGCACCCTACAGATACACATAGGCCCGGTGCACACGCACCCTACAGATGCACATAGGACTGGTACACACGCACCCTACAAATACTCACTGGCCCGGTGCACGCGCACCTTACAAATACACACTGGCCCGGTGCACACACAATCTACAGAATTGCCTAGGCCCAGTGCATGTGAGACCGTGTTCTCCTCACAGTCCCAATGTTCAGGTGGTTTGGGAGCACCACCGGCTAGAATCCAGGGACTGTATAAACCATGCAAATCCAATGGGGGTACATTCAATAACCGCTGGTGGAGTAAACCAAGGTCAGGCAGAAGCTTGGCAACCTGCAAGGCTGTGCACAGAACCCTGGCTTCTAAAAAATAAAGGTGGCACAAAGACTTTGAATCTGGCATCAAAAGCTAGAGCACGCATCCATTTGCGGCTGATTGCCTAGAAAGCTCTTTCATCCAATCGGGTTTTGTAAATTTTTGGCTCGGATTTCAGAGAGAGCTCAGGTCACATGGTGCAGGGCTGTCCCCAGGGTTCAATCTTAGGGCTGGCCTTAGAGTACAACGAGCGTTGCTTGAAGCCGTCATGTTCCTGTGGAGAAAACAAAGTGAAAATGTCTAATATTTATATATATATATACATTTTTTTTTTGTGTGTGCTTTTTTCCTTTTATTTCCATTTTTAACCTCAACAGGCACTGAGCTCTACTGTTAAGAGTATATGGTGCCTGCTATCAGGAGGCAATTCATACTTAAGTTCCCATGATCACATTGGGCCCTGGTAGAGTTCTAAATTAGCAATGTGTTCAAATGCTGAATTTTTCTCTTTCAAACTTCCCACAATTCTCACCAATATTACGACTAATACCCGTAACTTGCAACGTTTTCAGCGGGTGGATTTTTACATTAAAATCCAATGTTCGCACGTTTTTGGAAAAACAGTATCCATCCTAGTTTGAAGGTCGAGATAAAAGCTGTCCTAGTGTTAACTCGTGTGAAAACAGCACGTGCACGTTCGTGCAAGTTAGAAATCGTCACGGCATACTTTCAGTGTGTGAGAGAATAAAAAAACGAATCCAGAGCGTTCAAATTGTAAAGCGAATGAAACTCTGAAGTATGGGTAGGCGAACAAGCTCTGCCCAAGACTTCTCTCCCATTATAAACGTTTGTACACGGCTGCCTAAAATCCGATGTGATCCTTGGGACTGGAATGGTGCTGCGTGGAACCAATCACCTGCGAGCAGCTCCTGAGAGTTCTCGACATGTTTCTGTCCATACGGGCTCCCACCTCACCCTGGTTTAGGCCTGCAAACAGCGATTGGAGCATGCGCAGTCCCAGCAAACACTGGAGACAGGAAGTGTGTTTTCCCCCAAGACAGCCTGGGTCTGCCACATTCGAGGTACTTGTGGCCCACAGTGACTTCTGAGAAGATTGAAGTCTACTTGAGAAGGCGGAGGAATAATGAAACCACCAAAAGTAGAACCCGCAGGTTTAATTTAACCCGCTATTGCAAACTGAGAGGAAACTGTGCAATGGGTAGCTGACGCAATGTCCGAAAGTACTGTTTCTCTCGACTATCCGCTGTTTCAACACATGCTTTGACAACTCGTGCCTTTACCACACATATTACAATGCGCTGACCTTTACAATGCATTGTTTAACTTGTCATATTGCTGCGTCAGTGGTGAAGACTCCTGGTTTCCAAGGATGCCCAGGCCTGAGATGCTATTTCATTCAACATGCAAGACCACAGTAATCCCTTTGTACACTTGACCCACCCCCAACAGTACCATGTGGGAGCAGCCATGGCTGACTCCGGAGGAGCATGTAGGGTTGGTAATCCGTAAGCTCCCTGTGTGGTCAGAGGTAGGCCATTTACAAGGGCTGGTGCGCCATCGAGTGGAGGGCGGTATGGAGTAAAAGCCCAAAGATGCACTCTGCGGCTCATAGTCCCCAGTCTCCCTTTCAAACCCGTTTTCTGAAGGTTCAGGCTGCTTCGAGTGCTTTGGTAAGTGATAATTGAACACACAGACCACGGTTTTCAAGCAACAGATTCTGTTGAAGAGTCCTTATGGAGGGGTGAAGCGGGTTCCTTAAGAACAAAACCTCATTCGCTGTTGCTAGGCGCTAGGATCTGCAGTTGGTACTAATTGGCCTGTGAGCGGGAGCTGGTGGCAGCGCGCCATCAGTGAGGTGATTGGGTTCCTTACATGGCTAAAGGACCCCGCAGTGTAGGCCAAGCAATGCCAGTCAATACTCATCTGCGTTGCGCGTCGAAAATGTTGTTCTTTTGTATTTTTTTTCTCTGAAACATATTTTTGTCTTATTGCGCCTAAAACAGCTTCTGCCGCCCCGTTGTCAATTGAAAAGTCTTAAATCAAAACCCTCAGGTTTGCTCTTCTAGTCATGGTTACTCTTAAAACTGGCATGTTTCTGGTTTTTAAAAATGCATGCATCGTTTAATGGCCAACAAACATTTTTAAAGCCTAGGTTTTTAATAAATAATTCTTTTAAATTTGTATTTGAGTAACCTTGGACAATCTAAAGGCATGAAACCCATCATTTTAATCCTCGCACACCTGCCACATGGCGACTGGTCATGTGTGACACATTCAACCTCAGTCTTCAAAAGAAGGGAGACGGAAGGTTGATGCGATCCATAACACATCCTTCCTAAACTCAAACCTACGTCAAACAAGCATTTGCAATGCAATAGGTCTCGCATTTGTGAGGGTTTGAATTATTGTCATTGTAAATGACAATGCCTTTTGTTTATGTGTTGGGTTTTAAAACATAAATAAAAGACATTGTCATTTACAGTACCAATAGCTTAAACTCCCGCAAATGTGAGACCTATTGCATTGCAAATGCATTTTTGTAAAAGCGCTCCATGCCGCGCTTTCACTTTACTGACAGCCACTCCCCTTTCTTTAGACAACCTGCGTTTAAAGAAAGGTGCGCGGCCGCCATTAAAGTGAAAGCGCGGGGTGGAGTGCTTTAAAAAAAAAAAGCATTTGTTTGTTAAGTTGACAAACAAATGTGTTTTTTTTTGTAAAAGCGCACTATGTCGCGCTTTCACAAATAATAATTAAAGTTAAAGCGCGGTGTCGCGGAGGTTTAAAAAAAAAAAATGATATGGCGTGGGATGCATTAAGTAAGGCACACGCTGGTAAAAGAAAGGCACAGGCTGGCTAAAAATAAGATAAAAGCAGTTGGGAGCATCTCCTACCTGCCGAAAGTAATTAAAGAAAATAGTGCTCCGAGGCTGTAATTAAAGCCTACTGAGTAACTACGCATGTAAGAGGGCCAGTCTTTATGGGAGGTTACAAGATGAGGCAAGGTGGTTAAACTACCAAGCCTATTGACCAATGAAAAGCCATAAGTTTACAAAGGGTTGTGACAGGAGCCAATTAAAACAAGTGTGTACATTATTTGGAGCCCTCTTCATTCTATTAGATGTTACGTGTATAGGAAAATTATTTTTAAAAACCACATAAATATTTGGGAATTACAAAGTGTATCATGTCATAATTTCTGTTGACCTCGGGTAGTCTAGCAGCGACCATAACGAAACATTTCAAAGCGAAGACGCAATGTCCATATGCGCTGCTGTGTAATTTCAAAACCAGAGTGAAATAGCCACGTTAGTGACAGCATATTAAACAATTGTTTCTATATTAGAAGGTTATACGTCGAAAGAAACATGGGCTGACTTCCTAGGAGAGCTTTGAAGTTTGCATACAATATTGAGGAATTGACACGTAAAATGGAGTGATGGAGTGGTAACTCTCTTTTAAAGTTTGAGGTCTTTACCTACGGGTTTTAAACCTCTCATGACACTGCTATAATGCACAAAAGAGACTAGCGGTACAGGCTTCAAATGCGTACCGGGTAACCTAAACGTGGGAGAATTGCAAACCTTTCCTTCGGTATGACCACACGTGTTGTCGTTCACGCAGTGTTTGTTACCTGGTTGCTTGCAGTGTTGCAGCTTTTACTTCGGAGTACAGTGTAAACACAGACTGTGCATCTGCGCCTTCTTTAACATAAACAGAAAAGAGCAATGTGGTGGCCAAGTTGAAATCATTGACTCGGCAAAGTGAACATTAGGTCCAAGGTGACCGAAAGCCCGCTTTTTGGGGGGTTAAGTCTGTTCTTGGAGATCTTGGGTTTTAAGCGTTTCCTAAGAAAATATCCACTCATCTTCCGAGATTAGAGCCTGTCGTTTATGCGCTCACGAAACTCCACTTTTAAAAGATGCGATTCGTAGTCTAACCTCATAGTTTCAATGAGAGCCGTTGAAAATATCGCACACACCTCAGAAAATACCCAATTCAAGTCCTTATAAAATGTTGACATTTCCGTATAACAACCTGAATTGGAGAGCCTGAGCTCTAGAGCACAACGTGTTTCGGTGTTTTTCATTTGAATTATTGATTCGCATTGGATGTTTGTATTCCACCGCCACGACATGCAATAGTCTGCAAACCTGCAAGTCACATACACGCTTGAACTGTATTTGTGGGCATCTAAGTCAGAAAAGAGAGCTCACAGGATAGCTCATGGTAGGCATTACTGAGACAACATTTTCACTGTTCTGCATCCCAGAAAGGCTCCCAAATTGTGGCTGAAAAAGCATTAACATACACAAGCTTTCGCCACGCGGCCACGGCCGCGAAAGTGAAAGTGATCGCGATCGCGTGCTGCGGAGGAAAGACACATGGCGCTGCGCGCGTACACGTTCACGTGCACTGAAGCTTTAGGCCACGGCAGCACTTTGAAAAGCCCGTATACAAAATGTCTCGGCCAGGCCAGCGCATGCGCTGGATCAGGCGAGACCTAAAAATGTAACGGTCCGAATCGTGCCCACTTCCAGGGTAGAGCATCGGTCTTCAAGCTGTTTAATGCCAGACCTCCTCTTTCTCCAGTAGAAAAATAAAATCATCCGTTCTCCCCTAGGAATTTTTCACAATTAGTCTATTAAATTGTCAATGTTTAAATATGTCTAGACTTATTTAAACACTGCAGTGGAATTCTCATACCGTTCAAAAAATGCAATCAAATACACGATTGACAAATGTACTATTCTGGTCAGGCAGGCCTTACTAACATGTGAAAGTATGCACAGTGTGATTATTAAAAATGGGGATGAGGGTTTTGAAGAATATTTGGAGTCTCTTCCATTTTGACACATAATCCCAGCCAGGATAACAAGCATTTGCAATGCAATAGGTCTCGCAATTGAGAGATTTTAACCTATTGGCATTGTAAATGACAATGCCTTTTATTTATGTGTTTAAACACACCTAAAAGGCCATTTCATTTACAATTCCAATAGGTCAATGTTTCTAAAATGCGAGACCTATAGAATTGCAGGATGGTGGGGGCGAGCAACATGGATGGCCAGTGTGTTGTGAAAGTAATATGGTGGAGGGGTCAGCGTTCAGATGGATGGAAAGCAATATACAGGGCAGTGGGGGAGGAGAAGGTACGGACAAAGGAAAGAGGGTGTGGGTCGGAGGAAGTAACACGGAGGACAAGGTGGGGGGCAGCAGTAAAGAGCTAGAGAGCAATGTATAAGCAGAGGGGGAGACGCACGTTTTCCTCAAAGCGGTTTAATTAAAACCCAGTGTCACTACAAAAAAATTGAAAAAAGAGATAACATGGTTTCAGTATTGTGGGGTATGTTGTTAACTCTGTGTGTTTTTTAAATGCTGTTGTTTGTTTTATGATTATATAACAAAGACTGTCATAAAAAATTACACAAGGGTTGCTTTATAAAAAAAAAAGTAGTTTAAGATCCCCTAGTTTGAATCTGTGTTTGAAATTCCTGTTGACCAGTTGCGTCTTAGATGGTATCTATTGAATTTAGCTAGGATTTGTATTTAACCAACATTCACTACTCAAACAAAGCAGTTGTTGTCAGGTAAAGAGTCAGAATTAAAACGACTCAGTCTTGCATTTTTGCTAAGGCCTTAAATCATAAATAATATAACTAACACGTTATTTAAAACATTTAGAAACCGCAGACGAGCGTGTGACATGCTCAAAAGTTATTAAGTCAAAATGGCTGCTTGTCCTCCCTGAGTCCTGGCCTTTTAATCCTCCAGAGGTCAGTAACGTGAGCATCTTTGGCCTGGATAACAATAAGAGCACTTGTTTACAGCACATAGATATAGCAAGATGTGGTATGAAGCGTTACATGAAAAGCACTTTAATATTTTCGTTATAAACTATTTTCCGTTGTGACTAAATCCATGAAAAGTAAATGTGAATTCAACCTAAAATGTAGGATATTAAGTTAGACCAACTGGTAGAAATTTTTCTTTCCTCGGTTTCTGTAAAAGCAGTTATATTTTTTGTGAGAGACTGCACGTTTGGATAAATGACTATTTACCTTGTCCACTTCTACCAGGAGAAATAAGGCCCTACGACACGCCTCTAGAGCCGGTGACACCTGCAGCCGGCGTGTTGGAGGTGACTAGGTCAGGAAGTCCTTTTGGAAGGATATCTGGGGCCCCAGTCTCCTGCAAGTTCCAGGATGCCCGGTTCCCTTCCAAGCGGTACTTCCTTCAAAGAGGTCCCAGTACATGTCTGCCTGGGGGGCGCTTCAGAAGCTCGGTTGACAGGGCTTCAGGCATTCATCTTTGCAGAGCAGCATTTTATCCTTTTGTTAAATGAATTCAGTTCCCTTGTGTATACCACCCCACCCTTGCACTCATTAACAATAAGGTAAAGTGAAACACATTATGCTCGGGGCACTCGAGGTTCATATACAGCTGCATTAGAAAAAGTAATTATAGGCTTTTCATTAAAAATACTGCCTAGAATGCACTGTGTGCTATATGTCTGGCTGTAGACATAGCTACCTGCATGAGCGGGAGGGCCTGAGGCTGCCATGATGGCTTAATCAAGTTAATGTTAAATGGTAAGAAAGTGATTTACTGATTAGATTCCAATTGTGTCTTACATGCAGAGCCTCAGAATTAGAATATATTTGCAGCAATTTTAGTAGAACCTTTAAAAATATATATATATATGGTTATAGCTGTGTGTAGTGAGGGAACAGGATGCACAATTACTTTAATTATATCTAGAAAGTTTACAGCAAAGTGTTTGCACTGTCCACCAGTTTGTATTGTGATCGATAGGAGCGAGGGGAAACATCTCCCTCCATGACACTGTTTCTAGTCCTGGAATTTCGTGTGATAGCCTAATGCATTCTGGGTGTTGTGGTCTTGTTTTCCTTCCTTTGGACTAATTAAACTAGCACACCTGCAATTAGTCATTTGTTAGTGAAAAGTTCAAGAAGGTAGACAGTGTCAGTAAGTGCCGGAGCATCCTTGCTGGACTGCTCATCCATTCATCCGCATGTTCATTCATTCGTTGATTCATTCATGTATTCATTCGTTCATTCAATAATGACCTGATTGAGGTGGTCACTCTAAAAGGATTTATGTAAATGTTTCAAACGTTATCATATGCGGAAGAGGTCTACAAACCCTAAATCACTGACGGAAAGTAAAGTTGACAGTCAGTTAGTCTCTCCCGCCAAGGAGTGTCCCTGAAGGAGGGGGCAGGCCTGCCCCGTGGAGGCTCACCGCGAGGCCTTCACAGGTGTGGAGTCAGCGCGCGTCCCTCCACGCCGCAGCTGGCTGCAGCCAATGTCACGCGCGCCCGACGGCCCCCGCTTTTAATATTCAGCAAATTAAAAACGAAAACAGTCTTCTTCCCCCTAGGCAAGGCAAATTGGAAAACCTTTGGAAAGCAGGGCCTGCAGGTGCCTCGAACTGGGTAGGTCATCGCGGGTGATTTCCCCCAGACCGCGAGTAAAGAAAGCCCGCGGCGGAATGCACCTCATTTCCCGCTCCGAGGCCAATGCAGGATTTCCAGTGACATGTATGTGATTGGGAGAAGCCCTGCAGAGGGAGGGGGGTCTCTACACAGCATTCAATTACCGTCAGCGAGCCATCAACTGCTCCATTTGTGAAGTGACACCGCAGGTCAGAGCGAGAGCGAGGGTGCGCACGCGCCTCATTCTGTGTGTGTGTGGGGGGGGAGGGAGGGAGGGAGGGAAAGAGAAAGCACGCCATGCGCACGCTGTGTTGAAACGCCGGGTGCACATCTCCTGTCCGTACGCGTGCACGTCTCCTGTCCACCGTCGCAAGCAAAATCGACAACAATAGATCTCGCAAGCGAACAGCGCATGCGCTGCGTCGCTAGGCGAGACCTAAAAATGACAAATGTTGTTAGTGATGGCCCATTACAGAGCGGCGGCTTACTGCACCCAATTGGTTTTTGGCAGGCAAGGGTCATTTTAGGGTTTAGGTTGTGTATGGGTTTTTGGCAGGCAAGGGTCATTTTAGGGTTTAGGTTGTGTATGGGTTTTTGGCAGGCAAGGGTCATTTTAGGGTTTAGGTTGTGTATGGGTTTTTGGGTGGCAAGGGTAATATTAGGGTTTAGGGTGGGCATGGGTTTTTGGGTGGCAAGTGTAATATTGGGGTGCATTTAGGTTTTTGGGTGGGTGAGAGGATTCTTACAGTTTAGGTTTTTGTGTGCCATGGGTTTGTTTAGGTGGGTATGGTTTGAGGGATTGTGGGTTTCTAAAGATATAGATATATCTCCAAAAATAGGGTTTGTACCTACCTGTAGAAGTTTTACCAAGAATATGCCTTTATCATGCTCGCCTTTACCACGGGAATGTAAGTATTAGACAGGTATGTATAAACCCTTTATATATGCATATAAAGGGTTTCTTTTTGCCTGTAAAATACTTACATTTTCGTGGTAAAGGCTTATGCATAATAAAAATATTCGTGGTAAAGGTAATACATGGTAAAAGTACTGTGGTGGAATTGTAACAGCCGTGTTGTAACCACGTTGCAACGGTATACGTTGTAATGGAATACGTGATTCCATCATACATTCTTATCCAATTTACATGTACCTATGGGAGATAGAGTCCAAACGACAAACACGTATATTGGCGTGGCAACTTCCAGCACCGGATTCCCATGCGAGCACTGCTTCCATGTGTGTGCCCTGCTAGCCCTGACTACCTTAAGGCCCGCTGGTGGCCGCACTAACACCCTCGGGTTCTAGGCAAGCACAACTTCTCCCATTTCCTGTGCAAGCACCGACTCCCCACTGGCTTGCCTCCAAGCATGGCTCCATTCGGGGGTACACGCGGGTGGACGGCGTCCACCCACTCTTTTCACAGGGTGGACACCGTCCACCCTGCCAAGAAGTTTAGCCCCACTCTAAAACATGCTTAACTCGTCCCGGTGTTAGTTTGAGACACCGGGATTCATTCAGCAGCGCCTGCTCGTTACCTGCTTTCCTTCCAAGCAGCAACGTGGGGACGGGGGTTTTGTCATTTGAGGCTCCAGCTGGGCCATAACAAAGGCCGAACTTAAGGGCCCATTTGGCCTTCTTTGTCCGAGTATCCAGGCTGGGGGCTGTCTGTAGCCTCACACCTAGATGTAAATGTAGAGGAAGGGAAACAAAAGCAGCAGCTTGTTAACACTTCAAAGGCGCAGAAGAGCTGCACTATTTTGACTTTGTTAGGACCCACATTTATAATATATATTCATGCGGTGTAATAAAGTAAGATACGTTACTCTGTCCCAGTGCAAAATAATAATTAAAATACCAGCTTTTTTTATTTGTTTTACAGCGCTATTCATCCCAATGTAGGATGCCAGATCACTTTACAGCAAACATACATATTATATTGTCAATAAATCACCCAAGTTTGTAAATCATTGAACAGGATGTGTTACATAAGACAGTGAGGGTTACTGGGTGTAGGAGTCACATATCATCCTTCATAGCTCACTGTGCTATACTAGAAGGATTACAATGCAGCTGCATGTAACAAAAGGATCTCTTTGTTCAAAGCAGTAACCTAGTTACCTATCCACATAAAATAAAATCTGCCATCTGCATGTTACATGATGTGCTTTGCAGGAGGCGCATTAACCCTGTATGCTACTTTAAGTCAAAACTAGGACTAGACAAAAACAGGTCTTTCCATCAAATGTGTTAACCACCAGGCAGCTAAAGCAATCACATCTACATGTAAATGTGCTGCACATGGAATATTACACCTGGGGGGCTAGGCTGGCAGCAGAGTTAGTTTATCAGTCCTTATGGAAAGGAACCTGTCACATGCTGTGATTTCACTTCCTGTGATGTCACTTGTTGCAATGCCATGCACTGTGATGTCAGTTCCTGTGATACCACCTAACTTGGAGAGTGCCCCATTTCATTTTTAGGTCTTGCCTAGCGCTGGAGCGCACATGCGCTCCTCGCTCTGCGAGGCTTATTGTGATCGAGAAAATTTCTGTAGTGGACTTGTAGCCACGCCCATCATTTTGATTGGCTGGCATCATCATTTATATTAAACGCTGGCCTCCGATTGAAAGTGAGGCTTTTTTGTTACCGCCCTGTCTTCTTCTGCCACGGCCCATCCAGACTAGATTGTTTGCTTGCGGCGTGACACGGTCTCCTTCATTACTCAGTGTAGTTCCTTTTTTTAATTAAAGTGAAAGCGTGATGGTGACAGCTTTTTTTTGTTTCCAGAGTTTACAGCTATCTCGAGCTCCGAGCCACAGGCGCAGCTCAGGACATTCAGTCGCTCGCTTGCTGTGCACGAGCCTCAAAGAAAAACAGTTGGGGGTAGTTAAGTCTTCTCAGCCAATAAAACGAGGGGACCAGCTCGCAGGCAAGTCTTCTGCGATATCTATTTCGTCATCCGTCATTCTCTGCCTCACTGAGCAAAAGTCTGCGCAAAGGACCCCTCTTGCTGAGTGTAGAGAACATGATGCTTTTGAAGCTTGAAATACTCGTGTGTACACGGTGAGCTTTCATCGCCACCCAACCATCTTAAAAGACCATAATGTAGCTTCTGAGTCAGTGTAAAATACACAGGCCCGACCAACAAGTGTATCTCTGTTGCTCAGCGCTCGAGTAACGACGTACAAGACGGCCCCGTTATCGCTCAAATTCCTACGACTTCCTTTCGTGTCATAACGAGGTATTACATTTTATAAAAAAGTAGGCAGGTTGCTGCCACGTGTTTTTGGCTCCTCTGTGTAGAGCACCGGCATTCATTTTATAGCGCCTATTTAGGTCAAACCTGCATAGAGCTGGAACACTACAGGCTGTGCCGTGGAACAAACACTCCTATTTTTTTGTAAGTGTTTTTAGGTCTCGGGACCATCCGGTATGCCGAAGGCAGAACCGGAAGTCGAGAGATTTAATGTTTTGGAGAAGAGGGGCTTGAACCCGCCCCTCTTCTCCCCTGTTCTCCATTGGCTGGCCTCTTCAATGCTGGCCAGCCATTGGAGAAGAGGTCCCGTCACTCCGATCAGGCCCCGTCCTTTTCGGATCGGGGGGCGTGTTTTTTGCAAGAAGTCTCATTCTCTCCTCCAGCCAATGGCTGGAGGAGAGAAAAGACAAACACGCCCCCGAATCCGAAAACGACGCTGCGTTTCTCCAAGGCATTTCTGCTCTGCCTCGGAGAAAGGCGGTGGTGTTCGATGACTGCTTGGAAATATACTTTTTACAAAACGCTGCAAGTACTGAGGTACCAAAGATTCTCTGTTGCAGCAAGGCACTGAGTGGCGGTAAAAGGAGTTTGATGTAAATATACATGCGTCAGCAGCGGAGGTGCAATAAGCGTGTATCTCAAACAGAAACTGAAACTTCTCTATCAAGGGGAAACATCACTGCCAAAGTTCAGAGCTTGTGAAAAAGCGACCAGCGAAATCACTTGCTAGTTAATGTTCGGGGGGGGGGGCTAAGCAAAAATTTCGGGGGGGGCTGAATCTTTAAACAGTAGGCAGAGTGGCGCTGATTTCGGGGGTGGGGGGGGCTGAATCTAGGCAGAGTGGAGCTGCGGGGATTCTTAGAAGGGGTGAACCAACAGCGAGGCCTCATTAACATGCAAATGGTCTTTTTAAAGACCTGTGAAGTGCTCGGGTGCGGCTTTGTGTCTGCCCGGGAAGCGGTCTCATCCCGGGCTGCCACACACGACGGGGGGGGTGCTGAAGCCCTTTGAGTTCAATGGGTGATGCGCGCCTGATCACAGGTAAATGCGGGAGAGAACGGGGTTGTTGAGCAGGGCCGGGCTGGCTTGCCCGGGCATCGGGCATTTCCTGTAGCAAAAGTGCTTCACAGTTAACCTCCCCCATGACCCTCCAGCTGGTCCGACATAATTGCCAGGCCTACTTTGGGGTTCCAGTTCGGCCCTGTTGTTGAGTATCCTACCCAGGGCTTTAAGTGGGATAAAAAAAAATGGGTGGGGGGCGGTGTTGCGTGGGGTCTATACGACTTTTGCTGTCTCTTTTGTCATTGCATCCAGGCATAATGATACAGCAAGTAACATGATACCTACAACAAGTTAGGACTATTGGCTTTGTCAATCGTTGTTAGTTGCATAAGATAAATTAGCAGTAACTGTGGCTTGTATATAATATTGAAAAAGCATCCACTTGAAGCCCTAGTGACACCACGACAATGTAAATGCTCCTGAGTTTCAAAAAGAGACAACAATATAATCATGCAGTGGCTGAACTCGACAGATTAAGAAATATATCCCAAATTATATATAACAGTCGGTAGACGCATGCCTCTACAGTGTTCTCTTATATTTTGAAACCAGAATTGGTCAAGTTCGTATCCTTTCAAATTTCCCTTTTCAAACAATCATTATCAGCGCCAAGTCTGGCCCTGGCACGGTAGTGCGATTTTTGTTTAGTATTAATAAAATTTGACACTTCAGACAGCAGTTTCAGCAGAGAGGACAAAGAAGGGATGGGCATGGAATCCAAATACTAATCATGCATATTAGTCTGGGCCACTGGCATTTTGCGATGCTGCAGCGTTTTCCTCATAATTATGGATTTGCCAAACTTCCCAAATAATGCTCGCATACTAAATCTCGCTTTTGAGAGTGATTAAGCTATTGACATTGTAAATAACAATGCCGTTTCTTTAAATGTTTTAAAAACATAAACAAAAATAATGTCATGAGCAATGCCAATAGCTCTAACTTTAACAATGCCGAGACCGTTGCATTGTAAATGCTTGTTTTTGTCCCCTTGAGTATGTTTTCCGTGGTAATTTCCAAGAGGATATAGAAAACGTACTTCTTCCCACTGGTGCCATCCCTGACAGGACAAATCCTTTGAATATATGCTTACTTTGACACAAACACGCTATCAAATGGTGTTTAGCTTTACCATCACTTTATTCTGATAGTAGTTATTAGTGCACATCTGTAATCGTTTGGTAGCTAGCTATAAAAAAGATGGGGAAAACTGCAGCAGCAGGCTCGATATCATTTTGTTCAGAATGTTCATTCATGTTGTTCGCACCGTAGTGCCTTTTTTCACTTTTAGGAAGATTGTCATTATATTTTCTATGGAAATAAGCATGTGAGTTTATTTGTATTTTTTCGCTTTGTTGATTGTAAAGCAGACCATTTCAGGGGTTAAGACCCTGTACAACAGCAGGTCAACATAACAGTCAAATTGAATACAGTAAGTTGCTTTATTAGGTGGCACCTTGTAGGAGAAGAATAATGCATGGACAATGTGTAGGTGGTGCTAGCACCAGAGAAATGTTCACATTTAAACATAAAACTTTGACCATCGCAGGCATGCTTATTGTGGGGGCAAGAAAATGTGCCTGTCAGTAAAATGGTGCAGGAAACAGTGTTATAGCAGGCACACCAATTTTATCAGCAGTGGTTTACATATTAAGTAGAATAATACTAAACAAATAGTATTTTCTCCTAGTAGACAGGTTATTGTATGCAGCACGTATAATGCTCATTGTTAGATCAAGCACAGCTAAACCTAAAAGTCACAAACTGCGCTTCAGTGATAAAGAGGGGTGTGTAGATTTCGGTCTCTCGGTGGTAAAATCTGCAAATTCCAGTCTGTGGGTAGAAGGGTTGGTTGGTGAATTAATCCATCAATCAGGAATGGCAATGCAGTTTGTATTCTCCCGCCGCCGGTAAATGCTGGGGAGGGCAGTCTGGATAGAGACAAGGAGCATGGCTTGGTTAGCTGGAAGGCAGGGCACCAAGGTGCTGATGGTCGGAAATGTATGTGGCATGGAGACAGACTGGGCATCAGGTATCATTATTTTAGTGTAGTCCGCATTAATATGGTTTTGGATGTGCTGGGAGCTCTAACTCGGGTGAATGGCTGTCAAGGACCACTAGTTCCAGTTCACACTTTGTCCTTAGTGGGCAGATTTTTTAACAAGTATTTGCAATGCAATAGGTCTCGCATTTATGCGAGTTTAAGCTATTGGCATTGTAAATGACCATGCCTTTTATTTGTGTTCTAAAAACGAAAACAAAAATAAAAGGCATTGTTATTTGCAATGTTAATAGCTCAAACTCGCCTAAATGCGAGACCTATTGCATTGCAAATGCTTGTTTAGGACTTGTGCCCTGCCTCCAAGCACTAGCTACCAAGTAAAGACATTTAACCATGGTATCGCCTGCAGACACGTGCAAGCTCTGATGCCATTGGCTGCCACTTGATGACTGGAACTCTGTTAACAACAACCTGTCAGTCGCAGGTACTGTGCGGAGGGAGCTCACTTCTCAGATCAATCTCTGGCATCTCCTGCTGCCATGTGCTCACATAAGGGGTGTGGCCCCCTGGTGGTTAGACAGGGTGGGGCCCAGTAGAGTAACAAAAGCCCCCGTGGTGAGGCCCAGTAAAACACTACTTTTAGAAGCCTCCACTCAACCACCAATGACGTCCCCACATTATCTGGTGCAGGGGCCAGTGGCGTAACATAAGCCTCCCGTAGCCCCCTCAGCAAAAGTTCTAGGTGGTTGGCCAGGGAGAGGGGCCACTCCGTGTAAGTTGCAAGGGGGGTTACGTTTCGTTACGCCTTTGGTTAGGGCGACAGTAGGTCATGGTTCTAGTCCGTCCCATTTGTGACCGCCCCACCCTCTTTGCGCAGGACAGCTGCTCTTTATCACTCTCCTCGCACCCTGCACTCCTGGCTGAAGGTATATTAGCCACACCCAAGGCATTTAAATCCAGGGCAAGGGGTGCTTTATCCCTCACTGCTGCCCCTCTCTGGAACACCCCACCCCAATCCCTGCACCGCATGAGGGTCTCCATATACTTCAGATAAGCTTCAAAGACTTCGCTATTTAATAATTCTTTTTTATGCGCTTGTCTCTGTTGTACCGCTTTGGTGTGTGGTTCTTGCTTAGCACCAGGATGCGGGTGAAAGTAGTAGAGCACTTTGAAAAATATCTTCCTTCCCTGCTCCTATTCCCTCTTCCTTCTTCCTCTTGACCTCATGCCTCCCCCCCCTCCTCCCCATCATCGTCATCCTCCCCATCATCCTCCTACGGTACTCATTTAATCAACATCCCAAGCAAGGATAAATCGATCCCATAAGATTAAAATGGGTTGAATGCAGATTGCACATAGATCTCTGCAGCAGGTGCATTCACCCGTGGATTCATTTTGCTGAGACTGAAATTCACAGCATGCAGTTTAGAAAGTTTAGCGGGACGGGGACAGGGCTGGGACGGGGTCTGTAACATAGCAGGCATGACTGCACCAACCCGACTAGCCTCTCTGAGGCCCCGACCTGTCAGGCACGCTTCCTGTCAAGCTGCTGCCTTCAAAAGGGAGTTAGGGCTGGGACGGAGTCAGTCCTGTGTCGGGCACACCGGTTGGACTGACTCTGCTCCATTCCTTCCAGCCTGCCTGATACATAGGACCTCTTGTCTCCGTCAGGACGGCCAGTGATGGACTAGCTAGAGCCTTCTTCCCAAGTGACTAGATGCGCGTGGCCTGTGCTTGAGAACTAGAGTTTTCTTGAAAAACTTGTGCACAAGGCAGATGTTGTACAGCCCTGTAATTACCCACTCTCATTGGGTCACTCACTGCTGGACTAGGCCTGGGGTTGAGGCTCTAGCTGCCAGCGTGCCCCATCTCTCATTACCACCATACCCCGGAAGTGAAGAGACTTCAGCCGTGTGCAGTGCTGAATGATGCCTGCATTGACACAGATCCCGAGCTCCGTGCCATCGAGGCAGACTCAGTCTTTCATCTTTCTCAGTGAGGTAAATTCAGTACTGGGAAACAGACTAATAGAAACATCTGGGGGTCGATTCCGATCCTGGAGAAATATTCCCCGTACGAATCGTATCGGGATTTTTATACGTACGAATCGTACAAGTCCCATACAAACTGGCAAGTACGATTCGTATGTAAAAAACACCATACGAATCGCATTGGGAATATACCCCGACACGTCCTCGGGTCGGAAAAAGTGTCCGACACATCCCCGGACGTTTATACATCTGACTCGGTAAACCGATGTCCGAACGCGCAAGTACGATCCGTCCCGTCCGTCCGAATCCACAACCGTATGGTAAAAACACCGTACGGAGCGAACCTCCACAGCAACCATGGAGACGTCCAAACATGTGCCCGCATACGTGCCGAACACCCCCCCGGTATGTCCGTGCCGTACCCCCAACCCACCCCCCGTATGTACGGTGCGGACCCCCACCCCACCCCCGTATGTACGGTGCCGACCCCCACCCCACCATGTACAGTGCGGACCCCCACCCCCCCATATGTACAGTGCGGACCCCCAGCGCTACGCGTAGTGCTGGGGGTCCGCACCGTACACACGGGGGGTGGGGGTCCGCACCGTACATACGGGGGTGGGGGTCCGCACCGTACATACAGGGGTGGGGTGGGGGTCCGCACCGTACATACGGGGTGGGGTGGGGGTCCGCACCGTACATACGGGGGGTGGGGGTCCGCACCGTACATACGGGGGTGGGGTGGGGGTCCGCACCATACATACGCGGGGGCTGGGGGGGTGTCCGGCACGTACCGGGCCCCCTTTTCCTCACGCTTCGCGGCGTACTTGGCTTTACCGGCACTTTTTGTGTGCCGTAAAAATATAGCCGTCCGGAGTGCTGTCGGTATGAATCGTACTTGCTGGTACGTAAAAAGCCGCCTAACTCCATCCGCATGTCGCGTACGCGCCGTCCCGGATCCCATTTGTATGTGTTTTTGTGTCGGTCGGTGTTTTGTACGAATCGTACGGAAATGGTGTTTCCGTACGGATCGTACTTGCATGTTTGTATGGTGCTTTTACCGGATACGAGTCGGACGGAGAAAACGCTCCGACCGACGGTTCGTACCCGGTTTCTCCAGGATCGGAATCGACCCCCTGGTATCTATAGTGCCTAGAAATGAAAGAAGTGAGGAATACATTATTGTTGTTGCTATTATCTTTGCTTGCATAATTTGTCTTATGAGCTCTAAGATGAACCTGTGCATCTAATTCAGGACTTCGCTTTGTGCTTCCAATTTTGGTGGCCCGTTAGGGACTGGTTCTATGTGCAAAATGATAATACATGCTGATTATCTTTTACATACTTTTCATTGTGCATGACGACATGTGCCATGTCCTTCCTCTATTATAAGCTCTGTGCTCATGGATACATGTTAAGTGACAATTCCTTGTGAGTGCCTCACATTGTTGCTGTCCGAAGCTTTGGAACTTGTCTCCACATAGGATATACATATTGAGTGTGAAGAGGCTTTGTTCCGCGGTTCTATTGTTCCAGCATATGTGCCCGAGGATTCTGTTCTAAAGATGTTGTCTGAGAGTTGTTTTGTAGTTTTATCCCAGAGTTTTTGTAATTTGGTGTCGTGTCTGCTTCATAACAGTATTTTGAGCCCCTTGCTTATAGTGTGTGAGCTGCTGCCCTTTAGGATTCCATTGTAGAGGGTGTTGTCACAGAGAGGCCTGCAAGTGAGGTGTTCCTTGTAGAGGTTGCATTTAGATGCTGTTCTCAATCAGGTTTCAGCATTTTAGGTGCAGCCCTTGAGAGAGCAGTGTCTGTCGAGAGAGTGGCAGGAGATCAAATGATGAGGCAGTCCATGTGCAAGACCATGCTTGAGGGAGGAGAACCCAAGAGCTTCACACAATAGGGGGTAGTTTCTGGCTGACTGTCTTGGTAACCACCAAACTAGGTATCATCCATAGCACCCAGCCTTCTGCAGCCTTGTTGGCTTCATTCCACGGTTCTTCTCAGCACCACCACTTGCTCTTTTCAACTGAGGCTGCTTCTGCCAGAGGTACAGCATACATCCATGATCATCCTTCTAGGGTACAAGTCCTCCGACGTAATTTGTTTTTAGGATTTTCCTTCCTTACTCTACGTGCTTTAAGATTAATGAAGATCAAATGGTGGCTACCAGCATAAAATAAAAACAAACACAGTGCAATAGAAAATACAGTTACCTTTTATTAGTTTGCAGACAAATGTGCTCCTGTATCCTTTTATCAAAAAAGTAAAAAGAATAAACATACAAGCTGATGCTGTAGGTTAAGAACTCTGCAACCCCATGGAATTCAATAAACACACTACCTGTCTAACTATCATGCTGATGAACCTTTTTCCACTCAAGAGGGCACTTGGCCAAATGTCCAAATGGCTTAACGTATCCTCATCTTTCACTACAAGCATGCACATATTCTCACCAATGTTGAAATGTATCATGGTTACACTGAATATTTTTGGTACTATATTTCTCAGACTTTTCATTTGCCTGATGCCTGTATCCTGTAGGCGCCCATGTTTACAGTGTCTTAACTATTCTACTAAAATTTCACCATCACTTACCAGGCTATGTACTGTTTTAATGTATGTTGTATTTATATACACAATCCTAGCTGGAAGGCAGCGTGGTGCTGTACAGGGTCGAAGGCAAAGATTCAGTCAGCACCTGATTGGACTGTTAATGCACCATGATACCGTATTCTTTTAAGAGGTGTGTCTTCATCAATTTCCCAAACTGAAGCAGGATCGGGGCGGTCCTGAAGGATACAAGGATGTTGTTCTAGATCCTGGCGACGTAGACGGAGAAGGCCTGGTACCTTGTTTTTGTAGATTTGTTTACACTTCTTTGTCTCCAGTCTGATGGTCTCCTTGTCACTGTTGTGCCGAGAGCCACTGGAAATGGTGAGCTTGTGAGCCAGATAGGCAGGGTTGCCGGTCATGATGGCTTTTTAGATGATGGTTAAAATGTCTAACTGATCGTGCCCTACCATGCTACCATCATGGGGGCCCCATGACCAACAGGTCTGCGAAACCCTGCCCTGAAACACTAAGACATACCAGTTGCAAGGGATAATGGTTGGGGAGTCTTGCAATAATGCCGGTACATGGAGTAAGCCAGTGAAAGCCCAGTGGAGCCTGCTTACACCGCAGCACTGTCCGCTGCGCATGCGCACCTCCATAATCCAATCTGATCTGATTGTTCTTTTCAAATGCGCTGGAATGAAACACAGCGGATTAAGCATGAATTGCAAAACAATGAATCTGAGGATATGGCAGAGCAGGCGGGGGCTGGGAAGTGGTCGAAGCATGTCGTGTGATGGGGAGCTTTCGGTGGCAACCACAACAATCTAACACAGGCACAGAAGTAGGTCAGGAAATCACAAACCAATTTGCGATCATTTGTAGTATTTTTTTAGTTTTTTTTTTTACATTTCGTAGAATTTGGCAGCATGATTTTTTTTAAATATCATCTTTATCCTGAATCTAGTGTAGGAAAGAATGGTCTGCCCTGAGAATGCTTCAGGACTGGTGTGGTGGATTACATGGTACACAGTGACTTCATTTCTGAGCTCCAGCCAGGGGGACTCTTCTGATGGGTGTGGAAGGGGCGGGGGTCTGCCTGCTTTTATCTGCTGCTGTCATGTGAGGTGCACAGGCTGTGAGTGAGGTAGATAGTGGTTGGGGGTGGGGCACTTCCAGTCAGCGTGTGTCTACAACGTGTTTCCTGTTGCAGACATGGGAGGGGCGGTGTCACTGGAGCGCCTTCTTCGAGCCTGTTTATTCGTCCATTTAATAAAACATTTGATGCTGCTCTGTTGAGGTGGAGCTCGAAGCGGTCAACCGGACCAAGAAATGTGTACTTTGTGTCCATTGTGTCGCATCCGCACGTGCTGCTTATACATTGGCCATTACTATCTCTCCAGCAAGGCACATGCAAGCAGGTTTGCAAGAGCAAACTGAGAGCAGAGTCTGCAGCAGAGGGAGTTAGGGGCACGAGATCCAGCACCAAAGATCGCGAGAAGACGCTATGCAACGCAGAGCAAGAGTAGGGCCTGCCATTCAAGAACTCTCCATGGGCCACAGGGGAGATCCTGTTCAGATTTCCCACAAAGGCAGCCTTGGGGCAGAATCTGGTGCAAACTCATGAGGGATAGGGATGCAGGTTGGGTGAAACTCTACAGAAAGCTAAGTGCATGGTAGCAAAGTAGTCCAACACTTCAAAGCGGACAGTTAAAGAGACTCGCGGACAGCAGAAAATGGTACTCTTAAAAAATAACTGCTCATTTCAGAAGAGGCAACGCTATTCTTAGAAAATGGCAGATAAATATACCTTTCCTGTAGAAACCAGTAATAAGCACCTTGTTTTACCCAGAAAACGTTTTAAGGTTTAATTAGCAGGTTATTTCCCCACACAAGCTGCTCTCCCTTGATGTTCCTTCCCAGGCAGAAAACAACATTTTTATCCTCCAATGGAGTGCTGCCCCTGCAACTCCTAAGCAAAGGTATATAGTCCTTACATTCGAGTTGTAATTACTTTTTAATCTCCTTTACATTTTTCTACTTTCCTTTCAATTTTAGACGCTCTAGTTGGCGTGCAGGTCTGTCTTTGTCTTTTCCGGTGTGGTTCTTTCTGCTTCTTTGTTGCCTGGCGTTAGAAATGCCCACTTCCTGCCACTCTGCTTTATCAACATCAACAGGCCGTGGATCTTGACATAGAGCAAGCTAGTACCTGTCTACAGACAGCTCGATGTATGGTGCAACCACTTATGTGACCAGTACATGCCCACTCTATTCCGGAATGTTTACACCATTCAGTTGACTTTACATCCCAGATTTGATAATGTGATAAAGTAGTTCCTTACTGCTCATAGAGCCAGCACAAATCTATCTGCTGCAGAATCGTCTTCTCTATCCTAGCAGGGGCTGCAGAACCCCTTCCTGCACTCACCCACCCAGCCCCCTCATGCTACAGTGAAGTTTCCCATGAAAACTGTCTTCACACAGTACTTGCCAGACAATTGGCTGAGCCAGTGCTTGTTTGTGTTATATTCTCTATCCTATGAACGTTTCCGTGAGGGGATCTCCTGTTGCCCTTGAATGGATCTCATCAGGCCAAATCTCACTTTCCAAGAACTCACAATGGTTATTTGTGGTATCCGCGTTCCTGTGGAATCTGGTCCATAGGAGTCCTGATGAAGGCTCCTTAGGACCATCTTCTATAAACACGACCGCCACTGTCAAAAGTCTATACGTATTTGAGACATTATTAGCACCCTACCCCTGGGTGCCATTGCGCCTAACAGTTTTATTATGCTCTATCTTTTCCAGGGAGCATCACTTCAGTGAGAAGTATAAATACAACATGATTATAACCCAAAGCTTCTGTCCACCCTCCAGGAACCCCTTTCCAAGACTGAAAACTGTACTGCATGCTGCACATGTCTTAAGTCATAAGCTGCAACTAGAGTCTTGTTCCACTTGCTTTAGTTGTTTCTGTGGTGCATCTATAAAATGATTAAAACAATTACAGTGTGATCATATATTAAGGCCAATGTAAGAATCTGCCTTATATCACCCCAAGAGGCACTGGACTGCAAAAACGGGCCTAAAATGGCATTGTTTCTATGGAAAAAAGAGCGCCCAAGTGGCAAAATCTAATTTCACAAGGGGCTTCAAAGAGCCTGGCTTTGGAGTGAGGTAATTGATATTGTAGAACATATTTGGATAGTTTAATTTAATTCAATTCCATTTGGTCTTCATTTACCACAGAAATTACTTTAGAACTTTACATTTAGAGAAACTAATTTGTAAGCCAACACCTGCTGCCACCGACCTTAACCCAGGTGGCCCCATTGAAAGGAAGTGAAAACAATGATTGAAAGCAAATATGTCCAGGCCAGACATTTGCTTGAAAAGGGAAATGCATCGCATAATTGGATTAGAGTCTTAAAGTCTTAAAGTTTTAATACATTTAATCCAATTACACTAGGGATTTCTGATTTTCTTAGTTGTTTGCACTGGGCGGCTATAGCTTGACCTTTCTTATTGTTTCTGGGCCTCTTGTAGTGTAAGACTTGTTTTGTCACTGGTGAGGTGCCTGTGGGATGCTCCTGCATAGTTTGATGGAGGGCTCGCCACATTCCTCCTTCTCGTCCCAGTCCTTACTCACGAGTCTGGTCAGGGATAATGCCCCAAGGAAGATCGTTTAGCCTCTTGCACTCTAAAAAGTCTCTTTTTTGGACCCTATACAGTACTTTTATCCAAATACTAGGTACCGCCTTAAGCTTATTGCCTTGCCTTGCCTTACTGTGCTTGGTGGAAGTACAAGCCCTGAGTGAGGTCCATCTCCAGCACAGAAAGGCTCTTCTGGACACAGGTCTGCTCCCTATATTCCTGTATGTTTAACAATTAGAGGCAACCTTTGCTTTGATCGATGCATAATCAGCGGTCAGGGTGCAGTCTTTGTGCTGAGCATAGGAGGCGACCAATGACCTGGAAACATGGATGAGCCAGAGAGGGGTCCAGCTGAACAAGGCAGAGTCGGACGTTACCTTCTTTGGCACTCAAGTTCGATAATTAAAAACAAGTGCAGGCAAAGCCAATGGGCCTGCTGGTGGATGTCAGTCCTTTTGCTTTGTAAGTGGTTGTTATGTTTTTTGCAAAACTTTCTTGTTGTAAAAACTGCGAGCACTAGTCAATCTAAAACAAGCATTGGCATAGCCAATAGGTCTCACTTTTGGGACCTTCTAAGTATTTAGTTATGCAGCACAATATCCTTGGTGCAACCACATCAACTGTTTCCTGGCTTAACACTTATAAGGTCCCAAAGGAGAGACCTATAGGCTATGCCAATGCTTGGTGTGGTTGTGTGTGGTTGTGTGGTTGGGTGTGGTTGTGTGGTTGTGGGTGAGGTTACGGTTGTGGTTGTGTGTGTGGTTGGTTGTGTCGGTGGTTGTGTGTTTGTGTGGTTGTGTGTGTGTGGTTGTGTGTGGTTGTGGGGTTGTGTGTGTGTGTGGTTGTATGTGTGGTTGAGGTTTTATGTGTGGTTGTATGTGTGGTTGTGGTTGTGTGTGGGTGTGTGGTTGTGTGTGTGGTTGTGTGTGTGGGTGTGGTTGTATGGTTGTACGTGTGTGTGTTTGTGGTTGTGTGTGTGTGGGGTTGTGTGTGTGTGTGGTGTGTGTGATTGTGTGGGTGTGGTTGTGGTTGGGTGTGGTTGTGTGTGTGTGTGTGGCTGGGTGGTTGTGGGTGTGGTTGTGTGTGTGGTTGTGGGTGTGGTTGTGTGTGTCGTGGGTGTGGTTGTACGTGTTTGTGGTTGTGTGTTTGTGGTTGTGTGTGTGGGGTTGTGTGTGTGTGTGTGTGGTGTGTGTGCGATTGTGTGTGTGTGAGATTGTGTGTGTGTGGTTGTGTGTGGTTGTGTGCGTGGTTGTGGTTGTGTGTGTGACAGTAATACTAAAAGCATCTCAAAATAAAGGAACTCAAACATTGAGATTGTGGAGAGAGAAAGAACGTTGTAAGTCAAAGGGCGAAGCAAAGCATTAACACAACAACAAAACAAACAAGATCACTTAGCGAAGACTGAGTGCTGATAATGGATACACACAGCCCATCATCTTAAGAGTTCGATTGCAGCCAATGTGCACTCAAACCTGCCCCCTCCTTGTAAGTTGCACCCCATATTTCATGAGTTGTAACTGCTGCATCCACCATAGCGCTTTGAGATCTAAAGTGCTACATAGGTGTAATCGATTAACCAGTCGCCAACATGCTGTGCTTTTAAAGAGAATGTGGCAAAAGTTTCCAGCTTCCTCATCATGTCCTCATGAAAGCTCCAACGAACGGACTCTCTGAATGGTGCAACGGACATGAAGCAGCCTCTGTGATCAGAAATAAACACTGTGAACGTTGTCCAGTTTCACAGTAACATTTCCTTAATGTTCTTTAAGTCACAAAACAGTAATACTAAAAGCATCTCAAAATAAAGGAACACAAACATCGAGTTTGTGGAAAGAGAAAGCACATTGTAAGTCAAACGGGCGCAGCAAAGCATTAACACAACATGTTCTTTGATGTTTGATGTTCTTTGAACGAGAACATCAAAGGGGCGCCGCGAAAGTGATCGCGGGCAAAAGTGAAAGTGATCGCGGGCGCTTAATGAGCATGACGAGGTTTGCCAGTCTCTGCTCCTAAGCGCGCACCCGCACACATGCACTGTAGTTCTAGGCTGGGCATGGTAGCATTTTTTGCGCCCTCACAAAAAGTCTTGCCAGACCAGCGCATGCGCTGGGTCAGGCGAGACCTAACACAATGGCTAAAAGAAAAACACTTGTTTGATCTCAAAAAGTACATAGTGCCTTTGTAATAAGTGCCACTGAGGGGGACTACTTTGTGTGCGGATGTGCTCTTTGTGAAAGGGTAGACCTACTGCCTTATGGTGCATGCTTTTGAGGGAGAATGAAAATCGTGAATTGCATAACAAGACACCAGTGGATGAAGAGGGCCAGTGACTGAAAGCCCTTGTCATGTTTCCGATGCTCCTGTTGTGACGATATGGTATTTATCCTCAAGTTATCTGTCCATCCCCTCACCCTGCCAAAGCATCTTTATATATTCCCACCTAGCCCTTGATACCCAGGTGACCAAAGGTGCTATCATCTGCTTTGTACAGTTGAGAATCCTCAAAAGAATACGTTGTGCATTGAGAAACAGCCAAATATCCCGGTGACGTACGCACTGACCCAGTCCTGGTTAGAGTTTGTAAATTGAGTCTACTTGGCCTTCCCAGTAAAGATCCTTTATCATTGTCAGATGGTGCAAAAGGCTTATCACTGGCTCTTTAAATGGGAGCGCATGTCCGTGCTGCACTAAGGCCTTCATTGGATTCCCAGTCGCAGCACAGTGTGTTTGAAAGCATTGACAGCTATAGCAACCAATCAAAAGATTCTTAAGCAATCAAATGTGAGGGGCGTATCCCAACTGCTCTTTGAATTCATCTGGCCAGACCTTTCTTTCAGCCTCTAGATCCAAAGCAGTAAGCTACCATGGTATGGAACTCTCCATTGGTGTGGCAATGTTTTAGAATACTCTGCCTTTAATTTTACATTCTAAGACCAATTTAATGAGTTCTATGAATCTATGAAAAGTTGCATTTTTAATCAATAATCCTCACAAAAACATGACTCGAAACCAGACTGGATTGGAAACCAAGATCACCCCTAGCAAAATGTTGAAAACCTTCCCACGTTGCAAGAAGTTATGACTATAATGAGCTCAAAAGGTCATGGCAGGCCACCTACTTAACAAGCATTGGCATAGCCAATAGGTTTCGCCTTTGGGACCTTATAAGTGTTTAGTTATCCAGCACAATATCCTTGGTGCAACAACATCAAGTGTTGTATGGCTAAATACTTATAAGGTCCCAAAGGCGTGACCTATTGGCTATGCCAATGCTTGTTTTGAGTGAGTGGCTCGTGCAGGTATGCCACTATGACGTAGAGATGCTGCGAGTGCTTTTACAGGAGCCCCTGTGACATTGCGCCTCTTCAAAATGTATCATGGGTCTGGTGTAATACTTCTAGCCCCTATTCCCGTCTTCTTGCACCCAATGCATCCTTAAATGTCCTATGTACAGCCGGTATTGACACTCCTATTACCCCTGCCCTCCAGTGATACTTTACCTGTCACGGGTGGTGATGGTGGACGTGGTGGTGGTGGTGGATGAGGTGGTGGTGGACGTGGAGGTGGTGATGGACATGGTGGTGATGGACGTGGTGGTGGTGGATGTGGTGGTGGTGGACGTGGAGGTGGTGATGGACATGGTGGTGATGGACATGGTGGTGATGGACGTGGTGGTGGTGGATGTGGTGGTGGTGGATGTGGTGGTGGTGGATGTGGTGGTGGATGTGGTGGTGGTGGACGTGGTGGTGGTGGACATGGTGGTGGCCGTGGTGGTGGTGGTGGACATGGTGTTGGTGGTGGTGGACGTGTTGGTAGACATGGTGGCAGTTGTGGATGTGGTGGATGTGGCGGTGGACGTGGCAGTGGACGTGGATGTGGCAGTGGATGTGGCAGTGGACGTGGCGGTGGACGTGGTGGTGGACGTGGCAGTGGTGGTGGACGTGGTGGTGGTGGATGTGGCGGTGGTGGATGTGGCGGTGGTGGACGTGGTGGTGGTGGTGGACGTGGTGGTGGTGGACGTGGTGGTGGTGGACGTGGTGGTGGTGGATGTAGTGCTGGTGGTGGACGTGGTGGTGATGGACGTGGTGGTAGTGGGTGATGGTGGTGGACGTGGTTTTGGTGGATATGGTGTTGGTGGACATTGTGGTGGTGGACATTGTGGGGGTGGATGTGGTGGTGGTGGACATGGTGGTGGTGGACATGGTGGTGGTGGTGGACATGGTGGTGGCCATGGTGGTGGTGGTGGACATGGTGTTGGTGGTGGTGGACGTGTTGGTAGACATGGTGGCAGTTGTGGACGTGGTGGACGTGGCAGTGGACATGGCAGTGGACGTGGCGGTGGACATGGTGGTGGACGTGGCAGTGGTGGTGGACGTGATGGTGGTGGACGTGGCGGTGGTGGACGTGGTGGTGGTGGGTGATGGTGGTGGACGTGGTTTTGGTGGATATGGTGTTGGTGGACATTGTGGTGGTGGACATTGTGGTGGTGGATGTGATGGTGGTGGACGTGGTGGTGGTGAACGTGGTGGTGGATGTGGTGGACGTGGTGGTGGATGTGGTGGTGGTGGTGGACGTGGTGGATGTGGTGGACGTGGTGGATGTGGTGGACGTGGTGGTGGTGGTGGACGTGGTGGTGGTGGAGGACATGGTGGTGGTGGAGGACATGGTGGTGGTGGACATGGTGGTGGTGGACGTGGTGGTGGTGCTGGTGGTGGACGTGGTGGTGGTGGATGTGGTAGTGGTGGTGGATGTGGTAGTGGTGGTGGATGTGGTAGTGGTGGTGGATGTGGTGGTGGACCTGGTGGTGGACCTGGTGGTGGATGTGGTGGTGGATGTAGTGGACATGCTGGTGGACGTGGTGGTGGATGTGGTGGTGGTGGATGTGGTGGACGACGTGGTGGTGGACGTGGTGGTGGTGGTGGTGGTGGACGTGGTGGTGGTGGACATGGACAAGCCCTGGTAATTTCTCTGTGGTTGGCTCTATGGTATCTTTCCTCCATAAATGGAAGCAATTGTTGATTGTTGTTTTGAAATAATAGCAGATAAAGTACTGCCACTACTTGAGTTATTCAAGCATTTTAGGCCCCGCAGCCGGTAGTAGGAAAGTGACATGCAAACATAATGCAATGCAGTAAAATGGAATGTGATGGGACACTTTGGAGAGAGAGCCGTGCACAAGGGAAAACTTATAATGTGATATTTTATGTCTCCGTAGTGTCTGCCTTATATTGAGGCTATTGTTAATTGTCGTTACAAAGAACATTGTATGACAAATTGCTGTCTCTGTGCGACATGCGACCTGCGACAATAAAGAGAGAGAGCGAAAGAGAGAGTACGAGTGAAAGAGAAAGAGAGTGAGGGGCGAATGAAAAAAAAAAGCGCGGCCCGCGCTGTGTTTAATCACTGTGAATGACTACTGCTGGAACGCAAACAAGCAGCAGCTGTATTAAAGCACTCTCGTGCTTGTGCTGGCCTCCGCCTTGTGGGAGCGAGCAGCGGCGGCGCCAAACCCATATGTTTTCAATTAAAACGTGCGTCGCTGCTCGCTCCTGCAGGGTGGATGCCAGCACAAGCACGAGTGTGCTTGAAAAGGAGCGGACCGATGGCTAAAGGCCCTCCTAGGGTTGCGCATGCACGCTGCCTAGGCGAGACCTAAAAACTAGCATCCCCCCCCCAGCCTACAGCCCACTGAGATAATACTAGCATGACAGAATGGCTAGCCTGGCCCTGCATGCCTAGGTGTGTCATATAACCGAGACTGCTGGCAAACCCTCGCGTTCCTGAAATCAAGAAGGCCATCTACAAGTACCTGCAGCTTGGATGCCTCTTCATCATCAGAGGTAAAAAGCCTTGAAAGCAGTGGTTCTCTCTTTAATTATATTTCTACATGTTTCGGACTACTGGTCATGCCTCTCGGGCCCTTCGGGTCTATGAACGACAGAGGCAGCAGCAAGTTACAGTAGAACGAGGAAGAAAGAATGCAATCAGCCATTTTTTGGAGGCCCAGACAGTTTCCACGAAGGGTTGCAGCTAGGTCAACTCTTCAGACCTGCATTCAGAAGCAACGTTTGTGGACAAATCAGTATCAGGGTATGCGGTTATAGGTGGAATGATGTAGATGATTCCCAAAGGCTGTGACGTAACACAGGCTCCTGCAGTCCCCGCGGTGTGGGTGGGGAAAGCTCCAGGGGGCCCCCTCAGCACAGTACTCTGGCCCGAGAGCTCGTGATTGAGTCCGGAGGGGGCCACTCCACGTACCTTACAGGGGGGGGGCCCTCAAGATTCGTTACGCCAGTGCCCAATGGTATCAACAAGTTCTAAAGAGAAACGAGTGAAGAAGCGGGTAGAGTGAGCTGTGGTCAGAGTCTTTCAGAAAGCGAAGAGCCCAACCAATAAGTGCAGAGGCCGTGAGATGGAGTGTAGAGGCCAGCATGCAGTGACGGATGGCATTCTAAAAAGATGCCAACTGAGCCAGTTCTAGGCCCACGACTGGGGAA